>NC_056739.1:429457182-429567182 GCF_019279795.1 Protopterus annectens
GGGTTGTGTCTTCATTATGTTTCAAAAATATTGTTCAAAATATTGTTACATCTAAAAAAACAAATGACCTGCCAGAGAGGTAGCATAAAAGCCACTTTATTGAAGTGGAGTGAAAGCTGGAGGCAGCTAGGCTGTTTAGAAGGAGGTTGTGATTTGCATTGTTGAAAACATTGGTTAAGTCAATGAATAATGCATCTAATAAGGTAACCTTTATTACAGTGATTATCATATCATCTTTAGGAATACAAAGAGAAAATTCAGTGCATCTCCCATTTAGGAATCTGTTGATGGGGTGTAGAATACTGTGCTGATAAGGCTAATCACTGACTCGGTTTTATATTTCTGCTTTCTTCAGCAGTTTGCCCAGGGGAGGCAGAAGACAAAATGATTTGTATTCAGAGGTGCTATGTGGTTTACTTCTTTTTTTGGGATGTGTACCACTGTTGCTCTTTTCAACTGTTTATGGAAGGACTGTTGTATAAGACAAAGATTAAAGAGACACTGTATTTTAGAATAATCGGATTACTGCAAAATTGAATGAACCATGGGCAGCGATCATCAACATCAGCTGATCCATGGTTGGAAAGCAACTTAGCCTTCTTGATATGAGAAGGGGGAGGGAAAGACTCTAAGGGACGGGGTGATGGAGAGGTATTGGTGGAGTGGAAATGAAAAGAGTTTGAAAACTCTTCGATATTATCTTTAGGTGAAAATAATGGATGTGTTTTTTAGCCTTGAGTGACCAGCAGGATTTTCCATCATGGTTGCTTCTGGCTGCTTCATTTCAGAACTTTGCAGAATAAGCAAGTTATTTTCTTACTTTGAAGAAAACAAATTTCTTGTGTAATTGTCATAATAGAATTTCTTACTGGATTGATTCTATTTCAGTCTTTTATTTTTTTTAATTTTTTGGTCTCATTTGTGTGTCCTCCAGTTAAGGCTGCTAATTTAGCTCCTTTTACCTTAATGTCTCCACTACTATCCCCCAAGGATAGGAGCAACATCAACAGCCACCAAGGGTTGGCAATGCACTAGAGGCAAGTCAGGAATAGGAAGTGAAAATTAGCAGAGCAGCCAACAGCATTAAATCCATTGTCTTGTACAGCAGGACATTTATTTTGTATGCCTTAAACTGGACACAGCACTTGATATCACATGAATCACAATAGATGAGGTCAATTAACTCTGGCCCTTCCAATAGTGCAACAACACTAATGACAATCTGCATCATGATTTCCATGCTGTCCCTTCGATGGGAACATGCCTAATCATGGCCAGAATCCCCCACTGACCTGGAGTGGGTGAGCCTGCAAAACACTGCTTTCTTTCCCTGATCTCCCATTGACTGAGCCTCTAGTTGAATGTTGGTCGGCTGCAAAATAGTCAGGGCTCTATCCCACAACACCTCAGAGATGGTTTCTGTTTCAGGAAGTCAGGACTGCACCCCCTACACCACAGATTTGGGTTCAGTTTCAGTAACTCAGGGTTCCACCCCCCTTACATCACAGAGTTGGGTTCTGTTTCAGAAAGTCAGGGCTATATCCACCAACTCAGAAATTGTTGGGTTCTGTTTCAGTAAGTTAGGGCTCCACACTCCTAAAGCACAATGTTGGGTTCTGTTTCAGTAGGTCAAGGCTCTGTTTCCTACACCAAAGAGTTGGGTTTTGTTTAGGAGGTCAAAGCTTCACCCTTCTAAACTACAAAGTTGGATTCTGTTTCAGTAAGGCAGCACTCCATCCTCCTATACCACCAAATTGTTTTCTGTTTTAGTAAGTTAGGGATTCAGTCCCCTACATCACAGATTTGGGTTCTGTTTCAGTAATTCAGGGCACAACCCTGAGGTGGGTTCTGCTACAATAAGTTAGGGCTCCATTCCCTTGCACCTCAGAATTGGGATTTTTTTATGTAAGTCAGGGCTCTACCCTCTTACACCTCAGTGTTAGTTTCTGTTTCAGTAAGTCAGGGTTCCATCCTCTACACCACATTGTTGTTTTCTGTTTCAGCAAGTCAAGGCTCCACACCAGTATACCACACAGTAGAGTTTATTTTCAATAAGTCAGGGCTACATCCCCTGTAGCACATATTTTGTTCTGTTTCAATAGGTCGGGGCTCCACCCCCTACACCAGAACATTGTGTATTGTTTCAGTAATTCAGGCTCCATCCTCATCCACAATAGAGTGTTGTTCTGCTTCAGCAAGTCAGGTCTCCGTCCCCAATACACCACAGAGTTAGGTACTCTTTTAGTAAGTCAGGGCTCCATTCCCCTACACCTCAGAGTTGCATTCTGTTTTGTAATGTCAGGGTTCTGTTTCTATAAGTCAGGTCCCCCCAACACCACAGAGTTAGGTTCTGTTTCAGTAAGTTGGGGATCCATACCCCTATACCTCAAATATGGGTTCTGTTTCAGTAAGAGGACCTTCCCTGTACACCAGAGAGCTGAGTTCTGTTTCTGGAAGTCAGGGCTCCATTCCCCTACCCCACATAGCCCTACGGGCTCACTCTGCTCCCCTACCCTGCCCCCAAATCTCACCCACCCCAGCACCTCTACATTTATACCTCTCTATCTCCTCCCACCATTTCCCATAACCAATCACAGTCTTTCCCTCCTCCCTCAATTTCCTTCTTCAATTAACCAATCTCTACACCCCTCCTAGCTCCCCACCCACTATTATTCCTGCCCTTTCTCTTTCCTCTGTCTCCTCCCCTCTCCCACTCCACTCAACCTTCATACCTCCCGTCCACCCCTCTACCCTTCTCTCCACTACTAATTCATCCCTCCTTTCTTAATTTCTCACTTCCATACCCCACCCACTCCAAACATGCCCTCCCAAATCCTCTTTACTCTCAGACTCTCTTTCTGTCTCCTCCTCTTTCTAATTCCTCTCCATCACACTACTTCTTACACCTTAAAGCCCCACAATACCTACCTTCTACTCATTCAATCACCTCCACTCACCCACATCCTCTTCTACTCTCTCACTTCCACTCCATTTCCCCCTCCCTTATCCAAACAAACCTTCTGCACATTTTCCATCCCAAATTACTCTCCACCACTACCAAAAGTTTGTCTCTCATACCTCCACTCACCCCATTTAACGTCCTCCACTCCAGACTTAAAAAGCTTAAAGTCATCTCTTGTAATTTCCTTGCCCTATCTAGAGACATTCATCCCAACACTGGCCCCTACCCCAGGACTAACATCCCTCTCTCTCCTTCCCCCACCAACATTTCCTCACCTAATCCTCCTTCTTCACCAACTTCCTCTCTAAACACCCTCAAGATCTTCACTATCAATGCACAGAGCCTTAACAACAAAATTCACCATGTCCACGCTTGGATCAGTCACAACCAACCAGACATATTAGCCATCTCCGAAACCTGGTTAAAACCTCATATCTCTGATTCAGAAATCCTACCTCCTGGCTTCAATATCCTCAGGACTGACTGACTAAACAAAAAAGGTGGTGGATCTGCCATAATCTACTCTAACCTTCTCTCTATTATCCCCCTCCAAATCCCAATCCCTCAATTCAAAAATACTGAATTAACCGCAAGTCTCCTATGACTCAATAAACACAAAAATATCTGCTTCATCTCCTTATACATCTCCCCAGGTGATAATATCTCCACTCTTGAGAATATTCTCCTCTGGGCCTCATTTGAAATAAAATATAAAACCTTTATTCTGGGTGATGTCAACATTGACTGGAACAAAATCACCACCCCTTCCTCCTCCTTAGACATCAATCTCTTCAACTTCTCCCAAGTAATCCACTCCACAACCCGACCTAACAAAACCCACCCCCCAGGTTCTATCATAGACTGGATTTTAGTTTCTAACCCAAACAAAATCTCTCTTTCTGGCACTATCCCTGACTCCTTTAGTGACCATCTCCCTGCTTTCATTCATCGCTCAGCCAACACCTCCCATAGCAGTCACAGCCCTTAAGGCTGAATAACACACCTGATACTCTTGTAATAGGTGACTCTATTGTCAGACACATTGACGTCCCGCTCACCAGGCTGAATAAAGAGAAGGTCACAGTGAGCTGCCTGTCGGGTGCTAGGATCCGCCACATAATGCAAGCCCTCAGGTCACTCCAAAGCAAATACAAATATGACTCAGTCATTGTACATGCTGGCCTGAATGACCTGAGATGTACCTCCCTCGACTACATGAAAAGAGACATAGAGGAGCTCTCTGATCATGTAGCCCAGGCCGGTATGACCCTGACCTTGAGCAGCATCTTACCCTCACCTAGAATGATGCCACAGTATAAAGACAAAATGATCGATTTTAACAATTGGCTAAAATTTTGGTGTCATTCAAAGGAGATCCAGTGTCTGTCAGCCTGGGATGACATGCTCAACAAGCCACACTGCTTCGCTTGTGACGGCTTGCACCTGTCACCCCTGGGCTTTTGGATATTGACAAAGGCTCTTGCCACCCCCATAGTGCCTTTTTTAGGCAAGGCTCAAAAGTCAAACCCACCTCCATAGACAGCACAAGGAACAAGAAACTAAGGGTAATGCTGCTAAACGCCAGAAGTCTTAACCTCAAGATGCATGCACTCGAAGCTCTCCTCAGTATGGAGAACATCGATATCTGTGCAGTGACAGAAACCTGGTTCAAGGCTCCAGAGAGCACCCCAGCACTACCAGGTTATACCTCATATCATGCTTTTTGACCCCAAAACCCGGACCGAACCACAAAAGGAGGGGGAGTTTCCATATTTATCAAGGATATCCACACCTCCAGGTTAGTGGCATTGCATGAAGTATCGAAGACCATCCATGTGCAACTGACAGTGGGCAAGACTGCTTTTCAGTTTATAGCATCCTACAGACCACCCTCTCAAAGTCAGGAATCCCACTCGGCCTTCTTGAAAACATTGAGAACATGAAGATCTCTCCGAACACCATTATATTGGGCGACTTCAACTACCCAAACATAGACTGGGAGCATTACTCAAGCCCCAGCACCTTAGCCCAAAGGTTCCTGGAATTTATAAACTCAAATGCTATGGAACAACTAGTCACCACTCCCACAAGAGGGGAAAACATACTAGACCTGATAATTACCAACATGGGGACTCTATGCTCCATACCAGTATATTCCTCTTTGGTAAGATCAGACCATAAATTAATTTCACTGGATATCCATATCCCGACCCCACCCCCAGCCCAGAAAACCACAGTGAAAAACTTCTGAAAAGCGAACTTCACACTTCTCAAAACCGAAGTGGAATCCTTCAAGGCCCCAGAGCCAGTGGAAACTATGGCCCAAACTGCAGAATCCTATATAAACACATTCTACGGACATCTCCAGAAAATCATGGATCATGCTATCCCAAAGAAAATCAAGACCCAATCATCCAAAGGCAAGAGTCCAGTCTGGTGGACCCCAGCCATAAATAAACTGTACAACAGAAGGAGGAAGCTACTACATGATAGAGCAAAATCCCTAAAAGGGAAGGCATCTCTGATCAGTACTAGCAAAAAATTACGATCCCTCATAAAATCCTCCAAGGCCAGCTTCGAGAGAAAAATTGCACAGGACACTAAAGACAATCATAAGGCTTTTTTCAGTTGTGTTAGGAACCTGGGATGCAACTTCCAGACTTGTTCTGAGTTGATTCTAAATGACAAAAAATACACTGAACCCACAGACATCACCAATATCCTGGCAGACAGGTTCAGTGCAAACTTCTCCAACCCTCCCCCCCAAAAGAGCAAGTATCTATCCCGGAAGAGTGCAGCCTCCCAAACATCTCTGATGCTCAGGTGAAGGCCGCCCTCTCCAAAGCAAAAAACACTGCTTCCATGGGACCAGATGGTGTCCCAGGTTGTGTCCTACATGAACTCCAAGAAGAACTAATCCCTCAAGTAAAACTGCTGTACAATCTCAGCCTCACTACAGGATATGTGCCCAAAGAATGGCGTACAGCAACAGTGGTCCCACTCCACAAAGGTGGTGCCTCTGCGGATCCTGGAAACTATCGCCCCATAAGCCTGACTAGCCTAGTCTGCAAGGCTATGGAGAGGATCATCATGGAACTCATAAACAAAGACATTGGGGACCTACAGACACTAGATCCTACCCAATTTGGCTTTGTCAAGGGGAGATCCTGCCTTTTGCACCTGGTCGACTTCTTCGAAACAGTCACCAAGGCCATAGATGAAGGGAAGGTAGTCCACTCAACCTCGCAAAGGCATTTGACACAATACCCCACTCAGGCATCATAGATAAGCTATCCAGCCTAAATATAAACCCCTATGTCACAAGATGGGTCATAAACTGGCTCAAAGACAGAACCCACAGAGTCCGAGTTGCTGGGGCCATGTCAGACTCAAATCCGGTCACAAGTGGCATCCCACAAGGTTCTGTCCTGGGACCTCTCTTGTTCGGTATTTACTTTTCTGAGGTACAGGCCAATGTGGGAGGACTATGGCTCACCAAGTTCACAGATGACGGCAAACTGGGCGCCATAATCGACTCTCCAGCTGACACAAACATCCTTCAAAAAGGTCTCGCAGAGACGGATAACTGGTGCCAAAGCCATGGTCTAAAGCTAAATGCCAAAAAGTGTATAGTCATACCTTTTGGCAAAAACAATGCGCCCACAAATTACCACATAGGTGGTAACCCATTATGTACAGAGAAAGTAATTAGGGATCTGGGGACCCAAGTTGATAGCTATCTCTCCTTTGACAACCACATTGCCAAAGTGGTTAGAAAGACCTTCTACATAGCCCACCTCATCATGAAAGGATTCACATCTAGATCAAGAGAGGTAATCATGCCCCTTTATTCATCCCTCATCAGGCCCATCATAGAATACAATGCCCCCTTTGGGATGTACCTTACCCGACACCTGCAGCAATTAGAAAGACCCCAAAAGTACCTCACCAGGAGGATCAAGGGACTCAAACAGATGCCATATGCTGCTCGGTTAAAAAAACTCAGCTCTACTCAGTTGCATACCGCCTACTTCGAGGCGATCTATGCCTGACATATAAAGCTATGTCCAACCCAGAATTAATGGACATGCTCCACCTCAGTAAATCTAAATCCCTTAGAGCCACGTGCTCGAGGGACTTGAACCTCAGCACAGAAATAAATAGAACATGCTGGAGGGACAGATTCATAACCCAGAGGCTCCCTTTGCTCTGGAATATAATTCCAATTCATGTCAGGCAGAGCACCTCACTGACGCTCTTCAAGAAGAATCTTGATGAGTGGATGGGGGATCATAGGTTTGTCCTGGGGATTAATTCCGTGTCACTATTAGACAGAGGCACAGTAAACTAAACTTTAAAAAGGGCACAGTATACTCAAATCAAGGGGTGGCATAAGCCAAACACAATCGGGCAAGGCTTATAAATGCCCCAGGGCAGATAGCCTAGTATGAACCTATGAACCTATGAACCTAATACAAACATAACTACATCCAAACTTGTAACCTTAGCAACTTCAACCCCACATACTTCTCCATTTTCAAACAAATTAATTGGCAATTCCTTAACACTCTCTCCCTTGACAATGCTGTTGAGCATTTCAACTCTTTCTTCCTCAATACTCTTAACTCCCTAGCCCCCCTAAGATACAAACGAATCAAAGCCAATTCTGCTCCTTGGCTGACCAAAGAGACTAAACATACCATGCATCTTAGAGACAAATCCTGGAAGCTTTTTCAGAAAACTAAACTTCCTTCTGCTAAGCTCCATTATACCCAACTCCGCAACCAGGTAAACAAATTAATTTCCACAGACAAAAAAAACTACTACAATAAATTTCAGACCAATAATAATAAGAACCCTAAACTTTTCTGGAAATCTGTTAACTCTCTTCTCCATCCTGGGTCAAGAAGTAACCCCTGCCCTGATCCCAATTTATCCAACAAAGAGCTAAGTTCTCACTTCAACACTTTCTTTACTGATTCTATAACTAAGCTAACCAAAACATTTCCCAACAACAGTACATCCAATTTCCTAGACTCTCCAAATAACAGCCCCTCTATGTTCCATCTCAAACCAGTCTCCACAATGTTTATAAAAAAGCTGCTATCTAAACTAAAGCCATGCTCTAATGCCCCTGACAACATTCCACCCTCCTTCCTCAAACACGCAGCCGAAGGGATTGCTCTCCCTATTAGCATCCTGATCAACCGATCCTTAAAAGAGTCATATGTACCCAAACTCTGGTGCTCTGCCTGCATTCTACCACTTCACAAAGGAGGTAAAAATACCTCTATTTCTAACTTCTGCCCCATAGCCCTACTCTCTCCTTTATCTAAAATTCTAGAAAAATGCATCCACCACCAACTTTTAACCTACTTAACGCATAATCAGCTACTTACTCCCACCCAACACGGCTTCCGCCCTGGCCACAGCACCATAACTGCCCTACTCTCCTTCTTAGAAACAGTTAATCAAGCCCGCGATTCTGGTTTACTTGTATCCACTGTTCTATTAGATCTTTCAAAAGCCTTTGACACCATATCCCATACACACCTTCTCTCTCATCCCTCCTACCTTAATCTCTCCCCAGATACTCTTTCCTGGTTCTCCAGTTACCTTTCTGATAGATCTCAAGCTGTCAGATGGAAGGACTGTACCTCTTCCTTCTTACCTACTCCTACCGGAGTTCCTCAGGGTTCCATCCTTGGTCCCATACTCTTCAACATCTTCATAAATAACCTTCACTCTGCCCTCCCTGACACTACAGTCATCCAATACGCTGATGACTCTACCTTAGTTTGCGCCACCCCCAATTTTTCCGAACTTCTGTCCAAAACACAAAAAGCTTTTTCGACTACAGAAAACTGGATGCACAATAACCATCTTTCCCTCAACTCCAACAAATCTAAAATACTAATTTTTTCCCCTACCAAGTCTTCCTCCTTTGACAAAAACACTTTCAACATCCTAAACCAAACCAATACTCCCATAGAAGTAGTCCCTTCTGCAAAACTCCTTGGCATTACCATTGATGAGCACCTCAAATTTGATCTCCACATACAGCAAAACATAAAAAAAACCCACCAAAAGTTAGGCATGCTCTACAGGAACAACCAATTTCTTTCAAACTCCACTAGGCACACCTTAGCTACCTCCTACCTCCTTCCCTCTCTCCTTTATGGTGCCCCTCTACTAACTAATCTTTCTGCATCCCTCACCTCTAAACTTGAAGCTTGCTATAATAAAATCTCTAAATTCGTCACTAAATCCAAAACCTCAACCCACCATTGCCTTACCCTTCAGTCTCTAAACTGGTTAGAGCTCCCTAACCACCTCAACTATCTCCAACTAACAACCGCTCATAAATTAATATTCTACCCTAAAAATGCCCTGCTTTATCCAACATCCTTCCCCCTTACATCCCTAGCCGATCATTGAGATCAGAACACCAAAACCTAATCTCCATTCACAGACCAAAACATTCTGCTGGCCAGCTACTACTATCCTACTCTCTTGGCAAAAAATGGAACTCTCTGCCTCCTTCACTTAGGACTATACCTAACACGGAGTTTTTCAAGACCCAACTCCACTCATACCTATCATCCAAATGGAAATGTTCTTGCTTTCACCCTACATAAATTACCCTCTCTCATATCTGCTCTCTGATGTCATTTCTAACTCCCAAAATGTCTAAGCTACCTCTCAGTTGACTGTACAGAGGAAAACATTGCACAAAAAAAAAAAAAAAAATTCTAGATCATTTTTAGAACATTTTTCTTTAGAATCTTTTAGATTGTTTTTAGAACATTTTTAGAACTTTAAAACGTTATTTTAGTTTGTTGCACTGTTCTTACTATGTATAATTAATACGAGACACTTCTATTGTACCTCTATTATATTTTTATCTTTCATTTGTAACCTTGATTGTACTGCCTTTGGAACTTTTCTCCCTGGGCCTCCACTGAAAATGGGTACCTCGTGGCCCAGTGGACTTCCCCGGTAATCAAATAAATAAATAAAACTGTTTAAGTATTGCTAACACCTGGTTTCTTCATTAAAAGTTTAACACTGTCTTTGCTTGTTTCTATTTGACCAGCTGACCTTTGATAATTTGGACTTCATATGATACTCTTTTTTTGTCAGAAAATCTTTTAAATTCTTTGCTTGCATGAGGCATACCATTATCTGTGGGTATAACATCTAGTATTTAGGACATTTATAATTCCTTTGCTTTTTGTAATTGATAACTTCATGACTTCAGGAAGTAACATTCCAGATTAGATACAGTGCTTCTTATTACTGAAACAGATCTATACCCAGTTTTCTTCACAGCCTTCCTGGGACTGAATATGACACCATAACTTCCTTTATATTATTATCATAATAGAGATTACACTGTGTGCCACTCTGAACTTCTTGCTGTATTTGCTCTGATGACATCCCTCTCCAAAATAATGCATCATTTGATCTTTATTCTCTTTCCAATAACCAGCTGTGGCTCATGAGTTCTTGTCAGCATGTCTGTTCTGAAATGATCAGGTGTATCTGCTTTAAACACCAGCCCTTCTATACAGTAAAATTCCACTTGCATTCCTTTCCTTACTGCTAATTTCTGTTCATCTTCTCATTGTGACCTCACAGGCTCATAGGTTCATAGGGTTATACTAGTCAATCATTTTAACTGACATTTAGGAGCTCAGTCAATGCAGTTCCTACTACTTGTTTCTCCTTTCTTTAATGGCATTTGTTAAATAAATTTGTAGTTCACCATTTACTCTTTGATGCTGGTGTTAAACAGAAGGATGGAGCTACTTAGTTTCATGTACAATGGGAGATTATTCCATAGGTAGGGGATCCTTAGGGATAGATGTCTATTCCACCATCAGATTCTGTTAATATTTGTATAAACATATAGGCCCTTAGAGAGCATGCTGACAGCATTACCAGATTTTAGAATAAGTCAGAAGAGCTAGAGGCTTTTGTTATTTCTTATAATAATCTGTAGAAGGCAGAGTTTAGTGACAGAGCTTTTCTATGATATTCTTTTGGTTAAGAATATTTGAGGTTTCTTGAGTGGCGTACTACGATTGAATTGGTACATACAGAAATAAGCATTATAGTTTAGCAATTGTTATATCTGAAAGCACTTCTACTTAGAGAGTTTTTCAGAGCTTTTAGAGCCTGTAGTCTGTGGTCTGATTTTCAGAATGAGGGTGGAAAAATTATTAAATGCTTTTCTAGGCATGTGGTTGTGATAAAATGGCAATAGAATGCTTACTGGAAAAGATATTTTTTGGTGGTACTTTGATGTCAGTAGTAGAATAGGTTTAATTAATATAAATAATTTTAAAGTATTGAGGATAAACATAAACAAATAGATTCAATGACCCCTACATGGTCTGCTAACATGGTAGTGCACTGTTTTGTATTCAGTATGTGGTTCTGCATGGTGTGTAGAGCCGCGCAACTACGGTAAACACCATGGCATGCTAATTACAGCCTAAGCGGCTGAATTGTACGCTAATCAACCAATCCAAGATGGAGGAGCTATTCAACAACCTCTAAAGCAATCATGTAGACTCAGTGTTGGTTTACCCTGCAAATTCCAAAACCTATTGGAATACAGCCATGGAAAGGAGTCTACACAGAAAGAATGTTAGGGGTGGCTGTTGGTTTAATTCCTGTGTATGTGCAACAGGCTGAAGTATATGCTGCTGCTGCTGCTAACAGACCACAACCAAAGAGAAGAGTTTTTAAACCCTGGATTACTTATCACAACCTACATGATGTGGTAATTGAAGAGCACTACAGGGTAGATAGAGACACACTACAGGACCTCTGCAACCTCTGTTGTCCTCAACTGAGACCCAGGGCAAATCAAGGGGAACCCATGCTAGTGGAGACAAAGGTATGTATAAGACTTAGAAGTTTAGCTACAGGAACCTTTTAGAGACCAACAGAGGATATGTTGGGGGTGTCACAGGCATCAGCATCCGGGATTCTCCATGAATTCCTGAATGCTATGCTCCAACTTGCTAGTGACCACATATATTTCCTCCCTGCTCCTGTGGACAGGGCCACAAATATGCAAGAGTTCTACCCTGTACACTACACTGAAGTACTGGGAGCCATAGATTGCACACATATAGAAATTAAGGCACCACCCAGGGAACAGGGAAGGCTCTACACAAATAGAAAGGGCTTCCACTCTATTAACTGCCAAGTCATGTGTAATGCTAAGATAATCATCTTGAATGTGTGCGCTAGCAACCCAGGCAGTCACCATGACTTATATCTGGCACACCTCTGCACTGTATCAGATGTTCACTAGGGGTGATATCCCACAGAGTCATTTACTGAGGGGTGCAGGTTATGCACTGGAACTGTGACTGATGATGCTCATCAGAAATGCACACACACCTATGGATGAATGCCATGAAGCACACGCTCAAACCATAATATCATAGAAAGTGTGTTTGGGCTGCTGAAGTTGCAGTTGAGGTGCTTAGATACATCTTTGTGAGCCCTGCAGTACATTCCACGTACATGTACTGAAATCTTTACCATCTGTGCAATGCTGCATAACATCATCCTGAGAAAGTGGCTTCAGCAGGCTCAACAAGGAGATGGGGCACACATCCCACCACCAATGGCAAGGTCACCACAGCTACACGCAGGTGGAGTCAGAGGGGGAACCAGCAGCTGCTGTGTTTATAGACAGACATAGGTGTGCTCAATATGGCTTCACATTGCCAGGCATCGATGTTACTATATGTATGTGTGTAGGATGAAGGTTTTAGCCCCTTAGGTGGTGAGTGTGTGCTATGTGTTGCTTCTTAGCCAATGTGAAGCCATATTGAGCGCACTTATGTCTGTCTATACCCACAGCAGCTGCAGGTGGATTGATTGTTAGTGACAGGTTATAACGAAGGATAGAGGGAGTAATAGGGAGAAGATTATGGGGGTCATAATAGTATGAATGAATGGCATATCCCTGCATGTTGTTACTTGGTAATGTAAAAGGTAGGCGATTTGTACAGCAATGACTAACGTGACAGCATAGACTTATGTGAATACATGTGTCCTCTACTAAGTAATAAGCCTCAGATATTAGAGATTCACACATTCATACCTCACAAAAGTACTGATGGTCACCAGATGTCATCAGTTTGGCCTCATACTTTTGTACTGGAAAATCATTAAAGATCGAAGTTAGAAAGTAATGAGACACATTTTAGTTTCAGATTTCACAACCGTCAGAAGATTATTAGAAATTCTGATGCAAAACTGTTTTGATTCCATCAAATGTCTAACATTGTAAGACCAAACTATATCAAAAGTACAAAACAACATTACAAATGCAGATATACTAAGCACTAAGTCAGCTATGCACCCCGAGCAGCAGACACAAAGCATATGTATACCTGAATCCAAAAGATAGAAAACAAGGATATGGCACAATTATCATCACTTGCACATGGTGTTGTAGGTGTGTGTGTGGGGGGAGGGCAGAAACCCTAGGACGACACAAATGGTAAGTGAATGCATGTGAGTAAGAAAGAGAAGTAGGCAGTCATTTGGATAAAGTAAACAAATGACCAGTGAGACAGACTGATCTTTAAGCTTCACAGCTGAACCATGTAACTGTTGTGTGTTTGTTTGTACGGGCCCTCTAGGTGAAATTGGTGTGAGTGTCTGGAGAAACACAGCCAAGCCCTGTGCTAGCTCTACATTTTAGTATGTTAAATAGGTGTGAGTCATAAATGCTAGAGGTGGCAGTTCATCATTGTCGTACACAACCATGAGAACTGGATCTGCGAGAAGTTGCACTGGCATGTCCATGCCCACGGTCAGATGCACTGCTGCTACCTTAATTTGACTGATGTCTGCTGGATGAGCTCCCCTCACAAAGACGCCCAAGACCATGAACCCATGATCTGCCACATCTGGGTGTGGACACCTCAACCACTGACATAGCAGTGTTTGTAGTGTCACTATGGGAGCATGATCAGGTATGGTCACATGGATGCTGTCCCCCTCCCAGTAGATTTTACCTCGCAGACACTGCCTGTTCCAACGTGTCATTCATCTGATCCATTGAACCGGCAACATGGTGGGTCAGTCATGCATGTAAGCCTGTGCCACATCTACAAACCTAAGCATTTCTCTGGTGGACTTATTGGAATATGCCTGTGCCTCCATGATGGCCCTAAAGATACATTGAGTGACATGGGAAGACACACCTGGATCAGGTGGAGGATGGACAGAAGGCCTTCTCCAAGCACGGCTAACAATCTTTCTGTATGGCACCTTGCCCAAACTTTGGCTATGGCCAGTGTCAGCAGGCACTGAAGCCACAATAACCCACTGCCCTGAATGAGTGTTTCACCTTCCACCTGTCCAACATCCGAGGGCTCACTGGAATGGGTTGGCATAGGACTACTGGCTGGGTCCAGTGGAATTAGAGGGGATGGCTGAATGTCAGCCTCAGTGTCAGATTCAACCTCTGCACCCTGACTGTACCTCTGTTTGGCCACCATCATCATCAGAGTCTGCTGATACTCTGACATCTGGTGGTAGGAGTTCCACACTTCCACTGACAGGATCCACTGTGATAATAAGCAACAAACACAGGAAAAAAATAATACCTACATTACTATAGTCCAATATATGTTAATAAGCTAACTATTACAGACAGTAAAGCAATACACACAACAGTCCTGACACCCACATAACAAACTAATTATTTATTTGAACTGCTCATCAGTACTGACATAAAAATATTTGGCTTACCATGTGCAGATGATTGTAGGCTCTCTATGCTGGATGGTCCTAGAAGTAGTTAAGCAAAAGGCAAGGATACCATCATCAGAATGAATAGTAACACAGGATCCTAAAACATTTTGCCCTTTCTTTGTACATTAATGATACTTTTAACAAGAACATGAATGACAGAGCCACCCCAAGCCCACGTGAAATCAACAAAAATGTGTTGTTGACTGTTATCACAATACAACTATCCCCCCCAAGCAAATTTAATGTTAAGCAGAACTTAAGTATTGCTGTCAATATTTTACTATACAAGTATTTAAAAATTGAGATAGGTAAGCTTACCTAGAAGCTCCTCCTGGGACATTCTTGTCCTCCCTCAAACAGCAGCACCAACATTAGTGACATACTGCTGTGCACTTTCTAGTGAGCTGTCTGGATCCCTGACAGTGGATAGGAACTCTTCATTTGGTGTCAGTGGTGGCTCTGTAGCAGGCCCTCCCAGTATCCATCCATTCACAGGCCACTGCAGCTGCTCTCCTCCGGGCCGATGAAATCATGTCAGTGACCCTATGGCACATCTGATCATATGTCCTGCTCTGGTCACCTACTGTGTTTACATCAGCAACTATCTGCTGCCAAAACTGCATTCATCCACATGTATCCCCACATCCCCTCACAAGCAGAAAGACACCATAACACCTAAATGCTTCCACTATGACTTCATTTTCATGGTCACTGAAGGGGAGTTTCAGGGATTGGGGCATCTGCTTGCCATAGTCCTAGGTGACATAAAACACAAAAGGATAATACACATAAGTATCACATAAATAAAAGTCCTGCTTTGATATAACATGTAAAAGGCAAAGAATTTCACTGTTACACACTGGAGAAACATAAAACAGTCAAGATATTCAAATATAAAAAAGGAATTGTGTGGTTGTAACATATTACAATCACACACAAAGCAAGGTTGGATCCAAAACAAGGAGAGTAACAATAGCAACATCTTCTTTGTGCCAAAACAGAAATGCAGTTTTACTCACCCACCCCAAAACAACAGGAAAATAACACATTTTGCAAACACACCATCAGTGAAATGCTAAAAGGGCTATCAAGTAAACTGTCCCTGAAACATGTGTACAGATTTACCACAGAACATTCCATTTTAAGCAATTGCCAGTCATGTCTACCTGTAGCCAGCACTCCCTTAGAGGTGTGTATAGTCCATCCTAGAAGGCTAACACCCCTGTGTGATTGACAGTATAGGACATTTACATTTCACAGAAAGAATAGAAGAGTGTATAGAGAAAAACAGTTGTAACATTAACACTTGTGATGACAGTTAATAACCCTGTGCCTCTCAGAAAGTAAAATGCCCTGACAAACATGCCTATGGTATCAGTACACTTGTAAGAAATGCATATATATATATATATATATATATATATATATATATATATATATATATATATATATGTATTTATATATATATATATATATATATATATATATATATTAACAGAGTTTTCTTACTGACATTTCAGCATCTGCAGTATATAGCTGAAAAATGCAAGTATACCTTATCAAGATCAGTAGTCTTCTGTGCAGATACATCCCAAAGTAATATCTTTTTCTGTCTTATCCACAAAAAAACATGTCTCCTCACCTTCAGGTTCCTTAGCTACACTGTACTTTTTTATATTGTAGATTCAGGGCTGTGAGCATGGTGGAAGATGCAAATGAGGTGTGAACTCGTCAGAATTGCTGAATCCCAAATACTTGGCTCCAAGTATCATATGTAAGCATAGTGCAGGCACTCCCTCAGTGTTTGTTCCTAATGGATTGCAACTGTGAATGATTACTGGTAGGGAGAAGGAAAACACAACAGCAATTCAGACTTCCCTACCTCCAGTGAGTGTGTCAGCCAGGTTGGACTTACAAAGTGTAGAAATAATTGTATCAAGCTTTTAAATGTAAGTAAGCAGCACACATTTCACAGTTTCTGTTCAATAGCATCCAACCCACCACTTCATTTATTTTCTGTTCAATAGCATCCAACCCACCACTTCATTTCTTGACAAATGTATATTACTGACATTTAATATCCTCACACATTTTAAGGCCAATGATACAGAATGCTTTACAGACTGCATGTCTCAGATTACTGGTCAGATAAAACAAGAATGTGCAACAAACACAGAGAGATAAGATGGATCTACATTTATGCAAGCAATAGTCAGACATGGTTGTGTGATCACTCAGTACACTACTTTTGAAATTAATACATGTAAAACAACTGTCATGTGTTTTGTAAGTACTGTGCTGCAAAGCTGTTTGTGTGGCAAAAGGGATAAGGTATCCTTATTGTGTTTTGAAGGTCCATTGCAGTGAAAGCTCAAATCCAGACCTATGTAAATATATGTCATGTGTACCATCATAAATTTTGTAGAGTTGTTTACTTAATAGATTTATTTTCTTAATTTCTCCTAATTTTACCTTTGGTGTGTTTTTCTTATTTTTTAATGCCAGTGTTTGCGCAGTGTGCAGCTTAGTGCAAACAAAGAAAATGGACAAACACAGTGAATATCAGGTTTAGCTGTACCTATCTCAATTGACGATAATTAGCAGTGCACAGACATGGACTAATGGCCTGCATAGGAAGCAGACTGGGCATAGACAGTGTAAAGGTCATAAAGGATGCATTGTTGCAGTTTTTACTTTCCATCGCACTATGCTGATAAGTGATGTTGTGCGGTGGCTAGCAAACTTCCACAACACCTGCAGCCACTGAAAACCTACAGACAGGATGCAGACCGTCAACAATTTAAAACTGATGCATTCTATTAATTCTGTTGGTCACCACACAAGCAAGCTAAGTGGCATTGTGCTGGAGTTAACACATAGAACTTAAGAATGAATAGAGAGTTATGCAGCTGTCATTTAACTATTCCTGTGGCAGCAGGTGTTAGTGTAAGGTTATCATACACATGGTCCTGGGTCCTAATACAGGATATTCCAGACATTTTACTGTTATTCCATTTCACATTATATTAAATTTCACTTATAACACATTATGTGTAATCATAAATAGTGGAGCTAATATGAATTATATGTATGAGGGATAACATATCCTTACTGTGTTTTGAAGGTTCAGGTGTATGACTGAGGGTATACTATCTACTATGTTTCTATAAGTATAACTCTATCTGGACTTGGATGACCTTCACACTTAAATAAGACATATACACAAATGACTCTATATGCAAGGACTTTGTCAAGTGACACACACACACACACATGGTTAACACCTCAAACTGTCATCTGTATTTATGAATGATTCATGGCTATATCTGAGAAGCACTTCTTCTGTGGCAAAAATAGAAAATAACTGCTGTGGAAGAAAATATGTTGCCCCTTATGCATAGGTTTAAATCCTACACTGTAAAAAACAATTCTATCAGTGTATAAAGCCAAACCAAACATATGCCAGGTCAGGAAATTTATGCCCTCAGTGCATGTCTTCAAAGTTAAATCACTTAACAGTTATAGCAGCAGTCCCCCCTCAAACTAATGTCAAGTGTCAGATTACCCTTCCAATGTAAAAAATTGATTTCCTCCCTACTTGGCACTATTGCTCTTAGCTTAACATCACACAAACACAGTTGGCATTGTTGCTCGAGTTTGCACACTACCAGTAAATGCAATAACAGGAATTGGTGGGAAATCATTATTTACTATTGTTCTACTTTTGGGGTTAGACATGTCTAGCATTAAAGGGAAGGTGCCCAATTTAGGGTACAGAGGTGGGTTGCTCAGGAGTGCAAAATATTTTTTGGACTCCTGGTAAAGCACCACAACCAAAGGCTTCTGTAGGGATAATATAGTACAAGTCTGAGGCTTCAGATAGTCTGGCAAAGGCTGCCTCCACTGGGACTAGCATCCCACACACTGGAGAACAGTGTAGACACAACTTCAGTGAAGTAAAAAGGCACAAGAGGGATACACTCAACCATGGTTGGATGAGTTTCAAACTAGCAACAACCCACAGTTGTGCAAGTAGGCTAATAAAGAAAATTTATAATAAATAGAAAACTAAGTATAGTAAAGACTGGTGTGCATAATACTCTTCTGCTTGCTTTTCTTTTCTTAGCTAATCCTGAAATTGGGTTGTATCAGGAGGCTCATGCTGATCTTTTGCAGACACTGAGGGAAGCAGTTGGCATGTATGTAGCACACCAGAAGTATTATTATAGCTTTAAAAGTTAAAGATAGAAATGGTTCTGTTTTCTATACAGTATTAGCAAAGTAAGCATGCATAACCTAACTGTAAAAGCAAGTATGCATGCATAAGTCTGTATCACAAACAAACTTCAGGAGTCAAGTATAAGACTGTAGTCAGAGGTTATGGGGTCAAATACCACGAGTAGCAACTATACAATACTGCATTTCTTTAATAATATTACATAAATTAAATTCTATATAAGTGGCATAAATGGCCTTCTGTTCACTGTAATCTATATAGGTTCATAGGTTCATAGGTAGGTACTAGGCTATTGGCCCTAGGGCCTATATAAGCCTAGCCAAAAGGTACACTGGCTTTTGCCACCCAAGAAAATTATTTCCTGTGCCACTGTCGAGCAGATCCACAGAAGTGATCCCTGGGGTGAATTTCCTATCTCTCATCCAATCATCAAGATTTTTCTTGAAGAGTGCTAATGAGGAGCTTTGTTCGATATAGATAGGTAGTTTGTTCCAGAGTATGGGAAGTCTCTGGGACAGGAATCTATCCCTCCAGCATGTTCTGTTTATTGTGGTGACAAGGTTTAGGTCCCTAGAGCATGTAGCTCATAGGGATTGGGATTTCTTTAAGTGGAGCATATCCAAAAGCTCTGGGTTTAACATAGCTTTGTGTGTTAGGCAGAGACTGCCTCTGAGTAGGCGATATCCGACGAAGTAAAGTTGCAGTTTTTTGAGATGGTCTGTGTAGGGCATCTATTTGAGGCTGGTAATCCTCTTTGTGAAGTATTTCTGCAGCCTTTCCAGTTGTTGTAGATGTCTTGTGAGGTACATACCAAAAGTGGCATTGTACTCTATAATTGGTCTAATGAGTGAAGAGTAGAGGGGAACAATGACCTCTTTTTTCCTGGATGAGAAACCTTTTGTGATGTGGTGTGCCACATAGAAGGATTTCATGTCCACTGTGGCAATGTGATTATCAAAGGAGAGACTACTGTCCACCTGTGTCCCAAGGTCTCTTATCACACTTTTGGTGTTAAGTAGACTATCACCTATGTGGTAGTTCATGGGTACAGACTTTTTACCAAAAGGGATGACAATGTACTTTTTGGCATTGGGCTTGAGGCCATGGCTTTGACACCAGACATCTGTCTCATTGAGGCCCTTTTGTAGGATGTCCACATCTTTTGGAGTTTTGATTATGGCTCCTAGTTTGCAGTCATCTGCAAACTTCATTAGCCAAAGACCTTCTGTGTTAGCCTGTACTTCAGAGAAGTAGATACCAAACAGGAGAGGATCCAGGACTGAACCCTGTGGTACTCCACTTGTCACTGGTCTGAAGTTGGATTTGGAGTCTGCTACTTTCACAGTGTGAGTTCTGTCAGTGAGCCAGTTGGCAACACATCTTGTGACATAGGGATTTATATCTAGTTTAGTGAGTTTGTCTATAATTCCAGAGTGGGGAATGGTGTTGAAGCCTTGGCGAGATCTAGATAGCTATGTGAACCACCTATTCCTCATCTACGGCTTTGGTGACTCCTTCAAAGAAGTCTATCAGATTTAGGAGACATGATCTGCCTTTAACAAACCTGAACTGGGTGGGGTCCTGAGTTTGGAGATTACCAATGTTATTGTTTATAAGTTCCATGATGATACATTCCATAGCCTTGCAGACCAGACTCGTCAGGCTAATGGGGCAGTAGTTTCCAGGGCCCGTGGTGGCTCCCCCTTTGTGGAGTGGGATAACCGTTGCTGTGCATCATTCAGTGGGCACATAGCCTGAGGTGAGGCTATGATTGAACATGGTACTTAGGTGGGGTGCCAGTTCATTCTGTAGTTCATGTAGAACACAGCCTGGGATGTTGTCAGGTACCATGGATGCTGTGTTCTTGGCTTTGGAGAGTGTGTTTTTTACCTGTGCTGCCATGATTACAGGAACTTTGCATTCTTCTGGTATAGGGATGGGCCCTTTAGGGGATGACAGGGGGGTAAAGTTAGCACTGAACCTATCTGCCAGGATGTTGGCAATATCAGTTGGTTCTGTATATTTAGTGCCATTGTGCTGTAACTCAGACCAGATCTGAGTGTTGCCATTGGGATTCTTGACATAGCTATAGAATTCTTTGTGGTTGTCTTTAGAGTCAGTGGCGATTTTGTTTACGTAACTAGCTTTGGAGGATTTTATGAGGGATTTCAGCTTCTTACTGAGGCTGACCAGGGAGTTTCTCCAATCATGGGATTTTACTCTTTTTTGCAACAGTTTCTTTCTTCTGTTGTAGAGTTTGTTTATGGCAGGGGACCACCAGCTTGGCTTCCTTTTTTTGGAGGATAGCATCTTGGTTCTTTTAGGGATTGCATGATCCATGCACTTGTGTAAGTGTTTATAAAGTGCATTAGTGTAAGATTCAGCAGTCATACCTCTATTGTCCGTCAGCATGGGTGTCGTGAAGTTTGCCACTTCTGTCTTAAGAAGCGTGAAGTTGGCTTTGAAGAAATTTTTTACTGTGGTTTCCCTAATGGGGGGTGAGGGAGGGATGTGGATGTCTAGGGTGATTAGCTTGTGGTCAGATCTGTCCAACAAGGAATTGACCTCTGGTGTGAAGCACCGATTGCCTATGTTGGTAATAACCAGGTCTATGATATTGCTGCCCCTGGTGGGGGTGTGGATAAGTTGATCCAAGGCATTGGAATTTATGAATTCCAGAAAATGTTGAGCACAAGAGTTGGTGCATGAGTAGTTTTCCCAGTTAATGGTGGGGTAGTTGAAATTGCCCATTATTAGGATTTTAGGTTGTACCCTAATATTTTCCAGTGTATCAAGAAATGAGGAGTGGGAGTCCTGGAGCATGGTGGGGAATCTGTAGCAAGCAACAATTTGGACTGCGGTCTTGCCCAGAGTTAGTTGCACTTGGATAATCTCAGATGCATTATGCTGAGCAACTAACCTGGAGGTGTGGATATCCTTAATGAATATGGACACACCTCTGCCTTTAGTGTTTCGGTCCAGGTTAGGTGGCCAAAAGGTGTGGTATGAATTATAGCTTGGTAATGCAGGGATACTCTCTAGAGCCTTGAACCAGGTCTCTGTCACTGCACAGATGTCAATGTTCTCCATTTTAAGGAGTGCCTCAAGTGAGTGCATTTTGAGGTTTAGACTTCTAGCATTGAGTAGCAATACCCTCAGATTCTTCTTGCTTGTACCTGTTATGGTGGTGAATTTGTCATTTGAACCTTGCCTAAAAAAGGCATTATAGGGGTGGCTAGTGCCTTAGCCAGTATGCAGAATCCCAGGGGTGACATGTGCAGGCCATTTCTGGCAAAGCATCGTGGTTTGTCGATCATGTCATCCCAGGCAGACAGATACTGGATCCCTTTAGAATGACACCAGAAGCTTAGCCAATTGCTGAAGTCAATCATTTTGTCCTTGTACTGTGGTACCATTCTGGGTGAAGGCAGGATGCTACTCAGGGCTAGGGTCATACCTGCCTGGGCTACAAGATCGGACAGCTCCTCCACGTCCCTTTTCATGTAGTCCAGGGAGGTATGTCTCGGGTCATTCACACCAACATGGACAATGACAGAGTCATATTTGTACTTGTTGTGGAGTGACCTGAGTACATGCGTTATGTGGTGGATCCTGGCACCCGACAGGTAGCTGACAGTAACTTTCTCCTTGTTTAGCCTGGTGAGTGGAACATCAGTGCCTGACTATAGAGTCACCTATGACTAGAGTGTTGGGTACGTTGTTTTGCCTTATGGGCTGTGGTTGAGTGGCACACTGAGTTTGTGGGCTATGTGTCATTTGGGTTGTGTTGGGGGGTGGAGGTTGCTTGTGTTTCTGCTTTGGAGGTCCCTGTTGCTTGGACAGGTTTTTACTGAGAGCCTCCTTGCATGTAGGTGTGTGTTTTGTGTTTCTATGTGTATGTTTTGGTGTTGTAGGTTTTTAGGGACTATGTGCTGAGTGTGGTGTGGTGCAAGTGTTTACCTTCTCCTTTTGATTGTCTAATCCAGTCTTAGGTGAAGAGAGCTTTGCTTCCAGTTTGGCTATATAAGTGCATCTCTCACAGGTTGTAGTGTTGGGTGGTAGGAGGAGAGGGTTGTCTGTGTACATGAGGCAATTGCTGCATTGCCCCAAGATGCCCAGATTTATCAGGTAGACAGGAGAAAACACCGGGAGCTGACCCTTAGACCTGCCTGGATAGGTGCTTATTTGTTAAGTACTAGAAACTGTTTTCCTCTAGACAGTGAGGAAAGTTGAGTGCTGTAGTAATTTGTAGCTTATTTAGTACTTACAATAAGTTCTGAACAAGTGCTGAGCTCAAGGAAACAGACTTGTGTGCTGAAACTAAAAAAACTGGCTAGTTCTAAGAAACATAATTAAGCTGGAAGGCTTCCCTCCAACACAGAAAGGCTTGGATAGTAGACAGTATAACTGGACCAAGCATGTGTGCAATATATGCATATTGCAAGGATTACTTTTAGCAATCTGTAATTATAGTTTGTTGTTGTTAGGACATATATTTGAATATAATAGTTCAGATAAAATATTTTTTATGATTGTGATAATGCATTATGATGGTACTGATTTTATCTCTCTTTTTTTCCGTCACCCCAACCCTTATTTCTTTTTTTATTTTCTATTATGTGTTGTTAAAATGTCTCCATGTCATCCATCTGTAACAAATTACTAAATGCTTCACAGCACAGTGAGGTAGGCCAGCCTCAGTGGGCCAGCCTGCCCCAGCTCCACCAGCTCCAGCATTGATGCTCAGCACATCTGGGACCCAACTTGGCAGTACTACTTCTGCTGCCCATGTACTACTTGCACCCTCAATTAACACTATCCTGGCAGCTGGTTCTGGGGTACCCTCTGGGAGTACTGGCAGAGGTAGGGATTTCATTACCCACCAGGAGATGCCGGGGTTGGTTCATATGGTCATGCACAGCATCATTGGTGTACACCTATGCTCGATGGAGAAGCTACCTTCCCTCATGGTCCATAGGAGGAGAAGACGTCAAGTATGGCAGCAGCCAGTTGACCAGGGACACAGTAATTACAGTCCTGCAGGTGAGGACTAGATTCTCACTGTCTTCATGTTTGACGATCATGAGCTTGTGTTGTCCCTTCCCTCATTGCAATCATGGTGTCCACCAAGCTTTTGTGTATCTCACCATCCCTGTGTCTTGTCTTCTTTGTCCTGTTTGTTTGCATTGCTTCCTCATCTACCCAACTTACCTGACCCAGAAATAGCAATGTCCCTTTCCCAGCATTCCTCTCTTATTGAAGTAAACAAAAATGGTTATCTGTCCCACCAAAAAAATATCGTCACATACATATCTCCCTATTTCACATATGTGTCTTCTTGACAAACTTGATTTTGTCCAATTGGCTATTTTTATTTATTTAACAGTTGTTTACCGGGAAAGTCTAACTTGGAATGAACCCAATTTTCAGCGGAAGCCCAGGAAGAAATGCTCCAGATGCATGTCTTTGAAGCATGGGAGGAAAACAGAGCACCCAGATGAAACCCACACGAATGTAGGGAGAGATGCAGACTTCACGCAGAAGGCACTCCAGCCGAGAATCAAATTGGAGAACCTCTTGCTGTGAGGCAACAATGCTACCGCTGGAGGTGACAGTCGAAATTCAGCTAATAGTTTGTACATATTTTCAGTTTACACTGTTAAAAAAATGGATAGCTATGGTTGTTTCCTACCTCTCTCATGCACATTCCTATATTGCTTTCCCTTTGTTCTTCCCCTTGGTTGGCCCCCATTTCTTCACTTTCCTATCTTCCCCATTTTAACCCCTATAATCTGGTCAAAAATTAGAATCACACACAATTCACATAAGTAACAAAAAAGCAATGGAGCCCTTTACTTTTTAGCCTCTATTTTTGTGCAGAGTTTGGCATTTCACACAAATGCCAAGTGACAGTGAACAGCTCTTTACTGGTGTGCTTACTTCTGTACAGTGCCGCTTAAACATGCTGTGCTATTTAAAATAAAAGTAAAAAAAGTAAAGTATAATTTCAGTGCATATCACTACTTATTTAAAAGTATTTTATTCGAACTCTATGTCATCTGGGCTCAAACACCTGTTTGCATATAATTTGTAAAGCTGTGTCTTAAAGTATACCTGCACATTGAAACACAACCACCACATACTACATATTGCACACTCATCAGTCTGGTAACATGCAGAACTTGATAAGTCCTGACAGTTGAACATATCTACGCATCCATTTCATGCAGGCCTCCCAACATCTTCTCTCCAATATCCAGTGCTGATGTCATCCACCATAAGTTATCCTGCAGCTTTGTAAAATTCAGACTTGTGCCGTGGCACAATTTGTAAAGTACTGAGTTCCCTAGTCAGTGCACTCAGGTATGGGTTCTGGTCACACTGAAGTCAACTGGGAGGTGTCTGTGTGTGTGTGTGTGTGTGTGTGTGTGTGTGTGTGTGTGTGTGTGTGTGTGTGTGTGTGTGTGTGTGTGTGTATGTTTCTCCAGTGATGGAGTGGGATCACATTCAAAATTTGTTTCCTAACTATACAAACACAGAATGCCTTCACAGTTCTGAAATGGCTAAAGAAGGTATTTGGGAAAAGATGAAATTAATGAATTGTTGCAGCAGCAATAGTATGTATGCAGCAATGGTTTACTGTTCTTACTAATTTCTTACTGCAAAGTTACTATAAACAAATATTGTTGTTCTATAATTCAGTAACACTCAGTACCAATTAACACATTCATGCTTACTTTATCACATTCACTGATTTTGCATGTCCTGAAACACTTTTGCCTCTTATAGGCTTACTATCTGAGAATGTCTCCTTAGGTGCCTCTATACAGCCCTGTTGGGCTTCAGTCAGTGATCTTCGTAACCCCAGGAGATGATGTTATTTTAAAAATAACGCCCATCATATGGAAAACTCTTAGCTTAGCATCTAATTATATGAACCATGAGGAATTTGAATGATTGTCATTCAATACGCAGACCTGGACATATGCATCATTTCTGTGGTGTGTATTGTATTATCCATCCAACTCTCGGCATTGATTTCTCCATCCTTCATTAAGCAAAATGTGTGTATCTGACCATTATCACTCCACTTCCAAGGATTGACAGTATTTTGGCACTTGCACATGTTTACACATCCATTTCATGCAGCCCTCCCAACATCTTTTCCCAACATCCAGTGCTGATTTCAGCCACAAAACAAAAAAGGTGAAAATCTCACTCCTCTACCCAAAACTCATGCAACAACCAAAGGAATAAATGTGAACAGTGCCAAACAGTCCAGTAAGAAGATATTCCAACAGCTGCTTTCTGTTACTTTATACAAAATAAATTTCTGATTTCAACCACCATAAGTTGTCCTGCAGCCTTGTAAAACCCAGACTTGTGCTGTGGTGTTTGTGCAAAGTACTGAAATCTTTAGTGAGCATACTTAGGTAGGGGGTTCTGTTCTTACTGCAGTCAACTGGGAGGTGTGTGTGTCTATCTAGCCAGAGGAGTATACTTGTGTATGCAACAGTTGCCACTCCAATCTAATGGACTGACAATATTTTGACACTTGCACATGCCTACACATCCACTTCATGCAGGCCTCCCAACATCTTCTCTCCAACATATGGTGCTTACCTCTGTGCAGTGCCACTTAAACATGCTGTGCTGTGTCAAAAAAAGTAAAGTATAATTTCAGTGCATTATCACTGCTTATTTAAACATATTTTATTCAAACTCTATATCATCTGGGTTCAATTGCATATAATTTGTAAAGCTGTGTCTTAAAGTATACCTGCACATTAAAACACAACCACCACATTGCACACTCATCAATCTGGTAGCATGCAGAACTTGATATGTCCTGACAGTTGAACATATCTACACATCCATTTCATGCAGGCCTCCCAACATCTTCTCTCCAACATCCATTGCTGATGTCATCCACCATAACTTGTCCTACAGCCTTGTAAAAGTCTGAACTGTGCTGTGGCACAATTTGTAAAATACTGAGTTCTCTAGTCAGTGTACTCAGGTAAGGGTTCTATTCTCACTGCAATCAACTTGGACATGTGTGTGTCTAGATAGTGTAGCATAAGTGTGCATCCAACAGTTACCACTACAATCCCATGGATTGATAATATTTTAACACTTGCACATGCCTACAAATCCATTTCATGTAGGCCTCCCAGGATCTTCTCTCCAACATCCAGTGCTAATGTTATTCACCCTAAGTTGTCCTGCAGCCTAGTAAAATTCAGACTTGAGCCATGGTACTTGCATAAAGCACCGAGTTATCTAGTATGTGTATTTAGGTTGGGGTTCTGTTCTCACTGCAGTCAGTTGGTGTGTGTGTGTGTGTGTGTGTGTGTGTGTGTGTGTGTGTTTGTGCAGTTTCTTGACATTAGAAAGTGCATTTCACACCAGCATGTGGGACACTGCTATTAGCATTTTCTCCTCACCAGACACTGCTAATGTCATCACTTATAAACTGTTGTCTGACACTCTCCAAGTCAGACTTGAGTTGTGGCACTTGCCTTAAATACAGAGTTTTCTAGTTGGTGTACTTAGGTAAGGGTTCTGTTCTTATTGCAGAAAGCTGGGGTGTGTATGTGTGTGTGCACTTGCTTGACATTAGAGAGACCATTTTACAACATTATGTGGAACACTGCTTTCATTTTCTCCTTACCAGACACTGCTGGTGTCAGCTATGCTGATTTGCAGATGTGCAGAATTTGCTTCAGGGCAAGGTCAGAGACTAGCCTGGAGGCCAGGCACAAGTCAACTCATCCTATATGATACAGATTACAGTGATAGGGCTTTCAGTCCATCCACATACATCATGACATGGTTTTTAGGGCTTGTATTTTCTTGGTGAGAAATCATGGACCTTTTTTATACAGATACTAGCAATATCCCGGCTGTGTGCAACAGGCATGTGTGAGTTGTTAATGCTACATCTATATATTTTACAGCTGTTAGATGTCCTGAAAGAGGTCATCAACTGCATGCATGATGAGAACACTGTCATCTTGTGTAACTTGACCAGGCCAAGCATTTTACATGAATCTACACTGAGGTATTCACTCAGCACTGTCAGATGTGGCCATAAACACATATATCACCAAGTGGGTAGACCACTGGATCACATACATGGCATCTAAATATGTTGAAATGTGTGAAGTGAGATATATCTCTGGTCCAGTGATCAGTCCATACATTAGGGCTGTCTGCTAGGCCCTTTCCTGTCCATTATTTAAGTCACAGACATCAAGAATGACTTACACATACTGTGTCCAAACAGCTTTCTGGAGGGGTACAGATTGTGGGCAATCATTGATTCCAACTGTGATATACAGACAGTATCAACACACACCAAGGATTGCTGCCACAGCAATGACAACACATGAGATGAAACAAAAATATGGGGGTATTTATTACATTATGAAAACAAATGCACAAACCAAGGATAATGTAGACGTCACATCCTATAAGCAGACCAGTTGATATGTGATCTATGTCCTGGAGTAGATAATATGTGGAACATCCACCAGCATGTAGCCACAGTGATGCATATTCCCTTAAATGTGACAGAACTACTGGGTATGTGCAGGACATCCACATCAAAGGTCATAATACCACCATAGTTCACATCCTCCATCCCACCAATAACTGAGTACAATGCACCTTTCATCATGTACCTCCCTACACATCTTCCAGTGATGTGTAACTGAAGTGTACCACTTTTGCCACAGTGAGCAGTCACATATCTTATTGTCCATATGTGGATATTATTTTTGTTGCATTAACATTACTGTTTGATGGCGCAGAACACCCATCAAGGTGTTACACCAGATGCACGTATGATACCTGTTGTGTTGATCCACACAGTATACACATAGCTCTCTGGCAACATTGATGACATGGGTTACATTGATGACAGTGTAACTGTGCCATATATGTATGCACATATATATATATATATATATATATATATATATATATATATATATATATATATATATATATATATATATATATATATATATATATATATATATATATATATATTATGTCATGCACACCAGTCGACTAGCCTATAGTGATCATAATGTCACATACAGGTATACCAGTGTTCCTCCTAGCACCTCCAGTAGATGTTACAGTTTCACAACATTTTGCTTGATTACTCTCATGTCATAATAGTTGTACAAGTGTATTTATACACAACCAGCTATGATCACTCAGAATTACATATGTTGTTTCAGAGATACTGGATTACTAGTGGTATTATTCTGATATTGTCCACAATTGTGCATGCTTCTTTTATTGTTGTCCATGGACCTGTAACTGTGCCCCACTTGGAGACCTCTGCTGACATTGCACTCATATTCAGGCAAATCAGTTTGCAGAGCTTCACAGTATGCACCTTACCCCAATTGTATATAACATCCCTGATATATGTCCTCTCCATTGTTCATGTCAGGATGCTTATCTCATAAAGACATCTTCTCCATTGTTATGTCACCTTGTCTGACAGTCACATAATATACATTTTCACTGAGAAGTCTGTACTGTACCATGTTGATATGTGATTAGTGCTCCTGCTACAACTGTCTTCCATTTACATGCCCTCATCTGCTGTACATTATGATGTTTGACCTGTCCTCTTTCCCTGTGTTCATTCCTACAATTCATCATGTGTCCCTATGCAATGTACACATTTGCTCTGACTGTTTATTTTAAATGGCAGTCTATGTACCCTTACTGCTCATTTATACACATTTTGGACAGAATGCATGGAATGGGATTTCACAATACTCTGCATTGTATACACTGTCCTGTACTGTGTTTGGACCATGCACATTACGATATTAATAAACTCGGGTAATCATTGTGACCTTACACACAATCCTGATAATCTAGTTTGCCCTACTGTAAACAAATTTGCTATTAGTGTTGTTTTACATGGTTTCCTGTCCAGCAGCACTCTTGCCAGCAAACCATGCTTATTTATGTTTAATGTGGTACGTCTCATGAATATGTAATTAGCACTGATGCTCACAGCACAGACACATACATTCCGTGAAGGCTTTGCGTGAAGCTTACACAAAATTTATTGAATCCTACAAAAAGATTATATATTTTTTGTAACTGAATATAATATGTTGAGTGCCTAATTAATTTAATGCTTAAATTTTGGAATACTATGATACAAGACACATGCTAACAGCTATTTGCTAATTAGCCCAATATTTCATAATACTAGGGGTACAAATTTATGAGATTTTTTTCTGACATAGCTACTTTGCAAAGCCTACTGTGAAAGTGTGATACACTAATATAAATGAGCCTGAGGTGTCTCCTTGTAGAAAATTCTGGCAAGTTCATAAAGTCAATAAAATTAATAAATACATTTTTTTTTACTTACATGGCTATTTTAATTGCAGCACAAAGGATGTTATTCATATTATTTGATGCCCATGCATTCTCTGTTATAGTGGTGAGACCAGAAGACATTTTTAAAGTTAGAATCCAGGAACATGTTAGATGCATTTTAAACAGGATTATTGAGAATCTGGGTCTATATTAAATCAGCAAATGCTTAAAAAAGTGAACGCTGATTTATTGACCCCATGTAAGTGAAAACTTACAATCCTGAACACTTGGAACAGCAATTTTTTTTTCCTCAGGGAAAAAAATCGCTGTTCCACAAAAAAAAAATAAAAATAAAAACATTACATAAAGTGGGGGGCTTTGCCCCCCTCTCCCCCCTACTTAAATACACCAACTCCGAAATCGCACTACAGTGAGGAAAATGACAAAGTAAAGGAGGTAGCCAAGCGATTTTTTCAGGGAAAGAAATCGCATATATGCTGTTTCGCTATTTTGCTGTTTCCTGCTTTCAAGTTTAATCAAGACACAATCGAAGGATTGCATCTTCGATTATATAATAGGAACCAGAGAATCCTGTGGCAGACCATTTTATAAGTGTACATGGTTCAGATGTATCATTGTTTAAATGCTGTTTTAGAATAAGTGTTGACTGTTAATAGAGGAGATTAAACAAGTGACTCCTTATTAATATCCAGGGAAGCAATATACATTTTAAAACTGAATACTTTACAACTTAGGAACTGAGTGTGGAGGTTTTTATTATAATTGATTTCAATGTGTACCTTACATCATTTATATTATTTTTGACTTGTATAATTTAGTTGAAGAGGTTAAATATTTGATTGCCCTGTTAACTAAGATTTTTTTTAAGTTGCATGCATCTTTCAGGTATCAGTTACACCCCAGAAGATCTTTGGTTGAGGGAATAGATATGTATCTGCTTATCAGAATAAACCCACTTGAGTTCTTTCCATTTTTTGTTGTTTTTCATATTCTATTATGGATTGGATTAGGGAAGATGGGGGGACAACTGTTTTGGATATACCTTTAATGACTATGTATAGGTTCATAGGTAGGTACCAGACTATTGACCCTAGGGCTTATATAAGCCTAGCCAAAAAGGTACCTTGGCTTTCGTCACCCAAGAAAATAAATTATTTTCCTGTGCCCTTGTCGAGCAGACCCACAGAAGTGAGGGTTAGGTTAAAGGATTTCTTAATGATAGTTGCTATGTATTAGTCAAACGAATGCTCTCTGTCAGTCATTATTAGGTCTGCAGTGACAGTGTCAGCTATAGGGGGGGATGTCATCTCTGTAATAGGGGCAGTGGTGTTCTTGTTTCTCAAATAGTATAACACCAATTTTTTTTTGGCATTTAACCAAAGTTCATAATCTTGATGCCAGAAACTAATATGTGTTGGGACACTTGGACATCAGAGAGGTAAATGCCAAAGGGGAGTGAATCGAATACAGAGCCCTGTAACCTACTTCTTAAAGAAAACTGTACCATTAACCCTGACTGCATGAGTTTTGCCAATAAGCCAGTTAGCTATCCAATGAATTGCATAGAGGTTAATATTTAACCAAATGATCAAGCCAATAATACCAGAATGTGAACAATAATACCAGAATGCAGAATAGCATTAAATCTTTTTCCAGGTTCACATATGTAGTTTGTACCATCTGTCCATAATCCAGTGCTGTGGTTGCTTTCTCAAAGAAGTCTGCAAGACTGAGTGGACAGGATTCACATTTCACAGTGTCGTATTAGTTCAGCCTAAGGGGAATTTAGACTGCCTGTGTCTTTATTTATACATTCCATGATTATATATTCTATTACTTTACATAAAGTGTAATTGTGACTGATTGGTTTATAGTTTTCAGGGACAGTGGTCACCTTTTTGCTGGGTTATTATTATGTCAATTTTCCAAGCCACAGGTATAAATCTGGTGAAGGGCTAATACTGGGTAGGTGTACAGTGAATCTGTGAGTCTGTGTTTTGGCACTAAGATGGAGCCTGGCATGTGGTCAGGACTAACCCTACTACTGTTTTTGGATTTGAAGAAGGCATTCAATACATGTGCAAAGGTAATTTCAAGGTGAGGCAGGGCTGAGTGGTAAAAGGAGCCAGCAAAGAGGTCAGAAGTTGGAACTAAATTTGACAGGAAGTATGTTCATCATGCCCTCAGGGTTGGAATAGGTAATATTGTTTGAAATCAGCTCCAGTTAAGTTCATAAGTTTAACCACAGCTTGCAGGTCTCATGGCTGTCAAGAAACACCGAATCCTCAATAAATGGTTCAAAGGCTTTGTCACCAGTACAAATGTCTAAACTGGACTTAAAAGGTGTCCAGATTTTTGGACTTTTTTATTCAGGTCAGGATTTTTTTTTATAGTTTGGTGATTTTGACTTTATCATATGAATTTCTAGAACTTGTTCTTCCTATGTTGGATACAAATTTCATATTACACTGTCTAAAAGTCTTTGGACAGTTAAAAACATTTATGTTGTACATTAGCTGTAAACCTGGATCCCTAAATATGTTATATGCCAGTACCAATTTACCTAGAATGTGCCTGTAGCAAAAAGAAAAGGATCTGCATCAAATTATCAAAACCACTATAGGTTGAATATCTCTCCATCGACCCCTATTTGTTGAATGTGAATTCATCGAATGATTGCTACTGTGAAAATCTTTCCCACAGTAAGTAACACATTGGCCAACCTACTGACTGCAATAAAAACAGCAAAATGTAAAACCCACCCTGATGGGGAGCTATACTCCCCACACCCCATCACTAAATATATCAACTCTGAAATCACACTACAGTGGGGAAAAGGGCAAATTCCTGATGATGGCCTACTGGTTACTTACAGTGGGAAACAGATCATGGGAACGATTGTTTGATGTATTCAGAGTTCAACAAATAGTGGTCGATGAAGAGGTATTCAACCTTTTGTGGTTTCAACAATCTGATATAGACCCAAAAGAAAACACTTTTAATTACTAACATTTAGCCCCATAATCTAAGTGACTTAATGATAGATTTCTCTTAGTATATTTACTTTGGAAAACTTCTAAAATTTTTTATTGAGTTTAAGCATAAGTGCAAAATATGTTATTGCACTCAGTAATGGTTCTCATGTATTTTATATACACCATAACCAAACATTTATAATCTCTATTCAAAAAAATTCTAAATAAATAACTTATATATTTAATTGCTTTAGTAGTGGTAGCCTTGACATGGTGATTAAAAGATAAATCAGATGCAATAGTCATGTCAAGATCTTAATATTTCTACTGTTCTAGTGATAAGCCTGTCAAATAGATGGGGATTTTTTTTAAATTCTGTTTAAAAAAAAAAAAAAAAAAAAATATATATATATATATATATTTTTTTTTTCCAGGTTAAATTTTAGTGTGGTATCCTGTTTCCACTTTAAATTAGACAAAAATATGCATTGAGATCATTGGCATAAGAATAATTGGTATCATAAAACCAATTTTACAGTTGTCAACATATTTTTGGACCCAGAATTTGTTGTTCCTTGGAATATTATTAAAAACGAGTTTAAACAGCATTGGGCCCAAATTGACCCCCAAATGGGTCATTGGTAAACACTAATTATTACAGGTATAAAACCTGATTGAACTTTACCAATCTTTAACACAGTGCTATCTTTCAGTTAACAAATTCATGATCCATCTAACAATATAAAAATGAATATTAAATTCAAGTGTTTGTGAATGGAAAGGAATGGCAGACAATCAAAGGATTCGATAAGGCTCAAAAAGATCAGGCCTGGAGAAAGGCCCATATCCACTGCTATTGTTATTTGATCATAAAAGTATACTGAGTTACTCATAGTAGATCTTTGCTATATGAAACAGTGTTGGTCAATATCCTTAACTGCTCGTCACCTGAATTATGTATTAATTCTAGTATAAATCTTTCAAAGCACTTACTGACCAGAGATCTCTTTCCTGTCCTTTTTATGTACGGGGGTAATACAAGTTAGTTTCCAATTATAAGGTACAATGACTTTTTCCATCAATTTATTAAAAATAAATTGTAAAATGAGTTTAAGTACCTCTTTTTATCTGGACCATAGATGAAATTTTCTTAAATTTGAGAAGCCATTCCTAATAATGGATTCTGAAAAAGAGGACAAGGGCCTGAGACAGTTGTCTGATCTGTAATAGGGCCAGAAGAACCAAGATCCTGACTTATAGCTGAATAATTTTTATTAAACTCACACACTATAGTATAAGCACTATTTAATATTATATCATTATTCAAAATAATTTCAGTAGAATTGCCCTTGTATCCAATGAGTTAATATATTTGTAAAATTATTTTTTTTATTTGTGGATTTACTCATTAATTAGTTTTCATAGTTAATCCTGGCTGATTTTATTTCTGATTTCAATTGTTTACAAGTTGCATTAAACATGCTCTTATTTACATTAGTATGAAACCTTGTTAGGGTTTTGTAGTGTTGTTTTTCTTTCTATAAAATCTTATGATGGACTTATTCCACCATGTAGGAGATGAATTGTTAACATTTTCCAAGTGAACCGATTCATTAACACAGCCACTCAATAATTTCTCCAAGGTAGAGTACCCATACTGATACTCCAAGATATTTAATAGATATGACAAGTGTGTGTTAGAAATTTCACTAAAAAGTTTATAATAATCTGTATGACATATAGTATAAGTTTTATCGTGAAAGGATCTGCTTATATTTAGTTTAATCTGAAATATAATTAGATTATAGTCAGAATAACTGAGGGGACTCTTAAATCTTGTTTTTTTTTTAATTTGGAATATTAGTTACAATTAGATCTAAAATATTATTATCTTGTGAATTACCAGTAACTGATTGTGTCAATTCATAAAAGAAATAATGTTAACACATCCCTTCTCAAATCAAGAATTAGTTGACGTGGAGTTCCATTTTCTCCTGGTGTAATTAAAGTCATCCAAAAGTAAAATATTTTTCTTATTTTCAAAATTTTGAAATTTATCAAATAATCACAATGCAAGACATACTTAGAGTACAATAGCTTAAAACTACAAAAATGCTATTATTGTGATTAGGAACCAAAATTTTGATAATGACCTTTACATGACATGATGGCATACTTTTGTGGACCCATAAAGTCACTCCTCCACCTTTAAAATTTTCTGTTAGGCATTCATACTTGATTAAGTATTTTAAATGATAATAAGTTGATTTCCATGATTCAGTGATAGCAATATTCTTAAAAACTGTCTTTAGCTAATAGGCTATTAAGTTTGCCAAATCTCTTACTCTGGCTTCTTGTATAGCAAAGTAAACATTTTATTGTTCTGTCAGTCTACCACTTTCATCTGGTTTAATGTTTCATCATACAAAAGCAATTATCTTCAATAATTTTACTTGTTTTTTTTTAATTTCTCCAAGTCTTTTGGGTTTCTAATACCATGACGGGAATGGACCCCATTCCTAAGTCAAAATATGATTTAAGTTCATGAAATTAATATTGTTTCACTTTTTGATGTCAGCCAGTAGTGCTCTTCGCAGTACCCACAACATGCCCAGTAATGACTCCTTCTGCAGTATGTATGGAGTTACAAGTATTGGTAACATATCTAAATATGATTGTAAATTCTTTTTAATAAGACCCATTGCTCCTACTACTATTAGAATTGTCTGGATATCTTTCGTCCACATTGCTCTCGTTTCTGCCTGCAGATCCTGATATTTTATGACTTTGTGTCCCTCTGTACGCAAGACACTGTAGTCACTGGATGTGGGAATTTCAATGATCAATTCTACTTTTGTCTTCTTTTCTTGGATCACTATATCCGTTTTTCTATCATCTATCTTTTGAACTGTTGGTAACGGATGATCCCATGTGATGTAGACTTCTTAATTTTCTATGATGCTTTGTGGCTTATGTTTCTAGTGTTTTTTGGCCACTTCAATACCATAATGTTTGCACAATCTCCAGTGCAACAGTCTTGCCACATTATTATGCCTTTCAGTATACAATCCTTCTGCCATTAGTATGTCGCAACCAGCAACGAGGTGTGCAACTGTTTCCAATTCGGTTTTACAAAACCTACATTTATCTGTTTCTTCCACATGTTTAATGGACTTTATAAACCAATGTGCCCGCAGCCCACTATCTTGGGCCACCAATATTAACCTTTCACCTCTTGGTTTGAATTCACCTGTCCTAAGCTATTCCTCTATTCGTTCCTGATCAACATGAAGTTCTTCCATAACTTTTTTATACTTGCAATTATATTTATGCTTTTTCCACATTTCTTGCCTTCTCATCTGATCCTTCACCTTATATTCTTTCTTTTGTTTTTTGGCACATTCAGTTGCTGCCTGATTTTTATGTACTTCTGGTTTGATTTCCATTCCTGCTTGATGCCAATTAGCTTCTGCTAGATAAGCAGAGAAGTAATCTTAGATTTATTCTCCTCATGTTTTAAAACTTTCACTACATTTGGGTCTTGTGAGGTCAGCAGATATGTGTGGAGTCCCACGATTGCAGATCTATACATATAATCAATTTCAAGGAGGCCCATCCCTCCTTCGGAATGCAGAATATATAATCTTGGTATGCACTGATTTTTATAAATCATTTGGTGAGCATAAAGCATCTTTCTTGTTTTCCTATCTAATCTATCCAACATGTTTCGGGCCAGTCAATCACTCCAAAGCTGTAAGTTAGGACAGGAAGAGCAAATTGGTTTATAGCTTGGATTTTGTTCTTAGATGTCAGTGCTGTTTTCAGGAATTATTTAAGTCTTCTGAAGTATTCCTTAGTAAGTTTTATTCGCATTTGTTCATGTTTTATTTTTGATCCTTCATTAATTCCCAAGTATTTATACACTCCTTGCTGAAGTTTTTTTATAGCACATTCTTGTCCCTAACTGATATTTTCCTGGTGTTGCAGTTTTCCCACTTTAAAGGTTGCTTTTGCACATTTATTAAGACCAAATGATATTCTTATATCATCTGAAAAAGTTTTGACAACTTGCAGTTGTGCTTTCAGTTCCTCATCTGATGAGCTATACAGTTTTAAATCATCGACAAAGAGAAGATGAAAAGTCTTTACACTTTGTTATTTTCTAGGAGCCAGATTATAGCCATGGCTTAAGCTGTTGAGTAAACAGTTTAATGGATTAAGATCAAGACAGAATAAAATGGTGACAGAAAGTCACCCTGGAATATCCCCCTTTGAATTTGTATCCCTGGGATAATAATTAGTCCTTTATCATGGCTTAATTGCAAAGTGGTCTGCCACTGTTTCATGGTCACTGTAATGTAATCGATCAGTGTAGGGTGTATCTTATACATTTTAAGCACTCTTTTATCCATGAGTGTGGAATACTATCAAATTCTTTTTTGTAGTCAATCCATGCCATAGTTAGATTCTTCCCCTTTTTATAGTTCTCCACTATGACTTTATTTAACAACAAATGATTTTTTGTTCCATATGACTTTCTTGTATTGCCCTTTTGTTCTACTACCATAATTGAGTTTTCTTCCAAATGACTAATAACTCTGTCGGCATCAATTCCCATGTATAGTTTATACATTGTCGGAAGGCAAGTTATTGGTCTATAATTTTTAGGGTAGCTTGCATGCTCACTCTTAAGTAGGAACATTGTTTTTCCTGCTGTTAGCCAGGTTGGTGTCTGTTATGGGTGCGCATATAAATAGTTCTTACTCATGGCTAAATCTTCGTGCAAAGATATTAATACTTTTAACCAGAAGTTAGGTACTGCATCATCGGTTTTCCAATTAGAGGCTTTTCTTAGCTGTGTTTCAATCTTTCTAGCTGTTACTTTATCCCATTTCATATCCTGTACCTTTAAACTTCTTATTCTTTATTTTACTTCTTCTATCCATTTAGCATCTTTGTTATGTTCAGCAGGATAAAAACTTCTCCAAAATAAAGCTATCTCTTCTTTTTTTTGGTGGTCTTTCAATTCCTTTTATCTTATTTCTGAGTTCTCTATAAAACCTCGTAGAACCACAAACTGCAGACCAGCAACACGAAATAAAGGAAAAAAGATTTAATGAAATCCAAATCACATGAAACTTCTCTAGCACCTCGGCCACTTGCCTTTAACAGTATTATCTAAAGATATTTTAGAAGCAGTTAAACACAGTTGGAAAATAGTTAGGAGAGAAGTTGATTGTTTAGAACATAAAAGGTTGTGTTTCTCCTTTAAAAGAGGTAGGAATATAAAAGATTTTATAGTTCATAGTAGATTTCATATGCCTAATAGTACTGTAGTAAAAACAATTGATATAAGAGGTACAGTAGCATGTGGAAGATGCAGTATTTGTAAATATATTAGTGGGAATTTCACTAAAATTAATGGTATTGATTTTCAAACTAATGGATATTTTAATTGTAAAACTGAAAAAGTTATATATGGACTTAAATGCCCCTGTAACAAGTTTTATATTGGAGAAACTAAAAGACAATTCTCATGCAGAATAAAGGAACATATTAGGGACATTAAAAATAACAAACAGACTAGTCCTGTAGCTATACATTTTAATAAGTACCATAAGGGGAGCCCAGATGGGCTAGTAGTAACAGTTTTAGATAGTATTGTGAATAGTAGGTTTATGAATGAACAACAAATTAAATATATTTTAAGAAAAAAGGAAGCATTTTTGATTTTAAAATTTAATACAATGAGCCCTATGGGACTTAATCAAGAATGTGTATGGAAAAGTTTTGTGTGAATGTTATACCTTTAAGGTTTTATTGTTTAATGCTTTAATTAATTGTTTAATTGATTAATATGAGCATTGTTAAATATATAAATACATTTGATGTATATGGTTAGATATACTCTGTTAAAGGCAAGTGGCCGAGGCACTAGGGAAGTTTCATGTGATTTGGATTTCATTAAATCTTTTTTCCTTTATTTCGTGTTGCTGGTCTGCAGTTTGTGGTTCTACGATTTATCTGCATTTGGTTGTGGTTTATCTCTATAAAACCTGTTTGGGTCCTAAATAAATTGCTTATTTTGCACTTTTCCTTTATATTTATCTTCATATCTTCTAAGTTTTTCTACCTGTGCTGAAATTTTTAGTTTATTTGCGATAGTGCATGATAGATCCTAGTCTGTACAAATATTGCACATTGCTTTTATCATAGCTATCTTTCTTAGTATTTTTGTTGATCTGTTCCCTCTTCTATGGTCTTCTAACAGTGACACTTCTTGTCTTAATTGCTTTATAATTTTCTCTGTTTGATATTTCCATGATGGTATTCAATTTCTCCCCTTCCTTTCCCTCACTACCCTGTGTTCTTGTGGTAGACCTTTATCAGTTATTAATTTAGCAGCACAGTAATATATCCTGTTTACTTCTATTATATCACATGGATCTCTATGAACAGTCCTAATTCCTGTGTTCATTTGTTTTATCAGACTTCTGACTTTTTGGGTTTTATTAACATTCTGCAGTCTATTTCTTTCATTGATCTTGATATATCTGTCTGTGTCTATTGAATCAAGCAATTCTTCTCTTAGCTCATTTTCTTCCAAACTGAGGGCACACCCCTTGTTTTCAATTCCTGCGGACATTCTATAGAAGGTTCTATAGCATCTTCCTGTGACACGTCTCATCAATTTCATCCCATGCTGTTCGTTGCTCTATCATATGGGAACTCACTGGCCTATCACTCCTCAACATTGACTGCATCAGAGTTTCCACAGTTTCCTGTTCCTTCCCTTGCTGTCTAGCTTCAAGAGAACGTTTATAATGGTTTGCTGTGGAAGGCTCCAAATTATTTTTATATGGCACCTGCCCATTTGCTTCCTGTTCCACTGGTTTCCCCTTAATTTGGATATCCATTACTCTATCCTGTTGTGGTGCTTTCTGAATTAGATTTTCAAAACTAAATCTTTCACTTTGCAGGTACTCCATAATCTCAGTTTCTATTTCTTTAACTTCTCCATTACTAATCTCCTTTTCTACTTTTCCTCTTTGTCTTTTTGTTTTTTTTGTATTGTAAAGTTTTACATGACTGGATTCCTTTGTCTGTATTTCTCTTTAAATATTTTTGTTGCTGCTCTTTTTGTATTTATTAGTTTTGCTTTCTCCTTTGCATAAATATTACACCATATTAAATCTCTTTTTCTTTCTCATGTCCATATTTCTTCTTCAGATGTTTCCTGAGCTTCCTGTTTCTCCCTGCTGTGGGGACTCACTCCATTCTGCTGTGATGTAACCTGTGTTAGACCTTCTACATCAAATTCTTCACCTTGCAGGCACTCCACAACTTCAGCTTCTATTTTTTTAACTTCTACTTTACTGATCTTCTTTTCTACATTCCATCTTTGTGATATTATTTTTTTTTATTGTGAAATTTTCCATATCCGGATGCCTTTGCCTGTATTTCTCTTCAAATATCTTTGGGGCTGCCTTCTTTACATTGATTAATTTGGCTTTCTCCTTTGCATACATATCTCACCATATCAAATCCCTATTTCTTTCCCACGTCCATATTTCTTTTTTATACTTTTCAAATGTCTCTTGATTTTGTTGTTTATATTTTCGCACTTCCTCAAATGCTTCTTTTTACAAGCAGATCAAGATTTCTTGATCTATATACTGTTACTCACAAATCTGTTGCATTAATGAACAAAACATTTCATTTGAAGCTTCTGACAGTTTTTCTTGCAGAAGTATTTTTTTCCTCTAATTTCTCTCTTAATCATTTTGTATATCTTGTGTCTGGAAATTCTGGGCTTTTTGTATAATAGTAACAATATATCATTTCTTTCTTATCCTCAATAGTCCACTTTATCGTCTTTATTGCTCTTCTTTGGACTATCAGTTTTTGTGATTTTTGTGGACTGCTACTTCCTTCTCCAACAGGGGGGCCATCCTCCCCCTGGGCCAGGCCCCATTGTAAGAATGTTTCCGTATTTTGAGGATTTTACACTGTCATCTTTTCTAGTCCTGGCACCAGTGTGCCTACCAGGATTGGGCACTTTTTTATCCTGGGTCTTGTGCACCCAGCTATCTTTTTAGTTTTTGACCTATTTCTGTCCATGATATATGCTACATAAATACAGTCGATATATCAGTGTCTCCATGGCGAGATTTTGAGAAAACAGGGTCTACCTCGTGAAGGTACTCACCAAGACTTGAGGATGAATTCAATTTCAGCACTACTCTCCTTCGCTTGCTGACTTTTCATCTCTCCATTTGGGCCCCATTACTTACCATGTAATTGGCGCCATACAGATTAAGATGTAACCCATCTCCAGCAAACATTCTCCAGTCATAAATACATTCTTCCCAGTAAGTGATAAGCTTGATGCTATAAACATGTGTTAACTATCTTAACTAATTGTAAAAGTTGTATGCTTCAGTAAATAAGTAGTCAGTCCACAGGGTTCATGGTGTGATTTCACTAAGAGCATACTCTTTATTTAAACTTTTTAGATACCCTATGATATCTAGAATAGCATTTTTCATATGATTAAGAGGGGTGTGTCTCAAATCATTAGTTCCTGCATGAAGAACAAGTATCATATCTAAATTTTTCTGATATCAGTCTTAGTAGGAGAATTGTTATATCAGTCAGTTTCAATCCAGTAGGGCTGCTATTGTGTGAGAGTTCTTATCCAAACCAAAGAGTCTACCAGGCACTTGTTTTAAAATTGAGTCTCCTAAAATTAAAACTTCATTTCCTGTATTATGTAATTTACTAGATAGGATAAACTCAGTAAAAGTGATTGAATTATTCAGGTAACCACTGTCTTCCTTTTTGTAACAAGAATGTCACAAATATTTACATGAGAGATATCACCACCTGAACTGATGTAGCAGAATGGGTCTCTTCTGTTCCACTTTCATTAAGAGTTAAACTGTTAACTATTAGTGGATTAAATCTGGTGATCAAGATCAGTGGATAATATATTAACACTACTATTGTGATTGATAACAACTTTAGGATCAAAGCAAGTGTTGGCATTATTATTAACAGAAATAAAATGGCCTTGAGCTGGAGTAGGGGAACATAATAAGAAAAACAGTCTGCCTTCATTTATAGCCTTTCAGTTTGAGCTAACCTGGTTGTACTCTAAGTCATTGTTAAAAAATTTGAATGATCTTGTGCAACAGCAGTAATATTAGGTAAAAGATAGTTTAGCATTACTTGTAACTTATGTATTTATTCCTAATATCATCTTTATTCAGACTTGTAACTTGTCTATTTATACTAATATCATCTATCCAGATTACTAATAGTGCTATCACAATCTTCTGAAGTGAACTCTTATGTTGGTAAATCACTGTATACAGTCTTTTTGTTTTTATTTAATAAAAAGGAAAATGTTTTACATTTCTTTTTATTAGTTTGCACCTGAGACCTTTTCTTTCTTCCTTTAGGCTTCTCATTTTCTAGTGTAAAATTGGAAGTAGTAGTAAGTTGTTCTACACAATTGTGTTTAACCATCTGAGATCTTAAGAAGGGTCTTTGTAGGAGTGAATAATCTTCACAAAACCAATCTGTTATGTACTCAGAGAGTGAGGCAAATGCTTTGCCAAAATGGCAAGAACAAAAATTTGTGTCACTGGTAATCTTACATTTTACTGTGTTAGACAACTCATTCAATTTAAAACAGTTGGGGCAGAGGCTGTCTAGAGTATCCCTAATGTATGTTCCACAGTGCTTACATTCAAATACGTATATGTTTTTTAGTAAGTCTTGAATGCCATAAGAATTTAAAGACTCCACTACAAAGCTCCTTAAGTTCAGAGTGGTAACTAGTTTCAAGTTGAAACAGTGGACATGAACTAGTATGAGAGTTTCTTTACAACAACCACTCTGATCAATGTAAAATTCCTACAATGCCCTAATAAATTGCTGAATCCTAAATAATGTGGGTGGGTAAATAGTATAACTATGTATAAACAATTTAAATATAAAATTAAAATAAAATTGATATCTTACTAATCAGACATTACCTCCCAACTGAAACAGCAAGTACTCAAGCAATTTTGTGTTCCTGGGCTGATGAGAGTAGCCACTCTACTTACATTTGCTCATAGAGTGCAGTTTTTAAAGTGCTTACAGCCCTGAAATATAGGCTGTCAAGCCAGTCAATTACATGAAGCAACCAATCACAAAGAAGAAAGGTATGTGTTCCTCAGACCTTAAAAAGGACAGGGGAGAGTACACACATTAATAATAACTGAAAATAAGAGCAGATTTCTCAGTAATCAGACCAGACTTCTTACAAGAATCTAGAAATAGTACATTATTCCCAACTGATTTCAATAATGTCTTCTGACTGTCTTTAGTGGAGGTGGTGATATTCAGCTAATATCTAGCTTTACAAAATTTAATCTTACCCCTCAATTGTTTGCAGAAATTTTGAGCTCACTTATAGAATTTATGAATTTGAGATTATTTCTCAATGTGAGAAGCTGTCTCCTTTTACTGTAGAATTTGTTTATCCTAGATTTGTACCATAGGAGCTTATTCTTAAATTTACAATCATATCTGTGCCAGACTGAGAAAGAGACTTTAATGCTGGTATTAAAGTAGGTATGAAAATTGGATATATAACTGATTGCTTTTGGGCTTCCCTACATAGGCTCAACAAGAAATTACTCAAGCATTAGTAGTCCACAGGAAAAAAAAAAAGCCAAACGGCACAAAGCCAAACTCTTTTTCCAACAGGAAATCCTCGCTGGTGCAATTTTTAATTGTGCTCTGGCAATGATTCACTTCTTTAGGGATATTTCTCCCTTCTTCAAGTTGGTGTGACCATCAAGTTGATATATATAAGTTTTGAGGGTGGGGGTGCAGGAGAGCTTGCCCATTGCGCAAAAAAAAAAAAAAAAAAAAAAAAGAAAAAAAATATTTTTTGCCCTTGCTTTATTATGGACATTTTTTGTTTGCAATGTCGACTTTCAAGATGTTGGCATTTCATAGCAGAACATTGCTTTTGTTATAGAATTCCATGGGAAGTGGAGATTTTGATTGCATTTAATTTGTCTAAGATTGCTAAGGGGTGTACTGTGCAATAATCCTTGAATACAGTGGAGATAGATGTTGGTTAGGCTTGCATGGGAAAAGACAATGGTGTGGTGGTCATATTTGATCACAGATAGGATGACTTTAGATATGGAGCAGATCTGTGGTATGTTAATGAGGACCAGATGAAGGAGACTGGCTTCTCTTGTAGGATAGGGTACTAAATAGTAGAGGGAGTTCACACTAGAAAGTTAAGGAACCATTGTGCATATTTATTGTTTGTGGTGTATGTTTACCAGTTTATGGAAGGGTAGTTGAAATCCCTCAGGACGTTTTCACTGGGTCTAATAGTTATGGAGTTTAGCAGTATATGTCATGAGCAGTGGGAGACATAGAAGGGGTTGGGAAGTTCGCAATGATGTGATTCTTTGTCTTTTCTATTGATACTCAGATGTTTAGGAGTTCAAGGTCACTATGTTTCTTCATTTGCCACAAGGTTACAAAATTGCATATAAATGCTGATACACTTCCTCCTGATATGTCCCTTTCATTGATGGATTGTCTGAATGAGTGATAAATACTACAACTGATAAAGAACATGCATTGTTATTACAATGGAACCAAGGTTCATTAACAACACAGATTTGCATGGACTCAAGCATCAGAAATGCCTTAAAGATAAGCATTTTTGTTCAGGCAGTGGCAAATTCACTTGGGTCTGATTTGTATATGATAGGTTAGAAGGTCAATAAGACTAACTCTGCCTTAAAAGACACTGTGGGGTGGAGGAGAAAGTGCCTTTGCTAATATGTGGAAATGCTGGGGCATGAGGTGCAGGATCTCCCCGATGAAACAGGTGGGATTATCCACTATCTCTCTCTACTCTGACACACATGGGATCTGCTTTATATGACAGCACATCCTGAGACAGTTGTTAAAGACAATTATTTTCTGTTTATATTTGGACACCATTTGTGGTCAGAAGCATAGCTTAACCAGTAGCCTGGGCTGGTCCCACAAACTAGCACCCCACTGCCTTAATCTTTAAGTGAAGAGGGAAAAAGGGACTTTTGCATAACTGCAGGAATGCCAATTGGCTTTCTACAGACAGTACCCAGTCCACACTACCCCCAGGTCTTCAGTTGAAGAGCAAAAAAAAAAAAAAAAAAAGTCTGTGACTGGGTACCTGTAGCTCCTGAAATGCAGGCGCCAATCAGGTCATATCTATGTCCCCGCAGCAAACTTCCTTCCAAGCATTTTAATTAAAAAAAAGAAAGAAATCTTTTTATTCTTTTAAATGACAACAAACTGCTTTCTGCTACAGTTTATACCCTGCATGGAGTGCTACACTACTCAGGTTTTACTATATATATTTTTTACTTTAAAGTGTACCAAATTGCTTGTTACAATGTAGCAAACTGTTGCTACAGTTTATACCCAACACAGAGCACAATAGCACTCAAGTTCTATGTTAAAAAATATATATTTGTTTACTTTTAACTATAGCAAACTGTTAGCTACATTGTAGCAAGCATTTACTACAGCTTAGGCTACACAGGGAGTGCGAAAGAACTCAGCTTTGACAACAAATGCAATACTTGCTTTTATAAGCAGTATTGCATTAAAGAGTGATCCAGACTGACTGATTTCACCCCTCAACATACTTTGCACCTGGGGCAGTTGCCCCCTTCACCCTACCTTAGTTATGTTACTGTTTATGGTAGTGACACCTCACCACTGGACCAGTAATTAAGGAGCCTCAAGCCTCACCACTGGCAAAAGTGGGGATGTTCACTGGGAGGATGGCAAATACACACACAGTATTTCCAGATGTAGCTCTCTGCACAAAGTGCAATTTCCCTTAAGAGCACACAGAGACCACAGCCAGTCTAGGGTTGGTTTCTCACTCATTCTCCAGGTCTCCAATAGGACTCCCCACTGGTACAACTATAGAGTTGAGATCTCAGCTGAGTGACCAAGTTAAGACTTTCAGCACCCTCACTGCAGTGCTTTGCCTGCCTGCCCATGTAGCTGACACACACATTCTTTGAGGTTTGATTTACACACCCACACACTCACACACACACACACACATACACACACACACATTTACTAGTTATTCCCCACTTCTGCCCAGACTATACGGTAGTTTTTACTGTCATCAGTCTCTCCTGCCAGCTATCTTAAGGCCCTTAACAAAGGGTGTCCAGTCTTACTGTGTAATATTAATATTAAGACGAGGTGTAGTTTGACCAAGAGCAAGGCTATTAGGAGTGGCCCACACAGTGTCACCAAATGAATATGCGATTACTCTCAAAACTTAAATATCTCTGCAGAGTTCAGCCACAGTGAAAGGTTTAAATATATTTGATAATAAATAATAAAAGAACAACACAATACTAGATATATATTCACAGTGACATCAGAGTTCAAAACCACAGGAAATATTTAAAACAATATTGCAGCACAGTCTCAAATAAATAAATAAAAATATCTAAGCTAAGCTTTACTATATTCCTGACTGAATCTAAGAGAATTATACTATAACCTAAGAACTTACTAATGCAGCAAGGCAGATGTGGTGAATGGATATTCCAGCTGTTGTCAAGTCCAAGACAGACTGCAGAATGCTTTGTCTCACTAAAAGAATTCTCATATTACTGCTGGGATAACTTGCAGAATGACACCTTTTCTTGTCATCTGACAGCTAGTTCCCAGGCCAAGCAGCCATTGATGAGGCTGGCAGTATTTCGCATCTACCTGTAAAAATATATAGATAAGGGCTTCTCCTCAGATCTCTGGCAGATGCTAGAAGTCATAAAACAATTGCATTCCTTCATGCTTTGAAGACTACCAATTACTTCACTCTAAAGACAATACAGAAAGTTTCCTAGTACAGACATTGTGTCTCTTGTGTATGAAAAACTGAAAGATATCATCTTTTATGGCCTAGACATAAAGTAATTTAATTTCAGTTATTTTTCCGAAGTTACCCTCCTGTATTCCAGTTTCCACTGTTAAAATATATGCATTTTAACAGTCACAATATTGCATGCGCATTTCTGTTGTCTTCCAGGAGAGCACACTGTGGCTCAAACAATGTTCTGCAAATACCATTTTCAATACACTTGTCTGTACAAGCAGTTTGCTATACACATGACATACAGTTCTAATACATTTGTAATACAAGCATCTTGTATAAATAATTTTGATATTCACGAATGACATATAATTATTTGCAAAATTCCAGCTAGCTGGGATGGCAGTATCTCCATTTGTCACAGTGGTAATGGCAGGATACTGCTCAAAATTATCTGATTCCCAGCTTCAATCACATACATACATCAAACATGTCTCCTTCTTCAATTCACTGAAGGTGCAGCATCATAGACCATTCACTCTTACATGGGCAACAACTACATCATATGTATACTTCAGGTGAAGGGATCTAAGGGCTTTAATGACATATTCTCACTCCTGAAAGACAGCTAACATTCACTTTGTCCTTGCTCATTCTGGTGATTCAGAAGTCTGTATGGCTAGGTATAGATTCACACATAACTGTACCATTTTCATGTGAGGCGATAACTGTGGTTTTCTAATGCATTAAGAATGCTGGTGTGGTATAACTTGTTAGTGGAAGAAACAGCAGAAGTGGATGTATGTGTAATGAGTATGTGAGTATGGTGCTGTAGGCTGGGTCTACTGATATATTGCCTAGGATGCTCAGAGAGATTTTGTTTAGTGCTTCAGTGTAATAATGCTTAGTTTCTAGGCTTGATTGCTGTGGTGAGGTAATGTGCTATACCCTGGTAGCCATAGTAGGTGAAAAGTACCTGGAAGTGTGGATGTAAAGCAAGGACAGTATAATATATTAAACACAGCTAGACAATGCAGGCATGGGTTCCACTGATAATGGAATAGCACTGTTTGATAGATATATGACTGTATACTGTTGGCACAGGTGCCAAAGATAATGGAACAGTGCTCCTTGCTAGACATGTAATTAGTATATGACCAAAACACTGAAGCAATGAATGACCTAGTAGATAGAAAAACAAAAAAGTGAAGTTTAAAAGTTTAGAAATGTTATTGATTTACTTACTTATTATTTGATGATCAATGGGTAGCCTAGTCTACAAACCATTTTCAGCCACAACCCAAAAAGGAAAGTATTCCTTGAAACTAAGACAGCAGAATTTTTAATACCTTTTGCTAAGGTATGCATCAATTAGCTACCATGTAATCTGGATTAATTTGTTGATAAGGTAGCTTAATTTAAACAAATGTTAGGCCACTCAACACAGCGTAGCATAGTACAAGCAAGAATAGGCATACCCCCAACAGAAACACACTGCTAACTAGCTTCCACAAAATGCCTGGAACAGTTCAGTTTCTTTCTTGTATCAGAAAAAAGAACAAATAAAATTGTTCCAACTGAAAAAGCTTACTGTCAGCAAGCAACACCATTCTCAATATTAGTTGCAAAAAGTCACTTCCCTGATACTAGGGGTCTGCTTCAGCAATGTCTTTCAGTAGAAGCAGGCATACAGATGTGCAGCATCAATCAACTCAGCACAAACAAGCATCTGAATGTCTTTACCTTTTCATCCGTCAGGAGAAGTTGCAGTATCACTCAACTTCTAATTAATTCTCAAAAAAATTATTTTTGCTGACATTTTCAAGAATGAAAAACTTTGCATATCAACTGTAGGCATTTCTTTTCCAGGTTTATAACTCACTCTCAACGTATCTATAGTACATGTAATTATATTCTTCATAATTTTGGTGTAGTAGCTTATAAAACTGCATTATAAATATTCTCTACATAAGCTTATGGCCTGTCTCTTCTAGCACTTCTGTCCCATATATGTCTCTCCTTTTTACTCTCCAGTGTGCATGTTTGTGTGTGTGTGTGTGTGTGTGTGTGTGTGTGTGTGTGTGTGTGTGTGTGTGTGTGTGTGTGTGTGTGCGTGTGTGTGTGTGTGTTGTGTGTGTGTTTGTGTATACGGATGTTAATGTGTCTGTAGACAGTATTCAAAAACAGGCAGTCACAAGTGGAAAGTCTGTGGCAAAAAGGGCCATTTAACACGATTGCAAAAAACAGTGATTCAGAAACACATTATCTACAACAGGAACAGATCTCATTATCAGATAATTTGCTTAACTCTTAATTACTTGGTGATTATTTCAAGTGCTAGCAAGCACTTTGCTGTGATAGTCACTGCTGGCAGCCTGTGCATCACATTGGAACAGGCACCCCCTCATTCACTACCCCCCCCACACACACACACATAGCTCTCTTCCATCATGTTTCCCTACTCTCATTGAATGTCCATGCCTCAGGAATTGCCTATCCCTGTTCAAAGACCCTTACAGTCAGTCAATAATGCCAGACTAATGTGTTTTATACTAGTTATCATTTGGCATATACCTCTTGCCAAATAACTTAGTTTTCCTGGTGTCTTCCATTCTCCCAGTAGCCTTTGCTCATCAGTGTAGAGGAGTTTAGGGAAATAGCAAACCCGCCCCTACATTTGCATACCAACAGACAGACAGACACACACACACACACATACACACACATACACACACACACACACACACACACACACACACACACACACACACACACACACACACACACACACACACCACCTTCATTATCTATCACCTAGCTAACCCCCCATTGTGACAAAATACACACACACACACACACACACACACACACACACACACACACACACACACACACACACACACACACACACACACACACACACACACACACACACACACACACCACCTTCATTATCTATCACCTAGCTAACCCCCCTACTGTGACGAAATACATATACATGCACACACACACACACACACACACACACACACACACACACACACACACACACTAAAGACACGCACATCTGAGACCACTCATACCTCTGCATACACTCATACAGGCTGTCTCTCAAACACACACACACACACACACACACACACACACACACACACACACACACACACACACACACACACACACACTCACACATACACACACACACACACACACACACACACACACACACACACACACACACACACACACACACACACACACACACACACATATATATACACAGCAGTCATTGAGGTGATAGTAAGACAATTTTAGAACTAAGAGAAACAATGTGGCAGCTTAGATTAAATGCCATGGAACATCCAGGTATTAATGACTGCTGTTTTAAGACTAGTGTTCTGAAACTTAGAGCAGCAGAAGTGTAATTTATATGTTTAATTAATTAAACTATAAAAATTACCTTTTATGCATACAGTTTTAAAATATGGTTCAGCATGTATGTGATTAAGAACATTTTAGTGTGTATTTATTCTTTTTCTTCATGAGCATTTACATAGTTTTATATATATTTTGTATACAGAAGGGTATAATATTGTCTTTATTGCAACTGTTCTTTTTTTTTTATTTGGTTGTACATTAATATGGAATTTGTTTGTATTTCATTTATTATCAGATGCATATGATTTAGACTTAGTTTCTGGAATGGTAGGTATATTGAGGGTTAACTTATTTATTCATGTTAATCATGTGATCAAGGAGGGGGTATAAATGATTGGTGTTGTTAACATGATTTTACTCTGATGATGCCCTAGATAGGGGCAAAAGTGCTAAGTCTATAGTTTTTATTTATTTGCATTAAATGTTACTGTACATGAGCTGTGATTGTGGCAGTCTTTTTTATTTTTTTGGTTTGCAGTACCTTTCACTCAATTGTTATTTGGTGCCCAGTATGGGTAGCTTGTCTTAATCTGGCGCCTCTGTTGAGGCCTGGTCACCTTGAGAAACTCTGCTGGTAGTTAAACTACTGATGGCATATTATATCTCTTAGAATCACAGATGCACGTAACCTTCTTAGCACAACAAACTAAAGAGCTCAAACAGCACTGTTTAAAATCAGAAGCAGTTGCTTGCAACTTCATTGCTTGTATCTCAATTAAATACATACACACACACACACACACACACACACACACACACAAACACACACTATATATATATATATATATATATATATATATATATATATATATATATATATATATATATATATATATATATATATATATATATATAGATATATATATATGGATATACTTTAAAATGTTGAAAAAACACTTCATCAAATTGTAGAACATTGAGACCAGAAACACAAAAGCTCACTTCCCAGAAACTTTACAACATCAACTCCCAAAATATTGAACATCAAAAACAAATAAAAACTCCCTACTCTCCACCGGCTCAAAACTGCAGCTACTTTTTAAGTTCTACACTTTTGCACACCCCTAACAAATTAAATATAGCATGTCTGAGATCACACTACATTGAGGAAAATGATAAACTATGGATACAGTCTGCAAGATAACATCGAGATGAAAAGACCGACAGTACAAAATGTTAAAAAGGTTACAGATCCAATTTTACTTAGTTGAAAATGCTAAGGGAACATGTTTAAATACGTGACTGCCTCTTTAAATGTATGCAGTATGTCCTTTATCAAACATTGGAAGTTACATTCATGCTACAGGACTTGTAGGAACACTACATGCAACGAGAGTTTGTCAAAATTTATGAAACTGTTTCTTACTGCAAGGATAATCATCCCTTTTTAACATTTGAAAATACCGAAATTTTACTGCAGTTCTTTTAGAAGCATTGTTACTATATAGAAGTAAGACCCTACATCACTGGATGGGTTGCCATCTGGCTTACTGACAGAACCCACACTGTAAAAGTAGCCGACTCCAAATTCAGCTCTAGACAAGTGACAAGTGGAGTACCTCAGGGTTCAGTCCTGGAATCGCTCTTGTTTGGCATCTACTTCTCTGAAGTACAGGCCAACACTAAGGGACTCTGGCTAACAAAGTTCGCAGATGTCAGCAAACTGGGAGCCATTACTGAATCTCCAAATTATGTGGATATTCTACAAAAGGGCCTTACAGAAACAGATGCTTAGTGCCAGAGCCATGGGCTCAAGCTTAATGGCAAGAAATGTATAGTTATCCCCGTTGGGAAAAAACATGTACCCGTGAATTATCACATAGGTGGCAGTACACTAAACACCGAAAGTGTGATAAGAGACATAAGGACACAGGTGGACAGTGGTCTCACCTTCGATAACCACATCACCACAACAGTCAGGAAATCCTTCTATGTGGCACACCTCATCACTAAGGGATTTTCATCCAGAAAAAAGGAGGTCATTGTCCCACTGTACTCATCCATCATTAGACCCATTATAGAATACAATGGCTCATTTGGTATGTACCTCTCAAGACATCTGCAACAACTGGAAAGGCCGCAGAAATACTTCACTAAAAGAATCACAGGCCTAAAGCAGATGCCCTATGCTGACCATCTAAAAATACTACAGCTATACTCTGTCACATATCGTCTACTCAGAGGCGATCTCTGCTTAACAATCAAGGCCATGTCAAACCCAGAGCTGTTGGACATGCTACACTTAAAGAAATCCCAAACCATCAGAGACACATGTTCCAGGTATCTAAACCTTGTCATCACAATGAACAAAACATGCTGGAGGAGTAAATGCCTGACCCACAGACTCCCCAGACTCTGGAATAGACTGCCCATACATGTCAAGCAGAGCGCCTCTTTGGCCCTCTTCAAAAGGAACCTTGATGATTGGATGGGAGATAGGAAATTCACCCCAGGGATCATTTTAGCTGCCCTGCTAGACAGGGGCCCAGGGAAGTAAATACTGTGGGAAGAAATAACCAGGGAATTGTTATCGCTAGGCTTGTATAGGCCCTAGGGCCAATAGCCTAATATCAACCTATGAACCTATGAACGATGTATCCATTTAAAAAAGTATTAAATATTGAGTTTGTGAGGTGTTGAATCTTATACTAAACATGCTTTACAAATTAAAATGTATGCAGTATTGGTGTGATAAACATAGAAATGTACAGTATATACATATGTACAGATTGTATATTGTAGCAGAAATGTTTAGTACCACAGGTAGAAGTACGATTTTTTTTTAATATTATCATTATTGAGGTTATTAGTTATAGTTAACTAGTTTAGAAGCAGAAAAGCAATTTATACAATACACTGTTTGATATTTTGAAATTTGACATACAAAAAGTTCCACAATGTGAAAGTTGATCCTGTAAAATTTCAGCATTTTGAATTTTTTGGTGTTTATGTCTTGATATTATGAAGTTCAGCGTAATGGATTTTTGTTGTTTTAAAGTAGATGCATATATATATATATATATATATATATATATATATATATATATATATATATATATATATAAACATACACACGCACACATGTGCACACACACACACACACACACACACACACACACACACACACACACACACGTGTACACATACATGCTCAGCAACTCTTATTTCTAATTTCTTAATCGAACATTTCAGACTTACAGTTTGATAGAAAGTTGAGTTATGAAACAAATGTCAACAATTTCCAGAACAACTGACATCAGTACAACAGTGTGTCCAGACATTTGGCCAAAGTTTATGCTCAGTAAATGGTAATTAAATAGAAGAGCACTAGTTCTCTTGTAGTGTATTATAGTCTCTGAGCAGTAAATACATTGCAAAGTGCTCAGCTTAAAATCACAGATATCTATGCTATAGCAAAGTCACCTGTCATATGCAGTTTCTGTTTCTAATAGTACCATTTCTGATATATATGGTTCTCAGACACAATCACACCAGCATTTTAACAACTAAATTATGGAAACTGTAGCAGTTTTAGAAGTTGTGTTTCTAAGATAATGGTGTCATGTTTTTCATTATTCTGTGTTAAAAGTAATGTTTTCCTTCTTTCTATTACCAGATCGTTTTCATTCGTCTTTACAAAAACTAATCAGTCTCAATGAGTTGGAGTCACTGACCAATCATATTAAGATACTTACAGATGCTACTTTAGCACTGTTTTCCCCTTTGGGTACACTGTATTTTGCATTTCATGCTCTCTGCTGCCAAAGATACTAATACTGTCACACAGTCCCATTTGCAACCCTGGCATTCGTGCACACACTACTTGCATCTTCACCTCAACCCAACAGCCCTGCACTTATAATAATAATAATGATAATTCCCCTTTCCACTCCCATGAACGTAGTCCCTTGATATGGTAAGAAGGTCCTGTCTCCTCGGATCCCCATTATTGCCATTTCTGCAACACCTTGCATTCCTTTGTATCCAAGGTCTTGGAAGTACATTAAGATCTCTTTCACAGTGTGATAGATGAGGACAGTGTTTGGAATGGGAGCCATAATATGCTGTTCAATCTACTCTGTACAATGGCTCCTAGATTCTTAGCACAGACAGTACTGTTCCTGACTTACGTCACTATTCAGGGGCAGATGTGGATATACAGGTTGAACAGTTATTCTTTCCTTACAGACAGACTACAATGTGTTAGCTAGATCTTTTGGAAACCAGCTCTCTGTTATACACTTGTCCCTCAGACACATATTTCTTAACCTTTAAATGCAAGAAATCTAGAAAAAAGCAAAAGATAATGAGGGAGTTCAAAGGTCCAAAATTAGGGACACATTTTAAATATTGTTCTTATACTCTTAGCAAGTTGTTAAGCAGGTTTTGTATCAGCATGCATTTTCTATAAGATATGAAGTTTGAAACTCAAATGTTAGTCATTATTTAGTGACTTCAGTCATCAATGATATGTCAAAAAACACACACATTTTATGAAGAACAAACCAAAAACATGAAGTAAAAATATGGACAACTGAAAGTTATGCTTAAATATCATAAGAGGAAGAAAGACTAAAGAAAGTTTAAAACTGACACTTAAAAAAAAAACTTCTTTAGAATATTACTATATGAAATAAAGAAGGAAACTCTGCAAGTTTTGTTTTAAGGGAAATTAGTACTTCCATAGAGATATGAAATAAAAATCATTGAAGTGTGATTGAAATTTAAATTCTTTTTGCCTCTCACCTTTGTTTTAAGGCACAATTAATTGTAACCATCTTAGTTTTAAGCTATGTTATCGGGCTGTTTGCTTCTCTATGTGATATTCTTAAAACAGAAGTGTGACTGAACAATGATGCCATGCATAGAATGTTTCTCTTCTCAAAAGAAACTATTTGAAAGTTTGAATCTTTGATAAAATGACAAAAGCTGGATAAATATACTTAAAATATTAAAGAGGGTCATAATACCTTAACAAACTTCTGAGTTTAGTTATTTAAGTAGTTTTAAAGCTGGGTAAAATTATTAACAGTAGGAGCTTAGACACTACACATGCATCAGGCTGCCTGGGTAAAGCCTCCCCCCCATGCGATGCAGAACTAAATAATGCAGAAATAAGAAATAAGGTTAATTGTCTTAAACCAAATGTGTAGCATCCAAAAATGGAACATAAAGGATATTTAGAAATGATTAATGTCCAGGGAGTTAATGCAATAAATGTATTGCCATATTTATTATTGAAAAGTGCCAGGTGTCTAAAATGCATTCAGAAATAGTTTTCTGGTTTGGGCTGAACTGAAAATGTAGAAGAATGTTGTTGTTGTTGTCTTTTAGCTTTTCCCGTTTGGGGGTTGCCACAGTGGAACTCAGGTCCGCTAATGATTGGCAGTAGATTTTCACGGTGCTGAGTTGCCAGCTCGATGCCCAACCTTCAACGAAGGCACGCCCATTCACGCATATCTTTCAGAACGCCACTCAACCCGCGGGGGGGACATGCAGACTCCACACAGAAGGCACTCCCCGCACACTAGCTGAGAATCGAACGGGAGAACCTCTTGCTGTGAGGCAACAACGCTACTGCTGCACCACCACGGATTAGAAGAATATAAACAGAAAATCTGTTTTTGAAAGGGAAACAAATAAATAAATAAATATAATTCATTCATAATTCTGAAACCAGTGGAGCTGTTCACCCCACCTTATTAAATTAACTGAACAAATCATGTATTGGGCAATTAGCCTGAATATTTCCACAATGGTGATACTTTTGAAAACTACAGTCTCTGCATAAGCTTTCAGGTTATAGTAATTTATTATGAAACAGTAGTGTTTGAAAGGGTACATTTATTCCTATTGCAAGACATCTATAAATTAAACTTTTTCACTGTGATGATAAATAAGTCAGTTATCTACTCAGTTTAGTTGAAAGGTAGAGTAAATAAAAACATAAACAGGAAAACTTTCTTTCATTATTAAGGCTAGAACTGAAGCCTGATAATGGCTGTTTAAAAAATAAAATAAGGAAGGAAAAGGGTTTAATCAACAAGATACACTTTGAAGAAACATATCAGGAAAAATCGAACACAATCAAATGTGCTTAATGTGAAGCACGTCTGAATCAAAGGAGGTAGTTGCTTGTTCCTGTTTTGTCAAAAACAAGCTGTGCTATTAACAATTAGTGCAATTCATGAATTTGTTTCTAATTTGTTAATGAGTAAACTCACAATGCACAAGCCTGTTGTGAGGGGCAATGTGGAAAGACTGTATGGTTAATTAAAATGCACAGTTAATCACGTTAAACAAGTAGAAAGAGAAAGGATCAAACCCAGGCTACAAGGTAAAGTTCATTAGTAACTCAAAGCCTTAATTATTTGTACTAACTTCCTTCCTTGCAGTTCTGAAGTTGTAAAATGTGTAAGCTAATATATTTAAATAAGGGGGGTTATGGGCTGTGGGGGATAAAGTCCCCAAATAGATGTTGGTTAAACTTTTAAGTTTGTTGTGCAATGTCTTTGCATTTACTCCATACCAGGTTTTGATATGTCTGCTGTTTGATTTCAGAATATTTCTTTTCTTGTAGTCTTGTTTTTTTCATTCTTGATAGATTCAATGTTATTGATTTCAGATGTTGGACATGAATCTGTATAACATTTTGAAAAATAAATACAATTTTAAAGAAATTATTTAAACAATATCCTATTGATTTAACATTTCTTTGAAGGGAGGATATCTGTTGGGCTTTGTTAATAGATTCAACATTTCTTGGCTTTCCATTTGTATTCCTGGGTGGAATTCCTTCTATTAGCATGTCCTTCCTAGCATCAGGGATTTCACTGGATTCTCTGTTTTCCTTTCACATCCAAATGACATGGTCTAGGTGAATTGGATATCTTCAAAATTGATTCTGAGTATATTAGTGTGTCTGTGTATCTTGATATAGAGTGGTGTCTTATTCAGGATTCATTTACTTGTTTTTACTCACTGTGTTGGAATATATTCCAGTATCCCACAACCCAGCAATGAATAAAGTTGTTACCAGGGAATCAATAAATAATGAACAGGTTACCAAATCGTTCCTTATACACTTTTATTATCCATAAGAGCTTGATATCTTCCAGTTATACAGTTATTTAGCAGTTTTATAAAGAGAAAGTCTTGGGAAAATCTTAATAAAACATAGTCATCTTGAATGTCTATCACCAAATCAATGATGCATATATTAAAATCATAATAGGAAAAAAGTCAGGAACTCAACAGGTAAGACAATACTACTTGACTACTTCGATGATTGTAGAATTTTAGTCTAATGTTTGTTATGCAGTGGCACATACAACCTACATTAAATAATTCATCTACTTTTGTCAGAAAGATTCATATTTTGTGCATTAATGAATATTTTTTGAAAATGTGGGTGCAAATATTGCTCCTACATTTCTCTGAAATATACATGCCTGAATATGAATAACTTTGCAAAACAAGTTTGGAAAAATTGTAGTACCACAGACTTCTGTACTAAGACCTCTTTTATTTTTAGCATACTCTAACAACACACAACAACACTCCAAATGGGAGTTGCTTAGTATTGTCCCTAATAACAGTTAATTTATTGAAATCCAAACTGATCACTCAGACAGCTTTAATTTGCTCCATTAATGCACAGGTACACATACCTTTTTAGTACATAAAGTTTCATAGGCCATCACTATGCTAAAAGCCCTAAGAGGCCTTTTAAAGCCTAGGAAAGGAAAAGCAACCTACATTTAGATTCAGTAACTGTCTAAATATTAAGAGGTTGCTTTGTAAAGAAAAATTAGACGCTCCCCCTGTTGATATAAGAACCAACTTTAAGACAGGCACTTACCCATGCAGTAGATGCTCATTATGTAAATATATTAATAAAACCCAAGGATTTAATATACCTGGTATAAGTATGGTTTTTAAACCTACCTTTTATGCCACATGTGACACACACAATGTCATCTATCTGGCAACTTGCAACCAATGCGATGCATATTATGTGGGGATGACATCACGCAGATTGAGGGATCGTATGTACAACCATATATACGACATAAAAAAGAACAATGTTACAAATGTTTTAGCTATGCATTGTCAAGAACGATCTCAGCACAGTTTTAGCTTTTTGGTATTACAGATTATCAACCCTAATAAATGAGAAGGGGACCTTATAGGTACTATTGAGATGTTTGAACTAAGATGGATACTGAGACTAAAGGCCCATATTAAACCTGGACTTAATACAATGGTCAGTATCTGCCCTGTCCTTTCAGGGTCTTTTTAATACAATTAGCTATACTTGTTTTTCCACTTCATTTGCACAGTTGTGACCCCATACTTTTGTTAACATAGGAAGTTTACTTCAACATCGCTATTTTTATGCAACCTCTACATCATATCTTAGCCTTATTTTTTGGCTTTTTTTCTATGACCTAGGTCTCATATTGTCAATATTTACACCATCTATTCTACCAGCATAATTATTACGCTTGATAATGGCTCATGAGCTTTTGTTCATTTCCGTCATACATGGCCATATTGAGTAATTTTAGTATGGGATAATATGCTGTATTAAGTAGTATAAACTATCTCCATTAATATGTATATTATTACTATATGGATATGAATAGGTAGTTATATGAATTATGAATGTTTACTAAATATGTATTGGTTTCATGTTTTGTCTATATGTATTTTTAACATTCTTGATTGCTGATTTGACTGATGTTTGATTTGTTTTTATATGTATGATTAATTTAGTTGATATTTGGCATTAGGTGGCAGTTGCAATATTCACATACGCCTAAAAACTATCTGGGCATGTTCCCAGTATTGGAAGATTTTATTCTTATGATGGATAGGTTTCCTTTTATGAAGTACGAGGCATCTTTTTAACGTACAGACAAAATGCATTTCTTAGTTAGGTAAACAAACATTATTTATTTGTAAATACGGGTGCTTAAAGTTAACATAATTTCTTGTTGTAAACTTTGACTGAACGTACTAGTATGCAATACATGACTTTAACAAATATTGATCTTGATTTATAACATAAGGTACTATTGGATTTTGCTATTAAAGTCTATGGATAATGTGTAAAGAAGTTTTAATGATACATATTTTATTAACTTATGTTAATAGATGATGAACCATACGGTTTTTATGTAAGACATCTCCATATATTTGTGTTTTAACACTGACGGTTATTAAGAAGTTCTATGTCTTTAAAAAGCCTTGGACTTATTGTCTTTCTAAATTATTTAATTATTGCTTTTGATTGCTTAATTGAAAGTTTTGTTTCTGTATAAAAGAGAGTGGCTTTTTTCTGTTTAATTGTAACCTGATGAAGCGCACCTGAGTGTGCGTGAAAGCGCTCGTTCTACATTAAACCTTTTTATTTTTCATGGTGGTTACTTGCAGCTTATTTATCTTCTAACCTCTTTTATTTTTAGCATACTCTAACAACACACAACAACACTCCAAATGGGAGTTGCTTAGTATTGTCCCTAATAACAGTTAATTTATTGAAATCCAAACTGATCACTCAGACAGCTTTAATTTGCTCCATTAATGCACAGGTACACATACCTTTTTAGTACATAAAGTTTCATAGGCCATCACTATGCTAAAAGCCCTAAGAGGCCTTTTAAAGCCTAGCCATGTTTTCAATTTCAATGTTTGCAATTGACAGGATAAATTCCCCAGGAACATTTAGCTATATTTAGATGGCAGTGCATTTACAAGCTGCCTCTGTCCAGTAAAGGCATAAGTGCCAGTCCAGCGGTAAGTTTCCAATTCCTCATCCATTGGTCCAGGTTGTATTTGCATAGGTTCAGAAACAAACTCTGCTTCATATGGATGGAACGAGTAGGGATAGTCTCTAAGATGCATGCCTGTCCATTCAACATGTTCTGTTTACATTGCAGATGAGGTTTAGGTCTTTCAATCAGATATTTCTAATGCTGACTTGTGGATGTGCAGCATGTCTGCCACTGCTGGATGAGATGATGCCTTGTGAGCCAGGCATAGATCACCTCTCAATAGTCGGTAAGCCAATGAGTATAAAGATAAGGCTTTGAGGCAGTATGTGTACTCCATGTGGCTTATGCTTTGTATTCCTTTTCTGAGGAACCTCTGTCTGCATTCCAGCTGTTGCATATGCTTGGTAAGTTACATACCGCAGGGAGCACTGTTCTCAGTGATTGGTCAAATGAGGTCTGTGTACAGTGGAATAATGGCATCTCTGGGCCTGGATGCCATATCCTTGCTTCTAAGTATGTTGCAGAAGCATGGAATTCTCTTGCACTTACTGTGAGAACTACTTCTATCATACTTACCTTTAAATCCATACTGAAACAACACATGATTAACTCCTGGCTGTAATTACCATGTTTCTGTATAATGTTTTATATTTGTAAATATGCATCTACTTCTTGGAACTCATGTAACTGTCAAATAAATAAATACATTTCCTTATAGCAGTAGACACATGATGGTCAAAGGCAAGTTACTGTCCACATACATTCCTAAGTCTCCAGTCACTGGGTTTACTCTTAGGGCTATTTTGTCTATGTGGCAATGACCAACTTTACAAAAGATACTATTTTGCATTTTTGGTATTCAGTTTTAGATCATGGCTCTGGCACCAGTTATTAGTTTGCAACAAGCTCTCTTGGAGGATGGGATTCTATAATTGCCCTGAGCTTGCAGTTGTCCTCAATACAGCAAGTTTTAATGCTTACTATACTGGAAGAAACAGTATATTACTGTTTATACCAGCACTGGTGTAGTATAAATAATTCTAACTACAGAGTTCTGTTTATTCTCCTTAACCTTTCAAAACATGAGGAAAAGGAAAATGCATAGAAAGCAATCAGCTGGGGTGTCACATTAACAATGTCATCTAGAGCGAATGTTCACACTGCTGAGTGGCTAGCACTGCCATGGTTGTTCTTCCACACCAGTACATATATGCACACTCCCCACTAGCACAGCTACTGGGTTAAGTCCTCAGCTCAGTGTCCAAGCCAAGTCCTCTAGCACCCTCTCTGTGAAACCTGTGCTTCATGTCTCTGCTCCAAGTAGCTGACACACACACACACGCACACACGCACACATACATACACACACACACACACACACACACACACACACACACACACACACACACACACACACACACACACACACACACACACACACACACTGTGAGAGTTGATTTTTAGAATACACACATCTGGGAAAGGCTGGCACAGACTTACCTGTTGTACTCCCTTCTGCCCAGAGTATAAGGTAGTTATTGCTGCCACCAGACACTCCACAATCAGCTACTCTGAGCACCTTAACAAAGGGTATCAAATTATACCGTGTAATATTAATACGAATACAAATGGTAGTAGTTGAATAAGACAGCTAGGCCTTCAGGAGTGGCCCACACAGTGTCACCCAATAAATATAAGCACTGTCAAAGGTTAAATACTTTCCAAAAGGACCAGCCACAATACAAGTTTTAAATATATTTAATAATAAATAATAAAAGAACATGAAAATACTGAATATATATTTACAGTAAACCACAGCGTTCAAATCACAGGAATACTGAAAATAACATTGATGGACAGACTCAGACAGATAATGAAAAACAATATATAAACTAAGCCTCACTATATTTTCCTAACTGAATCTAGGACAATTACTAGTCCCTACTTACTTAACAGAGCAAGGTAGATGATGTGGTGAATGGTCCTCCTTGTTGTCAGGCCCAAGACAGAATATTCAATACTGAGACATTTCTCTTTGTGATATCTAAATTTTCCAAGATGGCTGGTAGAATGACCTCATCTGGTCACCTGATTGTAGGTTCTCACACTATTCCTCTTTGAAGCTTGAGACAAGATGTTAGCATAGATGTGATAAGATGCATATCTCAAGTTTTGCTAATGTTTATGGCAGTGCCTGGAGCTTCCCCTCTTTTTACTGAGCTAAAAGGCCTCTTTCAAACATGCCATCTCTGGTCCTATTCAGAGCTGTGAGATAAGCAGTTCTGTGGCCCAACAGGTGGTCCAATTAATAGAATTTTTCTTAAAGTAAGAAGTAAGCTAGTTTTTAACCCCTTCTCTTCCAGTGTCCTTTGCTAGCATATATGCTAACAATCTCACATGTATATTTCTTTTCTGTCCAACAGTACCCACTGTTGATACATTTTTAACATTTGCAACTTTACAAACACAATTTCATTTTCAAATGCCATACATCTCTAATACATTTGTAACATAAGCATCTATACAAATCAGTTTGTAATTCAAATGCCATACAGTTCTAATACAGTTGTGACATAAGTATTTGTGCAAATTGGTTTGATATTCAAATGCCATACAGTTTTAATACATTTGTAACACAAGCATCTTGTATAAATCAGTTTGATATTGAAAGGACATATCATTCTTTACAGAACTCCAGCCGTGTATGCTAGCACTAGTCCATATCATCACAAGGTGTTTGCTTGATCTATATGAGTTTGGAAATACACAAAATGACTCATAGTGTAGTCATTTTATTGGCCAGAGAGTTTATTAATTAATTTTCTGTTATTCTCTGTGCTGATATAAATCTTGCACATTTGTGTGGATTAGCAGTACCCAGTACAGTAGAAAACACCTAGAAAGTAAACTTTCCCTGTAGGACAGTATAAAACTGTACCCTGTAAATCAGCAATATAGAGCAAATACCTTGTGCACCAGTAAGCTTAGACCAGCTAGTTGGGCTTCAAGTGGTAATACCTACAGATTTGTTAGAATCTAGTACTAGCACAATCTGCTCCAATAATGCACCCTTATTAGTCTGCATCAGCAAGCACCTTTAATGGCCTTCTAACCCCAATACACCACACCTTGTAGCTCATCAGTCAAAGGACTGGTCAGTGTGGATATGCAATTTCCTTAACTTCTCTGTAGCGAGCTTGGTGGATACGGGCATCTTGAGACAGTGTAGCAGTTGTCTTATGTCTACTGACAACCACTCAGTCATTAAAGAAGTAGACACAGTATGTTAGAAGTATACTTACACAATGTCAAGGGAGGCTAAACTCTTGCATACAAGTGCACATCAGGTTGGTGAACCCACATACACAGAACCCACCTGACATAGCACATAACACACAGATAGACTAATGTATGCTGAGGCACTTAAAAGCAAGCTTTCTAAACAACAAAGATCATCTACACTGCCTGCTTTCATGTCTATGCCTCAGCAAGCCCAAAGACACTCACAAACAAACACCTAACACCACACCCAAACACTAAGCCCCTAAGACAAGCAAACAAACTACCTAGGAATCTCTTCATAGGGGTCCCCATTGTAAGATATGCTGATGTTCCTCTAACCAGACTGAACAAGGATATGATAACTGTTAATTGCTTAGATGGAGTCATGATCTGCCAAATCACATACCCACTGAAGTCATTATACCAAAGGAACCAGTATGATTCTGTAAAGATGCTTATTGCTCTTTACAGAACCACCCTCTGTAACTACTACCAGCTCCAAATAACCTGCTTATATATAAATTAATGAATGTCTTTAATGCTTTTCATTATACTCAACTAGGATTGCTTGTTTCTGTGTTTCAATTAAGGACATTCCATTTTTAACTCAACTGTGGACTACATACTATTTCATTATTTTGTAGTATGTATTTTAAAGTTCAAATTTTATTAGTGAACTAGGTGCATAACATATTTCAAGAAGTGAACTTCACACCCTCAACACTGCAAAGTTTCTGCTTGGTTTGTTTCTGACCCAGTATAAGTTGCATACTAGGTTGTCTGAGACTTTGAGGGATACCATGAATTTTTATTTTTGCAATATACATCAATACCAAGCATACCTCTATGGTGGTCAGACAGAATGATATGCTGAAGTTACTCCATATACAGATCACCATAGACAAAATCCTGTACCATATCCTAATCACCTATATGTTACCCTCCATGTCCCAAAAGCTCTCATCTCCTTAACTAAATACTTACCAGATAAACCTACCCCACCTACAGTTAATATCATAATAGCCAACATGTATCAGGAAACATTACACCTCTCTTCCAAACTTAAACCACTCAATGTACCATCAAGTAAACTTAAAATAACATCCCCTTCTATAACAACACTAAAAAATATCTAAAAACACTAGTGAAACACACATCAGTCCTAACCAGTGGCTATATTCACCCTAATCCAGGCCAAACAAAACTAATCTCAAAAGAAAACAAAGTCGAAAGTACTGAATAAAATCAAACAGCACCTTATCCATCTAACAGTAGTGAACTAACTTTGATTACTGTAAATGCTAGAAATATTTGTAATAAAATCACAGAATTCCATGCTTTGATAGCTGTTCAGAAACCTAGTAACCTGGCCATAACAGAAACATGGCTACAACCAAATATTAGCAACACCGAAATATTACCACCAAACTATAACATAATTAGGATTGACCGAACTAATAGGAAAGGTGGTGGTGTAGCAATAATACACCCAGATTGTCTCAACCTAATCCTTATAACACTCCCATACCACAATTCAATAATGCTATTTATTTATTTATTGGGAAAGTCCACTGGGCCTAAAAGATCCCATAGGTCCAGGGAGAAAAGCTCCGACAAGAACATAGATACAGAAAATATTAAACATTAATTGGTAAAAAAGTAGATACAGAGTTACACATAGTGATTACAGTAATATATACAGAATATATACATAAAAGCAGGAATTTTGTTGGTTGTCAGATGAATTCTATCAGAGAAGTATAAACAACAGAGATATATTAATCAGCATTATTGTACCAGTATCATCAAGTGATGAAAAATAATAATTATGGGGAAAATATCAGTCAGCAGTAGCAAAAAGCATAGGAGTTTACTTATCATATAAGGAGAAGGGGGAGGTTAGGTTATAGAGCAGGTACATAGCCAGGAAGAGTTGAGATGATTTTTCAGTATTTGAAGGTGGTGGTGCTACCTGTGTTTCTTATATAAGGTGGAAGTGAGTTCCATAGTTTGGTGACAGTGAAGGAGTGGAGGAGCTAACCAGCAGGTAAGGTGGGCTTTTCTACTTTTCATAGTAGACGATTTTCAGATCTTAATTGCCTCCTGGGTTGGTATTGGACAAGTAGTGTCAAGAGAGCTTGACAGTCTGTGGGTCTGTAGATTAAACAAACACAAACAAATCTCTATCCCCCCAGGCAATAATATCAATGCGTTAGAAGACATTCTACACTGGAACCTCAACTTCCATCCCTCACTAAACAGTCATACTAACAGATGTTAATATAAATTGGCTTGATCTTATATCTACCTCTCTTAAATTTAACATAAACCTTTTTGGATGCAATTAATACAAACTCCAACATACTTTAGCAAAAACTCAAATTACATACTAGACTGGATCTTAGTATCTGATCCCTCTAAATTTACCTTGTCTGGCACCTTATCAAATCCCCTTAGTGACCATCTCCATATCTTTACGAAATATCACACACAAAATCGTTCAAAACAGTAATCTAACTATTTCTAACACAACAAATTTTAACCCCCAGACATTCAACAATATCCTTTCCTCAATAAACTGGAATATACTAGGAAATATTCCACTAGGTGACACCGTTGAGAAATTTAACTCAGTATTTCTTAACATCTTAAATAAAATGGCACCACCAAGAAATAAAACAATAAAAACAAGAGATGCACCTTGGTTAACTAACACTACGATAAGACTGATGCAAGTTAGAGACAAAGCCTGGAATAACTAGTAGAAAAACAAAACCACACAAAAATCCCAACAATGCAAAAGTCTTCATAACCATACCAAAAGACAATTAATTTCTGACAAAAAAATATATACTATAGTGTACCCCAAAATAATTGTAGAGCCAATCCCAAGAAATCCTGGTCAACCATAAAGAAAATACTGCAATCAGGGCAAAAATATAATCCAATCCCAATCCATGTCCAAATAGCACCCCTCTGGACACTGCTACACAGCTTAATACTTACTTTGTAAACAGCATAGCATCTATTACAAAACAATTTAGTCATAGTACTACAAACTACAAACAACTATTACCTACTCATTTACACTTTATCCAGTATCTACAGCCTATACAAAAAATTCTTAAGCAAACTAAAAATCTGCTCTGCCTCTGCAGATAGTCTACCCAGTGAATTCCTTAAAATAACAGCAAGTAGCATATGTTACCCCATATCCATACTCATAAATAGATCCATGCAGGTAAGCTATGTCCCCAAAATTTGGAAGAAATCACATATCATTCTTTCTACAGATATCACTAATTTCAGACCAATAGCTATCCTATCCCCCCCTCTCTAAAATCATAGAAAAATGCATTCACAAACAACTCCTACAATACCTCTATAAAGAAAATCTTCTAACTCAAACCTAGCATGGTTTTGACCCTCCCATAGCACAAATACAGTTCTTATAGCTTTCAGAGATACAGTGAATAAAGCCAGAGGTAGCAGTCAGCTTGTCTCTGCCATATTGGTCAGTGCGGTGGTGCAGTGTTTAGCATTGTCACTTCACAGCAAGAGGTTCTCCGGTTTGATTCTCAGCTGGGGTGCGGTATGTGTGGAGCCTGCATGTCCACCCTGCATTTGCCTGGGTTTCCTTCCACATTCAAAAGACATGCATTTGAGCATTTCTCCCTGGGCTTACCCTGAAAATGGACTTTGTTCCAGTCAGACTTTCCCAGTAAACGAATGCTAAATAAATAAGTATCCCTTGACCAATCAAGACTCTTGATATGGTCAGCTGTACTAAACTACTAGAGCAAATGTCAACCTTCAGAGATCCAACCTATGAACCTATACGACTGGATGGAAGAAAGAAAATTCACCCTGGGGATCACGTCCGTCGCCCTGTTAGACAGGGGTCCAGGGAAGTAATAGCCAGGGAATTGTTATGGCTAGGCTTGTATAAGTCCTAGGGCTGATAGCCTAGCACCAACCTATGAACCTATGAACCTTAGGTCTAACACCAAACCCCTAAACTATTTTCAAGAGTTCGCACTGATAGATGAAAATCAATGCACTCACCTTTTCTCCCTGTCAACACTGGCATCCACCAAGGGTCAGTCCTTGGTCCTGTCCTCTTTAATATCCTTACAAATTATCTTCACACTTGCACACAACATACTTCTCTCATACATTATACTGATGACTCAACAATGAAATGTACTTACAAGAACCATACACACCTCAAATGAATTACACAAGAATCCCTTACTGCCACTAAAAATGGATAAAAAAAAATCCCAACTACTGCTTAACTCAAACAAAACAATTTTTTTACTTTTTCATACTAAATCTCTGTCTCATGAAAAACACAACTTTAAAATATACTCCCTCAATAATACCATAATACAAGTGGTAACCAATACAAAACTACAAGGTATGACATAGATGACAATATTAAATTTGATTTACACATACGAAATGCCATCAAAAAACACACCAAAAACTAGGCTTACTCTGCAGAGCTAGAAACTTCCTCACCTCCACATCCAGATACACCCTTGCGAATAGATATTTTCTGTCTTCTCTTCTTTATGGAGACCCCATCTTCACTTATCTTCAAATCTCACTTACTCAAAAACTTGAACAATATTATAATAAAATAACCAGATTTTCATCAAATTCTTACTGCTGTACACACCACTGCACTGCACTGAAAACACTTAACTGGCTAGAACCACCCACCCACCTAAATATATGCAGCTAATCACCACAAAGAAAATCATTCATTACCTAGCCACCTACCCAGCCTTAAATTCTATACTACAAAAACATCCCCTAAATGGGCCATGCAATCAAATAGCCAAGTTCAACTCATTGTTCATAACCCAACTAAATCAGCAGGGTTTTCTCTGTATTCTCACTGCATAGCTAAAATATTGATAATATGCCCACTCTGTAAGGACACACCCCCTCAAATCCTTCACATACTCTCTTAAAAACTATCTAAAAAATGCATGGATCTGCTTATGTTCTATACCAGGTATGATGCCCGTGCCCTGGCCCAGCAATCAAGGAGCCTCAATCCTCACCACTAACACCAGTGAGGGGTGTCTCATATAGGAGGAAAGGATAACAAATATACACAGTAAAGTGCATTTTACCTTAAGAGCACACAGAGATCACAGTAAGTCTGGGGTTGGTCGCTCCCTTGCTCTCCAGATCTCCAATAAGACTCCCCACTGGCACAGCTATAGGGTCCAGATCTCAGCCTAGCTGGGCAAGCCAAAATCTACAGCACCCTCTCTGTCCAACCAGTACTTTGTGTCCCTGCCCAAGTAGTTGACGCATACACACTTTGAGATAAGTTTATACAACCACATAGACACTCCTGGGGAAGGCTGGCATAGGTTCTCCAGCTGTGCCACTTTTACCCAGACTATACGGTAGTAATTACTGCCACCACCCGGCTAATATTTATCAGCTACTCAAAGGCCCTTAAAAGGGTGTCCAATTATTACTGTGCAATTCTATCCAATTGGTAGATGTGACTAAACAGTCTCAAGGCTTATTAGAGTGACTTGGTACAGGATCCTTATATACATGCAATGTACTCTAGAGCTTAACTTATCTCTACACAAACCAGCCACAGTTAAAAGGTTTTAAACTATTTAATAATAAATAATTAAAACCACAAGACAATACTTTCTACTACACAGTTAGTGCTAGTCAAGAGATCAGAGATCACACAGAAATACTTAAAATAATAACACAAATCTAAGATAACTTACATGTGAGCAAGAGGTAGTGCTGTGAGTTGGATCATCCAGACAAAATGCTTAATGCCTTCTGATTCTCTCTGTTTAAATTGTTATTGCAGTTCTGATAAACATTACATCATCTTTTTACACTTTCCTGGTGTTCCCAGGCTACACATTAACTGCATTTACATTCTTAACATCTGCCTTTTGTTACCTTGCAGCTGGTCAGGAGAAGAGCAATAAAAATACATTTGCATGTTTAAATCTAGCAATTTAACTCTTGGTTAAAACAACAGAAAGAATTTCTTCATCTAGACTTTTTGGCACCACTGCTACTTCAAAGGGTCACTACATGCTTTACTTTGGTCAGGAGAGTGCACCGTTGTCACATTTCTTTCCAGTTCTACATGTAACAGTATTTCTTTACATTTAAGACAACAAGCCTGTAGTTTACATTCATATTTACAAATGATAGAATTATCTGCACAATGCTAACTGGCTAGGCTAGCAGCCTTCACCCTTCTCTACCAGTCTTCACACCAGGTTAATCAAATAGCTCCTTAATTTGTAACTGTAACAGCATTACCCTCCATCTTGCTATTGTATTTTATACAATTGATAATTTCTTGTCTCTTTTCCTTATACCTTACACTACTATTATCACTATACAGTCTCCCTTTTACTTCCTCCCTATCCTTATCCCATACTTTACTAATAAACATATATGTTTCTATCTACTATCCCTCTCCTATAATTCCTCTCCTATCTCAACCCTTTAGTATAAGATATGTGTGCTAAATACATTATAATACACAAAAATTATTTAGCCATCAAGCAGAATCATACTGATCTGAATCATATAATTGTAAAGACCATGTGTCTCATGTATATAGTCTCCTTAGTAATATCTAATGTCTATAATTAATGTGCAAGGATGTTTCATCTAGTATATTTAAAAATGATTTGCTATCCATTATTGTATATTCTTTCTTGTATGTGAAATTTTTCATTGTTGCTCTGTAATAAGCTAATGTAATATGCTAATTGTCTCTGGAGCTTTTGTACTCGGGCCTCCACTGAAAATGGGCATCGACCTAGTTGGACTTTCCCAGTAAACAAATGTTAAATAAATAAATAAAATAAATAATACACAACAAAAGGAAAAAATGGCAAAAAATCAGGAAGAGTAATTCCCATAAAAATAGAAACTCTCTCATCAAACTAAATACGCACCTAAGAGGGCTAATTAGGTCACGCAAAGCTAACTTTGAGGATATGATAGCCTCCCAGGTGAAAAACAACCATAAGACGTTCTACAGCTATGTCAGAAATCTCAAGGTCAGCACACAACAATGTGCTGAAATGGTGGTTAATAGTGCCACATTCACAGAGCCTGGAGATATAGCAAACCTGTTAGCGGATGAATTCAGTTTCAGTTTTATCCCTGGCCCAACCCCAATCAACACTCAACACCAGGAAATGGATTATACTACTTTTTGGGAAGTCTACCACCTTAAGTAACCATGTCATCAATAAAGCACCCATAAAAGTTGATTCAGGGATCTGGGAACTCATGTAGATAGTAATGTATCATGTATGTTCATCAGAGAATTCCCATTCTCTTGAACACGCTCCTCATCCATGTGAAGAAGAGATCTTCCCTATCAACTTGAATCACTGGATGGGTAATTGGAAATTCAACCCTCATCTGGCTCCTATGTCTGATGGATACAAGCAGTCAGTTAATCACTGCCTATATAAATCAAATTTGTGGGTCACATTTGGGTTACATAGCTAGACTTATAAGAGCCCTTGTATGAAGCCTGTGAACCTATGTGTGTTAGAAACCTATCGAATATCTAACATTGATATAGCAATACTCCACTTATTAGGCTGTGATTTTATATCTATATACATCTATCCATCTCTCTCCTTCTCTCAGTATATACATAGAGAGAGAAATACAGAGAGATAGAGAGGGAAAGAAATTGCTAGAACCCAGAGGCATGCAATCAGGAAATGACTCCTACAGTAATTGGAAATAGGATAGTATAGCTTCCTTTTCTTTATTTTATTTGATTAGTCAAGTGCAAGTCACGGAGCTCAATGTCATATATCAAGTTCAAGTCATGGAGCTCAATGTCATATATCAAGTACAAGTCACGGAGCTCAATGTCATATATCAAGTACACGTTACAGAGCTCAGTGTCATATATCAAGTGCAAGTCACGGAGCTCAGTGTCATATATCAAGTGCAAGTCACGGAGCTCAATGTCATATATCAATTACAAGTCATGGAGCTCAATGTCATATATCAAGTGCAAGTCACGGAGCTCAGTGTCATATATCAAGTGCAAGTCACCGAGCTCAATGTTATATATCCAGTACAAGCCACGGAGCTCAATGTCATATATCAAGTGCAAGTCACGGAGCTCAATGTCATATATCAAGTACAAGTCACGGAGTTCAATGTCATATATCAAGTACAAGTCACAGAGCTCAATGTCATATATCAAGTGCAAGTCACGGAGCTCAGTGTCATATATCAAGTGCAAGTCACAGAGCTCAATGTCATAAATCAAGTGCAAGTCACGGAGCTCAATGTCATATATCAAGTGCAAGTCACGGAGCTCAATGTCATATATCAAGTGCAAGTCACAGAGCTCAATGTCATATATCAAGTGCAAGTCCCGGAGCTCAATGTCATATATCACGTACAAGTCACGGAGCTCAGTGTCATATATTAACAAAGTTATATAAATAATTGCACATGGATCATATCCATCCAGCTATAACCATCTAAAACCCCTTTTTCCCATTTTTGCACATTGGGTCAGGGTGTCATATCAGCAGTGACAATCATTTACAGCCGGTGTTCACACTTTTGGGTGGCTAGCCCTGTCACAGTTGTTCTTCCAACTGATATTGCTTAAAGAACAATTTAAATTTTAACTGATTGCAACATAGTATGTTAAACATTCAAATAGTAAAATTAAAACAATGAAACACCTAAACCTAATAATAGCAAATGACCTGCTGAATGAAAAAGAATACTTACAAACTCATGCTCATGCATGTGCCCACATACACATATGCGCGCACACAAACACACACACACACACACACACACACACACACACACACACACACACACACACACACACATATATATTTATATATATATATATATATATATATATATATATATATATATATATATATATATATATATATATAGGGGGGCCCATTGGGGCGTGCCCCCCTGCAAAAACGTGAAGTTTAGTGTTGGGCAGTATGCTTATACTGCTCACAACCAGACATGCAGTTGCTGTTCTGACAGGCGTAGGGTAAATGGTATGCCAAATCGAAAAATCGGCATGTGATTTGACATACTGACTTGTTCCGTGTTCTGTGTTTGGTGATGTTTTTTTCTGTATTGCTCATTTTTAGTCTTGTTCATCACACATTTGATAGTAAACCTATGTATATGTGGGTCCACTTCACATGTCTGAAAACTCAAACTACTAAATTTCATTACAATGTTTAAAATGCTGAATTTCAAAATACTGAATTTTAAGCGATAAATATGATATGTTTCCCACCACCTGTGACTTGCTTGTGATAAAAAAAAAAAATTACTGTAACTTAAAGTGCTGACTGTCAGAATCCCGATAGCAGAGTAGAAAGTAATGTTGTAGCGTTTCTAAATGTGGGTATGTCTCTACATTGTTATAGGCAGTATCTAAAGTAATATGGCAGAAGTTTCATGCACTCCTGGCAGTAGTGGCAGTGTGTAAAGTACTGTAAGGTAAGTAAAAGGTATATGTCCTTTTCCCCACTGTAGTGAAATCCTGGAGTTAGTATAAATAGTTGGGGGTGTGTGGGGGGCATAGCCCCTCATCTAGTTTGGTTTTATATCGTCTGGTTTCTGTTAAGAGGATAAGTAAGTAGTTTATATATATATATATATATATATATATATATATATATATATATAGATAGATAGATATATAGATATATAAACATACACATACACATACACACACACACAAACACATATATACACATACATACACATGGGTGCATACGGATGCAGATACACACACACACACACACACACACACACACACACACACACACACACACACATGCACACGCACACACACACACTCATACATGCACATACCACATACAGACGTGTATGCCTATACAGATATGCATAGAAATGTATACGCATTAATAAAAGAGTTACAAACTAAGAAAGTTTTACTACTCATCTGTTGTAAATGTTTTTTATCTAAAGAATCTAAAGAGATATCTAAAATTTTACAATTTGGAAATAAAGTATGCTAAGCTTACTTCAAGCTATTAAGACATACCCCATATAAGAAATGCATGCTGAAAGCATTCAAGTTCACCGAAAGTAAAGCCATTGCATATAAGGAGATTGCTGATTTATGCAGTCTCAACCAAATGAATCAAGCATTAATTGACAGGCAGGATCATTGGCAGACTTCTCGAGAAAATTAACACTAGAGCCAGACAATGAAATCTATAGTAATGGCACAACTGGCCAGATTAAAAATGTGTTAATTTACAATAAAATGCAGGCTTAAGCATATAACCATGCTAGAAGCACAAATTATTAAAGATAAAACAGTAAATTATTGATATAGCATAACTACTTGGTAATAAACTACTGGAAACAGTGAGAAAATGGGCCTCACTTGAAGATTAGCAAAGATTTGACTTGCATGTTTGAAAACAGCTGAATAGAGCAATAGATACATTGAGGTAGTTTCTGAATGTACTCATTAAACTGTAGTTTAAATGGAGGGAATGTTGCACCCAGTGACCTGCAGAGTGACATTTCAAAGGTTAGGAAATGACAGCAAATCACTTTAATTCTTTCCTGTTTTGTAATGTTCTATACAAAGGAAATGCAGGGGTAGGGCTCCAAAACTGTATACAGTCTTAAAATTCAAGACAGAAGAGATTAAACAGAAGGAAACAACATGTTATATAGTTACACTAACCTAAACCACTAAGCAGGGCACTGTAGCACAGATGACTGCACCCTGTGCATAATGCTCTAGATCTGTGGGGCTGGAAGTGTTACAAAGTCATTCTTTTAATGGCATTTTTTTTCTTTGCTTGGTCAGAAATGGCTTATCCCAAGATTCTTAGGTCTTACCTAAAGATAGAATAGTCTTCTGCTTAAACAATTTTAACTTAACCACAAGGACTGGTGACGTCAGAGGAAAGTATTACTCCGGACAGTGCAAAGGATATGGTTGGTGGCGGCTTTGCCTCCCATACAAAATTGTGTTCCTAGAAACCCATTTCATATGCTAGTCATGACTGAAAAGGTTTTGAATAGGCTTTGAATGCACCATTCTGTATTTGCAGCATTGTTGATTACATGCACCTATCATTCTCAGAAAAAAATGAATTCAGTTCCATCTACATGTCTGCCAACATAGTCTAACTGCAAGCATGTTACCATTAAAGCTATAATGTCATGCTAAATGTTACAAACATGACAGTGGTTTGCTGAGATGTTTCTTACTGGTGGGCTTGTACTTAGGGTTTAGACTGTTTTTAGGTTCACTTTCAGAGCACTTTAATGTCTGGAATTTGGAAATGTCATGGGAATTGTGCATATGGTGGAACTGTGTTCAAGCAAGCTACTTTTGTGCAAATTAGTTTTTTGTACTTTGTATTTTCATTCTTAAGTTTTGCACTAATCCTGAATGGTTCCAGAAAATTCCACTAGAGGAAGCTCCATAAATGCTAGTATAGCTGAAAACTGTTTGTCATCTTGTTCTCATCCAAGCTCCATTTCCCCATACACTTTCCCAGGCAATCAATATAGATTTCTTTCCACCATGCCATGCATGCACACCAATACTAAACAGCCAATCATTTTTTCCTCCCCTAGCTCTGCATTATTGGTCCTACTCCTCTATCAGCCAATCCAGATACATATGCTAATTATAGGTTAACCCCTGGCTGATCCTCTACTCTCATTAGATCTGCTCCTCTCCCTTGGCATTCAGGATTGGTACAGAACACACACACACACACACACACACACACACACACACACACACACACACACACACACACACACACACACACACACAGACGCTCACACACAAACACACAGAGACACACACACACACACACACACACACACACACACACACACACACACACACACACACACACACACACACACACACACACACACACACACACACACACACACACACACACACACACACACACACACACACACACACACACGCAGCAGCGCGGCGTGTGTGTGTGTGTGTGTGTGTGTGTCTATATACAGAGACAAAGAAAGTGTGTGTCTTTTGCATGCACAAAATTGATTTATAGGTTCATAGGTTCATAGGCACACAGGCCTATGCAAGCCTAGCCATAACAATTCCCTGGAAATTTCTTCCCACAATATTTACTTCTCTGGGCCCCTGTCTAGCAGTGCAACTGACATGATCCCCGGGGTGAATTTCATATCTCCCATCCAATCATCAAGGTTCCTTTTGAAGAGGGCCAATGAGGCTCTCTGCTTGACATGTATGGGCAGTCTATTCCAGAGAATGGGGAGTCTCTGGGTCAGGAACCTATCCCTTCAGCATGTTTTGTTCATTGTGATGATAAGGTTTAGATCCCTGGAGCGTGTGGCTCTGAGGGATTGGGATTTCTTTAAGTGGAGCATGTCCAACAGCTCAGGATTTGACATGGCCTTGTATGTTAAGCAGAGATCGCCTCTGAGTAGACGATATGCCACAGAGAATAGCTGGAGTTTTTTTAGACGGTCAGCATATGGCATCTGCTTTAGGCCTGTGATTCTTTTAGTGAGGTATTTCTGTGGCCTTTCCAGCTGTTGCAGATGTCTTGTGTGGTACATAACAAATGGGGCATTATACGCTATAATGGGTCTAATGAGGGATGAGTACAGTGGGACAATGACCTCTTTTTTTCTGGATGAAAAGCCTTTAGTGATGAGGTGCACCACATAGAAGGATTTCCTGACTGTTGTGGCGATGTGGTTATCGAAAGTGAGACCACTGTCCACTTGTGTCCCTAAGTCTCTCATCACACCTTTGATGTTTAGTGTCCTGCCTCCTATGTGGTAGTTCATGGGTACATGTTTTTTTCCAAAAGGGATAACTATACATTTCTTGGCATTAAGCTTGAGCCCATGGCTCTGGCACCAGGCATCTGTTTCTGTAAGGCCTTTTGTAGAATATCCATATAATTTGGGGATTCTATAATGGCTCCCAGTTTGCAGTCATCTGCAAACTTTGTTAGCCAGAGTCCCATAGTGTTGGCTTGTACTTCAGAGAAGTAGATGGCAAACAAGAGTGGTCCCAGGACTGAACCCTGAGGTACTCCACTTGTCACTTGTCTGGAGCTGGATTCGGAGTCTGCTACTTTTACAGTCTGGGTTCTGTCAGTAAGCCAGTTGGTAACTCATTGAGCGACGTAGGTATTTATGCCCAGCTTAGTAAGTTTATCTATGATTCCAGAGTGAGGGATGGTGTCGAAGGCCTTAGCGAGGTCCAGATAGGCTGTGTGGACCGCCTTACCCTCGTCCACAGCTCTGGAGACTGATTCGAAAAAGTCAATCAGATTCAGGAGACAAGATCGGCCCTTCACAAACCCAAACTGGGTGGGGTCCAGTGTTTGAAGGTTGCCAATGTCTTTGTTTATAAGTTCCATGATAATGCATTCCATGCCCTTGCAGATCAGGCTTGTCAGACTGATGGGACGGTAGTTCCCAGGATCCAAGGTGGATCCTCCCTTGTGGCGCGGGATAACTGTAGCTGTGTGCCTCTCAGTGGGCACGAAGCCTGAGGTGAGGCTATGATTAAACAGGACACTTAGGTGGGGTGCCAGTTCATTTTGTAGTTCATGTAGTACACAGCCTGGGATGTCATCTGGTCCCATGGATGCTGTATTCTTAGCTTTGGAGAGTGCTATTTCTACCTGTGTGGCTGTGATTATTGGAATTTGGCAATCTTTTGGTATTGAGATGGGCCATTTAGGGGGTGAGAGGGGGGTGAAGTTGGCACTAAATCGATCTGCTAGGATATTGGCAATATCCTTGGGATCAGTATATTTAATGCCATTCTCTTGTAGCTCAGAGCAGATCTGAGCATTGCCATTTAGATTCTTGACATAGCTATAGAATGCCTTGTGGTTGTCTTTGGAATCTTTTGCAATTTTAGTTTCATAACTAGCTTTTGAGGATTTTATGAGGGATCTCAGTTTCTTACTGAGGCTGGTGAGGGAGTTTTTTGCATCCTGGGATTTTCCGCTTTTCTGCAACAGTTTCTTCCTTCTGTTGTATAGTTTGTTTATAGCAGGGGACCACCAGATTGGCTTCCTTTTTTTGGAGAAGATCATCTTGGTTGTATTTGGGATGGCACAATTCATGCACGAGTGGATGTGCTCGTACAGTGCCTTCGTGTAGGATTCTGTAGTCGAACTTCCAGATCCCGTCTGCATGGGTGTTGTGAAGTTTGTCATTTCTGACTTCAGTAGCATGAAGTTGGCTTTGGAGAAGTTTTTTAAGGAGGTTTCCTTACTGGGGGGTGGGGGTGGGATGTGGATGTCAAGTGTGATTTGCTTATGGTCAGACCTGACCAATGAGGGGGTGACCACTGGTGTGGAGCATCTGTCTCCCGTGTTGGTAATGACCAGGTCTAGGATATTGGAGCCCTGGTGGGACAATGGATTAGTTGATCCAGGGCATTGGAATTCATAAATTCCAAGAACCGTTGGGAAAAGGAGTTGGTACCTGAGTAGTTTTCCCAGTTAATGGCAAGGTAGTTGAAATCACCCAGTATTAGGGTGTTTGGTTGTATCTTAATATTTTCCAGTATGTTTAGGAAGGTGTAGTGAGAATCTTGGGGTATGGTGGGGGATCTGTAGCAAGTTACAATTTGGATTGCAGTCTTACCTAGTGTTAGTTGCACCTGGAGAATTTCAGATGCATTGTGTTGGGCAACTAGCCTGGAGGTGTGAATATCCTTGGTGAATATGGACACTCCTCCACCTTTGGTGTTTCGGTCTTGGTTTTGTGGCCGAAAAGTGTGGTAAGAATTGTAGCCTGGTATTGCAGGGGTGCTCTCTGGAGCCTTGAACCAGGTCTCAGTCACTGCACAGATATCGATGTTCTCCATTTTTAGGAGTGCCTCGAGAGTGTGCATTTTGAGGTTTAGACTTCTAGCATTGAGTAGCATTACCTTCAGATTTTGCATGCTTGTATCTGTTACGGTGGTGGTTTTATCCTTTGAACCTTGCCTAAAAAAGGCACTATAGGGTGGCAAGAGCTTTAGCCAGTAACCTGAATCCCAGGGGTGACAGGTGCAGACCATCTCTGGCAAAGCATCGTGGTTTGTCGATCTTGTCTTCCCAGGCAGACAACTACTGGATCCCCTTTGTATGACACCAGAAGCTTAGCCAATTGTTGAAGTCAATCATTTTGTCCTTATACTGTGGTATCATTCTGGGTGAAGGCAGGATGCTACTCAGGGCTAGGGTCATACCTGCCTAGGCCACATGATCCGAGAGCTCTTCCATGCCTCTTTTCATGTAGTCCAGGGAGGTACGTCTCAAGTCATTCACTCCAGAATGGACAATGACAGAGTCGTATTTGTACTTGTTGTGGAGTGACTTGAGTGCATGTAATTTTCTCCTTGTTCAGCCTGGTAAGTGAGACATCAGTGTGCCTGACTATAGAGTCACCTATGACTAAAGTGTTGGGTACATTGTCTTGCCTTAGGGGCTGTTTTTGGGTGGCACACTGGTGTTGTGAGCTATGTGTCACTTTGGTTGTGACTGGTGTTTGCTTGCATTTTGGCTTCGGAGGTCCTTGTTGCTTGGGCAGGTTAATGTTAAGGGTCTCCGCATATGTAGGTTTAGTGTTGCTATGCGTGGGCGTTGATGGTGTGGGTTTTGAAGGACTATGAGTTGCTAGAGGTGTAATGCAGGTGTTAGCCTTCTCCTCTTGACTGTCTAGCACAATCTTGACCAGAGAGAGCTTTGCTTCCAGTTTGGCTATGTAAGTGCATCTCTCACAGGTTGTAGTGTTGGGTGGTAGGAGGAGAGGATTGTCTGTGTACATGTACATGAGGCAGTTGCCGCATTGCCCCAGTATGCCCAGATTCACCAGGTGGACAGGAGAAATCACCGGAAGCTGACCCTTGGACATGCCTGTTTAGGTGCTTTTTTGTAAAGTTTAAGAGCTGTTTTCCCTTACCTTTGCAAGATACTTTGCAATTGTAGGCTGTTTAGTACATCAGTTTCAGGCTTCCTAGTGCTTTCCAGCAGGTTTTAGAGCAAGTGCTAGTCACAGGGGTTCAGATTTTAGTGCTACTACTGAGAAACCAGCTAGTTTTAAGGGAAAATTTGAAGAGCAGACTTTCTGGCACCTGGAATAGTTTAACTGTAGCCTCGTAGTGCTGCACGATGTGAAAAATGTGCAAACACATGAGTTTTTAAGCCAGAAAGTTGAAAGGGATAGAAATCAGCCCAAAAAGGCTAATAAAATTACAATTTCAGAGCTGGAAACCACTCCTTTAGCGTTAGATAGGCAGTACAATGCTCACCAGTCCCACTGGTAGGCAGTAGGACTTCCCTCTACCACAGCAAAGTCTGGATTACTCTGAGCACAGAAAATAAAGTCCTAAGACAAGCAAAGCCTGGGATATGGACTGGCTAGAAAAGGTGGGAAATGAGCAATCAAGATAATATATATATATATATATATATATATATATATATATATATATATATATACATTTATATATATTTGTTGAAACAGGCTAAACAATGCAATAATACAGTAAATAAACACAGAAAAGGCTAACACACTTGAGTGTGTAGTCCTAAACAGTAAATGCAATTAAAACTCTACAAAATTAGCAATTTAAAACTTTTTAAATGAAGCAAGGCAAGTGCACAACTGAAAAATGATTTAAGAGGCAGTAACACAGCAGAATAAGTATCTAGTCTACATATACAGAGAAGTCTATATATACAGAAAAGCAACTAAAACACACAAACACTTCAGATGCAGTGCAACCTAGAGCACTTGAGTTGTAGCAATATTAAGGCAATTACAGTTATAATAAATGCTCTAAAATATACTCTATATTTCCAAAATGTTTGAGAAGCACAGTCAGAACATAAGGAAATTCTGGCAAATTTTTTTTTTTTTTTAAGGGAAAAAGGAGAAACAGAAGGCCTTATCAAATGTTCTCTCTGTATTAGGTAGAATGAGCTAATGACACTAGACTGGGAGGAGTGTCCCAGATCAGATCTACAGTAGGGGCTGGCAACTGCAAAGCCACCAAGTATAACAGCAAGACACCAACAGGGAGGGTGGGTGGAGATAAACTACAAAGCACTATAAACTACAAAGCACTACAGAAAGCCACAAAATGAAAGTTTTTAAACCGATAAAAGATTTGTAAAGATACAGAATGCTTTTAACTGCAAACAAATCAGTTACCCATGCAGATTACAATAAAAGTGCTATATATAAATTGCTAGAAACAATAAACTGTAAAAATAATCAATTTAATGAAGCCTTACACTTAGGCTGCCTATCATCTGGGAATAAAACTACCTTTCTATTGTATGGGAGGAACTGCTTCCTTGTGTGTCTTTTGGATTTACTGAATTGAGCTTTGCTACATAGTACGCCTGATTTAGTAAGCCATTTAGTTTAAAAGTTAAGAATTACTTGGGACTCTCAAAATTGTATCATTGAGGTTTTCTGGTAGTATATGACTAACATTAATATGTTTCTTCATATTCCATCTAGGGCGATAACACTTAAAAATGTATTTTGAAAGGAACCAATTGGACATGTCATGATCACGTAACTGTATTTTTGTTTCAAACTCCTTGTAACACAAGTGAAGTAACTCACCTACAAATGAGAGTTCATTGTGGATTTTTGTGTTCCAACTAAATCTTCTTTGATGCTTAACATTTGTCTTATATTGTGCAAGGAGGAATGTGATATTTGCCTTTAGTTTATCTAAAATCTCATGTATGACAAATATGTGATCTGAAGTAGTTACTTCATTTGCTCTGCAACCTGTGGGTATCGGATCCGACTTCGGATCCGAGCCGGCAGCTTACCAAGCTCCAAGATCCGAGCTCCTAGCTCCTCCCCTACCCATAATCCCCTGCTACCAGCCACATTACCTCAGATCATTTTTTGCCGCGGCTGAAGAAGCTTTACTTTTGAAGAGCTCCTGGCTGGGTGAGATCGTTTCTATCTTTTTTCACCAAAAACTTTCAAAATCATGTGTGTGTGGTAGTAAAACCTCTACCCCCTTGTTAGTGTTAGTTTTTTAAATTTTTACTGGTACAGTAATTAGTTTTTCTTTGTCACTCCCCCTCCCCCCTTAGCGTTTGGGTGTGTGTGTGAGTGCTTCAACATGGCGGAAGGGCCTAAGGCCATTTTTTCCAAATGTACTGAGTGTGGCCACAAGCTTTCCCCAGCTGATGGCCACACTCAGTGCGTTTTGTGCCTGGGGCAGCCCATCTCTCAGAGGCCTGCCAGATCTGTGCGGCCTTTAACCCCCGGGCACTTCGGGATAGGAAGAACAAGCTGATCCTGGCGGGAAAGCTCCCCCAGGAGTCAGCTTCTTCTTCCTCTCCTGTTCGGGCTCCAGCTGCCTCAGCGGCCTCGGCGCCCTCTGTTCCCTCAGCTCAACCCGGGACTCAACCTCCCACTTCGGGTTTGAGCTCTGGGGAAACTAGTGCTTCCTCAACTAAGGGAGAAGAGGCACAAGGATAAGGTGGGACATAGATCCCATAAAAGGCGGGCCGAGTCTCACCCCTCGGCTCCGCCAGCTAAAATAACTAAATCTCCTTCGGGGGTCTCCGGATCCTTCTCCTCTCGGCTCCGTTCACCTAGCTTCTCGCCGGAGCCGGAGGAGGAAAATCGGTCACCCTCGAGGTCGTTGAGGCGGCCCGCCTCGACTACATCTTCCAGGTCAACAAAAAGCATCTCCGAAGCGGATATGGATCAGATGATGCATCGGTTCTTACAGACCCAAATGCAGATGGGGGTGCTCTTGCCTCCCCCCCCTCTGGGGGGTAGCACGGCCCCCATGTTTGCCCTGATCACTCCTTCTCCGACTCATTTTTGGATCTCGGAGTCATCGGATCTGTGCCCATTTGGACCCAGGGAATTGTCGGCGCCGATAGCGCTGGTCTCTTCGACGCTGACTATGCCCTCGAGCTTGTTGGATCCGAGCTCTCGGGGCCGAGGGCTGAGCATCGGATCCGAGGGAGTTGTATCTTTGGAGCTGTTGGCTTCAGAGCGCACCTCTCTCTCAGCGCCGACTGCTTCGGCTCCGACCCCAATCCCTTCCTCGGAGCCGAGGAGATTGCTCTCAGAGGCTGGCGAGGGTGATTCTCCTTCGGCTTTTGAGGTAGTGGAGAGGTTACTGTCGAGATCCTCCAGATCCCCGGTTTGGGCTGTGGATCCACCCGTACCCCCACTGTATGAGGGTCTGTCTTCCATCATCCGACCATTGGGACAGCCTGCCCAAGCCCTCCAGCTAGTTCCTGTTGAGGAACAACAACCCATGGACGAGCCCTCTTCGGATAGCCCCACCGAGAAGGTTCCTCGGAAACGTCGGTGTAAAAGGAGGCACCTGGGCTCCCCTGAGTCCATTACCACTGACACGGACTTAGATGATAGGGAGGGTTCCCCAAGGTCACCCCCTGAAGATGTCTCCTTTGGAGACATCATGGAAATGTTGCGTATCAGAGGGGGTGGTCTGCCCAAAAACCTTCCCTTGATGAATCCATGTTCCTGGAGGCATTTGAGGCAGGCCCATCTACTTCCTGGGTGTCCCCTCCGGCCGAACCCCTGGTGGACTTAATTACCACCAGGGCATGGAAGGAGCCCGACACCGTGGAGCCAATACCTAGGCATCCCGACAAAATAATGAGCCCCCCCACAGATAGGCAATCGTAGGCCAAAGGATCCCCTGTTGATGTCATGTTGGTGGTGGCGGCTACCAAGAAAGAACTCGCTCAGGAGAGTTCTCTGGTCCACCCACCAGATAAAGAATCTCGAGCGTTGGACTGGATTGGGAAGCGGATGTTTGCTTCAGCGTCCTTTTCTATAAGGGCGCTGAACTATATGGCACATACCATCAGGCTACAGCGAGACTTGATCAAGGAATACGCTGCAGCCCCCCCAGAGTCCATGTTGGTCGGAGACAGGAATGTGTTTACGACACGAATGGCCACTCTGAAATCCATCTCCAATATGTCTATGCATCTCCTCCCTCATGCTTTGGAGGGAGCCGCTAGAGCCAGCGGAGCAGGGGTCATCTTACGACGTCACGCCTGGCTCCATCTTTGTGACTTCGCAGATCCCTTCAAGGCGTCCTTCGCGAACGCCCCCTTTGACGGTTCTGCTCTTTTCAGCAAGACTGTTCGCGATACGCTGGTACAAAGTGAAAAGGACGGGAAGACGCTGTCTGCCGTCGGAGTCCGCTTCTCTAGCCCCCAAAGATCCTTCTCCAGGAATCAGAGGGGACAAAAGAAGCTGTGGTTCCGCAAGTCTCAGCAATCCCATCCAGCTGCGGACCACTCGTCCTCTAGAGGCAGAGGAGGACAAGGTGGACGCTGCCCCAGAGGCAGAGGGGGGCCGCGTAATTTCGGGTCTAGAGAACCTTTCTTGGACAGACCCACGCAACAGCCCTGAGGGCTTGCCCGACTGTCCCTCTCTGGAAGCAGTCTGGGGGGGTCGGTTGATGGAGCACCTGTCCAACTGGGAGTCCCTTACAATGGATCGATGGGTGCCCCGTATCATTTCCAGAGGTTACTTCATTCCTTTCCTAAATCTTCCCCCCAAAACCAGACACCTCCCCGATGTACCACCCGATCAGAGGGAGGCGGCAGCTTTAGAGATTTTAAAGCTGCTAAGAAAAAGATCCATCCAGCCCGTCCCCCCAGATCAGTCTGGATTGGGTTATTACTCAAGGTTCTTTTTGGTGCCAAAGAAAACGAGGGACCTCAGACCCATCTTAGACCTTTCAGCTCTGAACCTGTTTATTCCCAAGGAAAAATTCCGGATGGTCACTCTTCAATCTATCCTCCCCCTTCTGCGGGAGAATGACTGGATGTGTTCCATAGACCTCAAGGATGCGTACTACCACATTTTAATGGACAGACTATCCAGGAGGTTTCTCCGCTTCCAGTTCGGAGCCAGTCATTATCAATTCAGGGTTCTTCCATTCGGCCTCACTTCAGCCCCAGAGTGTTCACCAAAGTCATGGTGGTGGTTGCTGCCCACATGAGACCTCAGGGCAGTCAGGTTTTCCCGTACCTAGACGACTGGCTCCTTACCACGACCAACAGGCATCAGCTCTCGGTAGCGAGAGATTATGCACTGACTCTAGCCCATAATCTAGGCATTTCAGTAAACTTGCAGAAGTCCTGCCTGTGCCCCACTTAAGCCCTGGAATTCATAGGGGCCAGGTTGGATACTCGAATCTCTCGAGCTACCCTAACATCAGTCAGACTAAACAGCTTGTCTTATCAGGTATTATCCCTTCTCCGGAATCCTTCTCCTCCAGCGGAGTTAGTCTTAAGGGCACTAGGGTCTATGGCAGCCACGATCAGTCTTTCTCTACATGCCCGCCTGTGAATGCGAATATTGCAATGGACCCTTCAAGTCCAATGGTCCCTCTTGCTCCACCCGTTGAACATGCCCATACCGCTGAGCAGAGTTTGCAGGGACTCCCTTCTTTGGTGGTTGCATGCGTGGGAACTCAGAGAAGGGAGGCCTTTTGATGACCACGGATGCTTCTCGCCTCGGGTGGGGGAGGCATTGTTCAGGCAGATCCGTTCAAGGCACGTGGACTCCCCTAGAGACCACATTGCATATCAATGTCCTAGAGATGAGGGTGGTGCTTTTGGCATTGCAAGCTCTCCATGACCTTCTTCCCCTGGGGACTATTGCGATCCAGACAGACAACATGTCTGTAGTCTGGTACATAAACAAACAGGGAGGAACCAGATCCTACCCCCTGTGTCGAGAGGCCATGAGAGTTTGGGAATGGGCAATCTCCACCAACCGCTTTCTGGTAGCAATGCACATCCCGGGATGATCCAACATATTAGCGGACAAGCTAAGTCGGGTGCTCCTCACTCCATACGAGTGGTCTCTGAATTCATCTGTTGTGAAGCAGATCTTCCACAAATGGGGTCAGCCTTGCTGTGATCTTTTTGCTTCTCCTTTAAACACAAAATGCAGCGAGTACTTCGCAATAATTCCCCCCAGAGGGGAAACCCCCAGAGACGCTCTGGTCCATGCTTGGCCTCCCGGGCTCCTTTATGCTTATCCTCCCCTTCCTCTCATGATTAAGTTCATTCAGAAAGCCTGTCAGTTGGGGAGCAGAGTTATCCTCATAGCCCCATTCTGGCCTCGGCAGATCTGGTTCCCCTTTCTGCGGTCTCACAGTGTGGCTCCTCCATGGATTCTGGATCCCAGTCCAGAACTGATTTCTTATCCCGCGGATTGCCCAACGCCCAACCTGGTCAACCTCAAGCTTGCGGCTTGGCTGATCCAGTTCCATTAATGGCTAGAAATCCCAGTATCTCATCTCCCATTAAGGCCATTCTGGTTGCGGCTCATAAGCCATCTACCAGAAAACTTTACAACAGTAAGTGGAAACGTTTTTCCATTTGGGCCGAAGATAAGGGCTTGGACCCATTTACTGTCCCTATCCCGACCATCCTGGACTTTCTCTCATTAATCTTTCAACAGGGAGCAAGCGCTTCTACGGTTAAGGTACAATTGACGGCCATCTCCCATTTTCATGTGGGTGATGGCATAGGTTCCTTAGCATCTACAAAGTTGTGCAAAAGCTTCTTACGAGGCATCTTCCTTTTAAATCCACCGATAAAGTCTGTGGTTCCCCCATGGGACCTCACTCTAGTCTTGCAAGCCTTAATGAGTCCACCTTTTGAACTTGCGGCCTCAATTCTGTTGAAGTTCTTGTCATGGAAAACAGCCTTCTTAGTGGCTATTACTTCGGCCAAAAGGGTTTCAGAATTACAAGCCTTGTGTATGAAGCCTCCTTACCTCATCTTTCACAAAGATAGAGTGTCCCTCAAGACTAACCCGTCTTTCTTGCCTAAGGTTGCTTCAGAAGCAAATATAAATCAATCGATAAATCTACCAGTGTTTTTTCTCACATTTCAGAACAAGGGAGAATACACATTACTCAAATTGGATGTACACAGACAGCTGCGTTTCTACTTGCATAGGACTAGAGAGTTTCGCAAGTCGGACCAGTTATTTGTCTCGTATGCAAAATCAGCCATGGGTAAAGCCATTTCCAAAGTCACTGTGGCAAATTGGATTCGTCAGTGTATTATTCAGGGGTATATATCATCTGGCAAACTAGCCCCGGTTAATATCCGTGCTCATTCTACAAGATCTGTAACCACTTCAACAGCCTTCTGGTCTAGGGTTCCAGTAGACGACATATGTTCAGCAGCTACTTGGTCCTCTTCTCATACGTTCATTTCTCATTATAAATTAGATGTGATTTTGAGAAGTAGGGCTTCTTTTGGCTCCGCGGTGCTTTGGAATATCCTTCCGTAAGGACCACCCAGGTTCTTATAAGTAGCTGGGGACTCTGTCCCACAGGTTGCAGAGCAAATGAAGTAACTACTTCAGATAAAGAAGTTATGTACTCACCATAACGTTCCATCTGAGTAGGTACTTCATTCTCACAGTGTTTTAGTCAGGAAATTGGCTGTACTGGTAAGTGAAATTGATCTTTGTGCTGTATAAAAGGAGGGTCTCATCTCAAAGAACTTCAGGAACACAGTTCCTCATCTGAAGTACCAAAAAGGGGTTTGTAGGAGTTCCTTCAAAGATTCTGGAAGTGTGGAGTATATGGAGTGTGATAGCCCAGTCAGGGTTATTTTTTGGAGCTGGAATTGGGGCCTCAATAAGGCCTACAATCTGGATTTTTATCTGAGTACGGCCCACTGCAAAAAAGGTTGTACAGCCTTTAAATATTTATGCTGACAAAAAATCCTAAAGGTAGTATTTTTTGTTTGTTTTAAAAGCTGAGTGGTCTATAATTATTTATTTACTCTGACAATATGCAAAATACAATGTGCCTGTTTTTCTAGTATGTGCTGCCTCCAGTGTTAATTTGGAGTAATAAGTATCCCAAATTAGCTTGTACTGGAGAATAAAGAATTAACCCAATGTTGATTTACTTGCTCTCTTTTTATTTATCTGTTGCATGACGCACATGCATATAAAGGAGATATGATGTTCCAACACCTGAGTTAGGCCTCTGCTCTTTCTCTAACTTAACGGCATAGTAATTAGAACGGTAATGTGGATGGCCTACGTTCAAGTCATAATGAACATGCACTACCTTTAGTGCTGTATACCTGCATACTGACCATGCACTTGCCTAGCAAGCTCTTAATTTGTACTGTAGTTCATGTGTTCCACTGGTGAGTGGCATGTTGAAGGACTCATTTTTTCCTCTTTGCCTGACTGTTTGTACAAGATAGACAGACAGTGAGCAGTGGTGGAGTTTATGGAGATTGAAGAAGGTAGGGTAGGAAGGGTATGGACAAACACAAGGGGTGTGCTTAACATTCTGTAGACATTTGACTTGGTCAAGTGTGATTCTTGGAGGGGTTAGTCAATGAATTAGGGTTACAGAGAAGATCTGATGGATGGTTGGGTTCACTGTACCAAGACAAGAATGGATTGTTGTAATTGGAAATAGAGGTGGTGAGGGAAAACTAGGGAAGAACACCTAATTTCCCCATATCCGTTTTTAATCAGGAATGAAGTATTAGTTGGGATGCTGATGGATATGCTAAAGGGGAGAAAAAGAAAAGGCAAATGGATATTTTAGATTCTTTGTAGATGAGTGTATTTTGATAGCAGAGAATACAGAGGGTTGTTGGAGCTGGTTTTGGAGGAGGATTGATAATATGGAAAGTTATGGTCAAATCCTTACAAGCAGCCACTTTTAATGCTAAGTTTGGGGAAAGGCAGAGGAATGTAGAGCTGAAACAAAATTAAAAAGAAGCAGAGAGCTCAGTACCTGCTGGTTGTAGATATGGGGGATGGTGAAATAAATGGAGGAAGAGAGAGAATCTGAGGAAGAAGGTGATACAGCACTTAAGAAGGTGGGATTAGTGAACAGGCACGATGTTAGGCCGGGGCTTTGTAGTGAAAATGGTAATGATGGCACCCAGGTACTGGATGTGGTTAAACACAGTTTGTTGCCATATGATGATCCATGTTAATACACAAGCAATTTGTGACCGGTATGTGTGGAATGGGAAGAGCAAACATGGAATAAAGAGAAGAAGGGCAGGGGTAAGAGACAAAAGGCTTCTACGGTTATGGCATGAGGAATGCTGGAGCTTCAGAAATATATGCTGACATTTTATATATGGGCGTGAAACAGTGAGCTAAGGCAAGGCAGTAGGGATGAAATGAATAGAGAGTGGGACAGAATGGTGATATGGGCTGGGATGAAAACAGATGACTAGAAGAGGTAAGAGAAGAGAGCAAGGAAGGCAGAAGAACTGGATTAGAGAGAGGAAAGGGAAAGGGAGGATAAGGCAAACCAAAAATATCAAAATGGAGGAAGGAAAACGGGATTCTGGGAATGGAAAGTGAAGGGAATCAGGTGGGTGAATGTGATAGGAATGATCAGAAGAGGGATTGTTTTATTTAATGTTTGTTAACTGGGATAGAGTACTAATTCAGGTGAACTCTTTTTCACACACAGACCGTGATAAAGAAAGTGCAATGAAGTAATATGCAAATTAGTAAAGCGATATTACATATTAATTGAGGACGCTGTGTCTTGCTTGAAAGGATACATTTTACTTAGTGATTAGGTAGGGCAGGGAGAAAGGAAAGGATTCAGTTTAGGGAAAGGTGGATGGAAGAAAGTTCAAGCAGTGGGGAAGGGTGTGGTGGAGAGAAGGCTTAAAGAAAAGAGCAGGATAGAAAGACAGGAGAGAGAGCAGGGAATTATGAGGTTATTGCTAATATAAATGCCTTACTAAGACGTTTTATAATGAGTGTAATGTGATAGGCAAGGGCAGAATAGAAGAGTCTTGGAGATAAATAGTACCTTGTGGGGAGAAGCACTTACAGGAATAAGTGATGAAGCATAAGAGAATGAAGTCATTTGAGGTCCTACAGGAAGCATTGAGACTGGAGAGGAAGGGAAGGTAGAGATATTGGTGGCTGAAAAGATATTGTAGGATTGGGTGTGAAAACGGAGAAAGGAAGGGGAGAAAGACAGTGTGAGTTGTAAATGACAGTCAGGGAGAATTGAAGGGGTATAACAGAGAAGGGGGATGATATAGCAAAATATGTTGAAAATGGGGGCACTTCTCTGACAGAAATGCAGATGGCAGCCTGGGAGGAGAAGGAAGATGGCTGTAAATGGGGATAAGTGGGGTTGGCCAATATGGGGCAAGCAGGTATAGATATTGCACAAATAACTTTTTAATTTGTAAGAGCATACCAAAAGGGATTTAAGAGGGCACGGAATTGAGGGACAGTGATGAAGCATATGTTGTTGGAATGTGTTGGGATAATAAATACATCCATTATGATTAAACTGTGGAGTAATGTAGGCTTTGGGGAATGAAAGTAAAAACACAGCCACAGTTATGTATTATTCAGGTAGGGAGTGATGGGGATATGAGAAGTGGCTAGGGTGGCAAGGGTGGTGAGGGAGGATAGGGTGGTAAGGGTGGCGAGGGTGGCCATGGTGGGTAGGGTGGTATGTGTGGGTAGGATGGCTAGGGTGGAGAGGGTGGAAAGAGTGTCTAGGGTGCTGAGTTTGAGGTCAGTATGTTGAGTGAAGGGGAGAATTGTCTGTAAATGGAAGAGACAGAATGGTCAATGGCAGTGGGGAGGTGATGTTAGGAAATGTGGGGATTATTAGAAGGGTAATGAAGGAAGGAATGCTAAGGGCTGAGAGAGACTGAATAAAAGAGAAGGGATTCCATAAATATATTAAGGAGTAATAGAGGAGAGATTATGGGAAATGGGAACAGGGAACAGAATATATTTAACAGATAGATGATTAGGGAAATAACAAATGGAAGGCCCAGGTTAAGGGGGCAAAAGGGTTATAGAGCAAAAAGACAGAATAAAGCAATGTGTTGTGGAGATTGTGAAAGATGGGATGAGGCATCATGTTGCAGGGGTGCCAGTCTGCTTAATTTATTGAAAGGAATACTGACAAAGACCCCATGTTCTACAGCATAGACAAGTGAGTAACTCTCCAAACATGGCAACAATCTCATAACCTGCAATATTCTTTCTGTGTTTAATAAGCATTTCAGCATTTTACTTATTCAGACCATCTATTTCTAAATTTGCCTGTTTTGCAGCACCCAAAACCTGATGTCACTCATATCTTTCCTCTTCTCACTCATTCAAAATCTTTCTTTGCCCTACCAAGACTACTTTTTTTATCCCTGTGAGAAAACAAATACTTAGTTGGTTTCATTCCATCCATGCATATTCTTTTAACTCAACTTTGCGGTTGTTGAGACTAATTTTTTTCTTTTTTTTGCCAATTTGGACTTGATGACTTTTCCTAAGTGTTTACAGAAGTAACACGGAACATGCATCCATCCATCCATTCATGCATCCATCCATCCATCCATCCATCCATCCATCCATCCATCCATCCATCCATCCATCCACAACCCCTTTTTCTCATTTTGAGCATGGGGTTAGTGTCACTCAAACAGCAACAATCAATTTAAAAAACGTTTCATAAAATTCTACTGACCTAAGCTCTGTTACTTGATAAATTTGGGAAACATTTCTTTCATGTTGCTATGGTAAGAAAAATTCTGTGCACCGTGAGTGACAACAATACTTTATAAATAGGTATTCCTGTTCAAGTCTCTACTTGTTTATTCATTACTAACCCAGTGGTTAACTTTTGCCTTTTAAATTTAATTACACATCTGTGCCAGTACACTTGAGCTGTTTATAAAACTTGTAGAATTATATCTATTTAACAGTTTGAAATGCACTGTATTTTGTCCTTAGAAAGTAAGCTTTGTACTAAAATGCATAGTATTATCTTAGCAACTAGGATGGTTAATATGCTGTAAAAAACAGTATGTTTCTGTTTCAGAACAGGATTTCTTAGTTTGTGTGCAATACATGTGACAGGAAGTGACCTTTTCCATAAAGGAAGAGCAATACCCACAGATGTTTTGTTAATTTAATTACATTATGAAACAACATACTGATGAAGCTGCACACTATATATTCCATTGGTCTCTTCACTGCAGTCCTACTGTTTCTGGGAAGAGCACATCCAATGCTTATTCAAGCCTTACTGCTCCTTCGACTAGCAATACTTTTGCTTTTGCAATGAAGAAACCATGCTAAATGCAACCAGGGAAATTACATACAAATGCAACAGCAGAATGCTATTCTTACAATTAAAAATGCAAAATAAAATATATAACAGCTTATTAACCACATTTTTGCGAATATTAAAATGAAACATTATTCAATCTCTTCATTTTTTTAGAGGAGTATATGTGTGAACAGAGGCATTTTCTCACACAAAAGCTAGAAGACACTATATGATTTTTACTAGTCATACCTACTGGGCACAGGTAATGTCCCAGATTACTGTACTGGACAACTTCTGAAGAACTATGTTCCCGAATAAATGTAAGTTTGCAGCCTGGAAAAGAAATGACAATTTGGATAATACCTTCTGAGTAGGGAAGTAATGCAATATATATATATATATATATATATATATATATATATATATATATATATATTTATTTATTTATATATATATATATATATATATATATATATGTATATATATTAATATGGGTCTACTTCATTTGATCGAAAGACCATTTGACCTAAACCCATTTGATTGAAATTTCATTTGATTGAAAACCAGTATTCAAGGCATAAAACTGGGATTTGTCCCCTTCCCCAATATCGTGTGACCCTGGAGTTGGTATATATAGTTAGGAGGGGTGTGGGGGGCAAAGCATACTTATTGTTTTATTTTCTTCTTTTAAAGGAAATTAGGTCACGCCCCCACACCCCCCCTAACTATATATACCGACACCATCCCCCACTCTGGAATTATAGATAAACTCACTAAACTAGGTATAAATCCATATGTCACAAGATGGGTTGCCAACTGGCTTACTGAAAGAACCCACACTGTGAAAGTAGCAGACTCCAAATCAGACTTCAGACCATTGACAAGTGGAGTACCACAGGGTTCAGTCTTGGGTCCTCTCCTGTTTGGTATCTACGTCTCTGAAGTACAGGCTAACACAGAAGGTCTTTGGCTAACTAAATTCACAGATAACTGCAAACTAGGAGCCATAATTGAAACTCCTAATGATGTGGACATCCTACAAAAGGGCCTCACTGAGACAGATGCCTGGTGTCAAAGACATGGTCTCAAGCTCAATGCCAAAAAGTGAATTGTCATCCCCTTTGGTAAAAATTATGTACCCATGAACTGCCACAAAGGCGGTAGTCTACTTAACACTGAAAGTGTGATAAGAGACCTTGGGACACAGGTGGACAGTAGTCTCTCCTTTGATAATCACATTGCCAAAGTGGTCAGGAAATCCTTCTAAGTGGCACACCTCATCACAAAAGGTTTCTCATCCAGAAAAAAAGAGGTCATTGTTCCCCTCTACTCATCACTCATTAGACCCATTATAGAGTACAACGCCCCTTTTGGTATGTACCTCACAAGACATCTAAAACAACTGGAAAGGCCGCAAAAATACCTCACAAAGAGGATTACTGGCCTCAAACAGATGCCTTACGCAGACTGTCTCAAAAAACTCCAGCTTTACTCCGTCGCATATCGCCTACTCAGAGGCGATCTCTGCCTAACATACAAAGCTTTGTCAAACCCAGAGCTGTTGGACATGCTCCACTTAAAGAAATCCCAATCCCTCTGAGCTACACGGTCTAGGGACCTAAACCTTGTCACCACAATAAACAGAACATGCTGGAGGGATAGATTCCTGTCCCAGACTCTTCCCATACTCTGGAACAGACTACCTATCTATGTCAAACAGAGCTCCTCATTAGCACTCTTCAAGAAAAACCTTGATGATTGGATGGGTAATAGGAAATTCACCATGGGGATCACTTCTGTGGTTCTGCTTGACAGGGGCACAGGAAAATAATTTTCTTGTGAGGCGAAAGTCAGGGTACATTTTTGGCTAGGCTTGTATAGGCCCTAAGGCCAATAGCCTAGTACCTACCTATGAACCTATGAACCTATGAACCAACTTCAGGGTTGCACGACATTGGGGAGGGGGACAAATCCCTGTTATTTGCCTTGAATGCTGGTTTTCGATCAAATGAACTTTCGATCAAATGAAGTAGACCCGTATATATATATATATATATATATATATATATATATATATATATATATATATATATATATATAATTATAATATATTTGTATGCTATCATATGTATCTTATCACTGTTTTTGTTTCCTTTCTATTGTATACTGAAACAGCCATTGTTTTTTCATTACTGTATGCTCAAATAATTCATTATACTACGTATGTATGTTACTTGCTCTCTATTTTCTGTGATGCTTTTCTCTCTGTGCCTCAGCTGAAAAGGGGTTTTCCACCCAATCAGACTTCCCCAGTTAACAAATGCAATAAATAACTTAATAGTCTGATTGGATTTGTGCAAAACAATATAGTTTCCTCCACATCCCAATGACATGTTGATGGATGAATTGGTAGTCCTCAAAACTGCCTGTAGGTTGGTGTGATTTTTGAGAGTCTGGGTGGGTATATATATATATATATATATATATATATATGTATATATATATATATATATATAGATATATTTCTGTATGGTATATATATCTATCTATATCTGTATCTATATTTATATCTATCTATAGATCCCATTCCTATCAGATTATCAAATTACCAATAGACCGAACTTTACAACAAGACGACAACACCAAAATCACACAATGAAAATTTACAATGCCGAAATGCATAACACCGAATAACCACCTACAGATGTTACATTCCACTCCTGAAAACCTACACACCGTTGTGAATATAAACAGAACAATATCTTCACTTCCTTATGAAAGAAAAATCAACTGAAAAGTCCTCCATTTATACCACATAACGTCCCATGAATTACACTGCACTTTAAAGGGGCAGACGTCTATTTATGGTAAGACTTCCATTTCCACATATACAAAACTGCTGCTATAGCTTTTAGAAATTCCATGACATCATCTATTTATTTCAAACACATAATTTATAAACAAAAATCTACCTTTTTTATCATTTTTGCAGGGGCCAAGCCCTCTGTACCCACCATGTGGGGAGCTGTACCCCCAACACCCCCTGCTAATTATATATCCCAACTCCAAGATTGCACTACTATGGGAAAAAGGGTAAATTTCTCAATCCTCACTTTACCTCTATTTCCTTTTAGAAGATCCAAGTAATGTGTGATATCTGCAGCTAGGTCTTCATGGTTCTGAATTTCGGCACTGTAAACTTTCGTTCTTCTGTGATGTTGATCTTCTCATCCTGTTGTTTTAATTTTTGGTCTTATGGTAATTTTATAATCTGATAGGGATCTATATATATATATATATATATATATATATATATATATATATATATATATATTTCTTGAAAAGTAAGTTTTACTGTAAGAAAAAGAGTAGGTATAAATGACTGAAAAGTACATTTGACTGTCTACTTACCTATCTATCTATCTATCTATCTATCTATCTATCTATCTATCTATCTATTTATATATCTATAGCTATATCATAGAAACCTTTTTGTAGGGCCTGCCCCCACATACCTCCTTAATTTTATATTCTTACTCCATGGTCGCACACCAGTGGAGAAAAGACATCTGCTTTTATTCATGTCAGTGCAAATGATCTCATCTGCAAGGACTCCCTGACTGCCCTCTTAGACAATATAGCTTGAACTGGTGTTAGGACATATTTTTCACAAATCGCATATAGAAAGTATAGTGGGGTCACTGTGAATGAAAAGAGTTTTTGGGTAAATACGTACATGGAAAAAAATGTCCTGTTTTAAGAAATGGAAATGTGTAGAGCATCTGAGCCTAATTTTGGGCACATGTGTTCAGACAGGATGACGTGCATTTGTCAAGATCAGGGAAGAGAATTTTTGCAGCAGATATTTTACAATATTTGACTAACACTAGGCAGGATTTTTGACAGGTCAAAAATTTAACAGTTCACAGACAGCAACACAAAATCAGGTGGAGGTGTTATGATAGGGATTAAAGATAGTTATGAAACCTGTAATTATTACATGTTCAGTGATAACACCAACAATATAAACTGTGTAACTGTGACAATAAAGACAACCCTGGAACATATAACAGTTATTGGAGTGTATAGACCACCAAAATCAAGTGCAGATGACCTAGAGGAATTCATACATTTCTTACATGAAACACAAGAGGAAAGAATAATATTAGCATGGGACTTAAATTTACCAGAAACAGACTGGAATAATATCGATTCAACAATATTAGTAAGGAAATTATTCACAGGGTATATTCAAGAACAATTGCTTCAGACTGTAAAAAAAAAACTACCAGGGGACAGAACATACTAGATATTGTTTGTGTTCTAAAGAAGTTACTGTCACTTCAAGTCAAGTTTTGCCACCATTGATGTGCAGTGATCATGGGCTTGTTAATTTGTTGCTAGATAATTCTGCCAGACTGAAATCTAGACCAGTGCACAGAAGGTTAATTATACATTATATGGAAGCAAAACAGTCACTATGTAAAACTAACTGGAGTGAGGTGTTCAGTGGAAAAACTGCAGATGGAATGTGGAAAGTTTTGAAAGAGAAATTGAGTACAAAAAAAAAATCAAAAAAATATTCAACATCATAATATAAGCATACGACATCGGGGGATATATTTCCATAAGAACAATATACCTGATTAAGGTGAGAGACAAAAATATAAGAAATATAAAACAGGTCAAACTACAGCTTTGAAAACTGCAATAAACAAGCTGGACAAAGAAATTAAGCATAGTGTGATACAAGATCAAGAAAAATTTGAAGAAAATTTTTATAAAGATATTGAGCATAATAGGAAGCCTTTTTATAGATACATAAGATGCGGAAGGAGTAAAGACACACAAATTGATAAACTGAATGTAGATTCTAAAACTGATTCTCAGACACAACAGGTTATACATATATTTTAAAAATCTTATGGAAAACAGTTTGGCTCTGCAAATGGGTTGATAAGTTGTCCAGGTGACATCCAGGTAACCTCAGATTCTGGAATCAAATTAGATTATATTGAAAAAGAACTGTGCAAACTGGATCCAAACAAGGCACAAGAAGGTGAAATTAGTAATAATGACCTGAGAACACTTTGGCAAGAACTTACAGTTCCATTGAACATGTGGGAGAAACAGACAAATGTAGGTTTTGTAAAACAGAACAGGAAACAGTTGCACACCTTGTTGCTGGTTGTGGCATAATAATGGCAGAAGGACTGTATACTGAAAGGCATAATAATGTGGTGAGATTGTTGCACTGGAGATTGTGCAAACATTATGGTATTGAAGTGGCTGAAAAACACTGGAAACGTGAGCCACAAAGCATCATAGAAAATGAAGTTTACATCACATGGGATCACCCATTGCCAACAGTTCAAAAGATAGATGTGAGAAAATCAAATATAGCGGTCCATGAAAAGAAGACAAAAATAGCATTGCGCATTAAAATTGCTATACCCAGTTACTACAGTGTCTTGCATACAGAGAGACACAAAGTCATAAAATATCAGGATTTGGAGGCAGAAACAAGAGCAGGGTGGAAGAAAGATACACAAGCAGTTCCAATAGTAGTAGGAGCAATGGGTCTTATAAAATAGAATCTACAATCATATTTAGATATGTTACCAATACATGTACCTCCATACAAATTGCAGAAGGAGTCACTACTGGGCACATTGCAGGTGCTGAGAAGAACACTTCTGAGTGACATCAAAGACTGAAACAATACTAATTTCTTGAACATTAGTCATACTTCAAAGTAGGAATGAGGTCCATTCCCATCATGGAATTAGAATCCCCAAAAGACTTGGAGAAATTAAAAAAGAGCGATACCGTTATATTTATAATTTGCTAGGTCATATAACTATGGAGAGATTCCTCAAAAATGTAGACATCCACTTATTAAACCTGTCTTTAAGGTAAAGGGGAGTAGGACAAACCCAGAATCATATAGACCCTTAAGTCTACTTCCATGCTGTGGAAAAATAATGGAGAAGGTAATATTGGGTAAGTTATTGTCAGAACTGGATAGGTTGGCACTTGAAACCATATATCAGCATGCATATTGTTGAAAATAGATCTATTACCACCTGTAACATAATGTTCTATAACAATATAATAACAGCTATGAATGAAAAATTGTGCTGTGATGTAATTTATATAGATTTAACTTCAGCATTTGACAGGGTCATGCACAAAACACTGATCAATAAATTAGTACAACTAGGTACTGATGTACTCTTGATAAGATGGATAGCTACATGGCTTATAAATAGGACATGGCAAGTATCATACAGGAACTGGACAAGTGAAATTCTTGGTTATAATAAGGATATTCCACAAGGCTCTGTCCTAGGCCCTTACTTGTTTAGATTGAATTTTTCAGACTTAACTTTTTTATCTGAGGTGTTCTACAGTCTACATACAGATGACCTGAAATTGGGTAAACAGATTACATATGTTATAGATAAGGCATGTCTGCAAAATACCTTGACTAAATCAACCGTTTGGGCAGAGGAGAATAATATGCTGATAAATACATCAAAAACTAAGCATATGAGATTTGGGGGACATACATTGAATATTGAGCATTTAATACAGCACACAGTGATTGAAACTGTAGATTCATTTAAGGAGCTGGGTATACGTGCACATCCAGCTTTGAGTGTTATTAATCACATCAACCAACTGGGCAATGATAGTTATAGAACTATAGGTTGGATAGAAAGATTTATAAAGTCTAGGAAATCCGAAATGATGAAGTCATTGTTTGTTAATTACATTAGACCCAAACTTGAGTATGGAATAACAGTATGGAAACCATACAAGAAAGCAAGCATTAATAAACTGGAAAGAGTACAGTGGAAATATACCAAGGGCATCCATGGATGTGAAAATTTAAATTATTATGAAAGACTAAAATATCGGAACTTGTACAGTGTCTCTTACAGATATCTAAGAGGAGATCTTATTCAGGTATATAGGGCATTTAGAGACAACTACCTCTGGGAATGTTTAGGGTTATCAAAAAGTACTAGAGAATCATCAGATAACCTATGTAGAAGACACTGTAGGAATGAAAAGTGCACTAATTGGTTTTCTGACAGATTAGCTAATGCATGGAATAGAGTACCAAATTACATCAAAGCAAATACTAGTTTAGATGTTTTTAAGAACAGCTTAGACACTCATCTTTAAATTTCTAGTCTCCCACCAGGACACAAGTGCTCTTCAGCAATTGCATTCTGCTTGCTGAGCACACTCAAGCAAATCTGCAGTCTACGGCTACCACCCCACCCATACAGTATAAGAAGGAATCAGTACTGCAAAACTAAACAAGGATATACATTTTGAGCCTCAAGAGCAGGGTCAGTCCACCCAGGCATTCTACTTGTATGTTTTATGAGAGTGAAGCTATTACATTAGCAGTATTTCTTAGTAGTTCTCAGAGTGCTAAAAAAACTGACTGTTGTAGCCTTGTGTCCCCCCCAGCTAGTGCAGTAATCCTAACTGTCCAATAGACAGTATACATTTAATTCAGATCCCTGTGACCAAATTAACCATCAAGCAGCCCTCTCAGTGCTTTCTGCCTTAGTTTGTATCACTTGGAGGCCCATCTGTTTATTTGCATCTCTATACATTCCCCTTCATTACTAATGTATCACTCTAGTCTAATCTGTGCACAAACTGGTTAATAATCAGCAAGTCAATGTGAAGACACACTCCCAACCTTAATAAACTTTGCTGTCTCTTCTCTCCTTCACTTTACAGGTAGTTTGAATTATTACTTACCCCCCTCTGAGGCCTACACTGATCGATTTCCACTGATTGCCTCTCTGGTTTCTTTGCATTCCACCTGGTTTACACCCCTTGTGCTATCTCCCTCCCCAAATACTAAGTCTATATTAGAATCCTGCTGAGCATGGAGCCATCTTTAAATTTCTAGTCTCCCACCAGGACACAAGTGCTCTTCAGCAATTGCATTCTGCTTGTTGGTAAGCCATTAGACCTCAGGAATTTGTTTAAAGTGTTCAGATTTGTAAAGTAATACTTACTTTTTACTCTTGTATTGGTGGGCTCTGTCCCGCTCCGTTCAACCTCGCTAATGCTTGGGCTCTCTCTGCTCCCCTGCCCTGCCCCCTATTCCCTCCCACTGCTACTACCTCTACATTTATAGTAATCACAGCCACACCCACAGCTCACCCTCACATCACCTCCACCAATCACAGCTCCTCATGTCAGATCACATTATACCACACAAACTTGCTCCACACAAAATACTCTAAATCACTCTCATTCTCACTAGGCATTTTTTACATCACCTGCACTACTTACCCATCCACATATAGTGCAACACTATAATTCCTATTCAGACCCCCACCTAGAGCCAACTTAAACTTTATAACCATGACTATCATGCAACTAAGTCTAGTCTGTCTTCTCATAATTCTTTATAACACCACAAGTTATCACTCTAGCAATATCCCTAAACATAGTAGCACAACACTACATTATGTACTCTCATATACAGACACCACACATTATAATAATATCTGCCCACAATTGTTCAAGAACTTCATAATGGACCAATTCAGAACTAAACACATATACTCTCATTCCTACTCCAAAAAAACACAATACTTTCTCACACTCCTCACCAAACTCCAACATCTGTATCACCATTTTAACACCAGGCTCACCATAAGTGGGGATATCCACCCCAACCCAGGCCCAAATCCATCCTGCCCAACACAAACTGCTCCAACACAAATGTCAGAACATAACACCCCCACTATCTTCATCCCGGGGCAAATCAACAACAGCAGCAAAACCAACCATCTTTTAATGCTAAATATTAATATTAGAAGTATCAAAAATAAAATACCTGAACTCCAGGCCACAATAGCACACTACTTCCCAAACATAGTTGCTTTAACAGAAACCTGGCTAAATAAAAACATAGCTAACTCAGAAGTTCTCCCTACTGGCTACAATATCATTAGACAAGACAGACCACTTCGTAAAGGGAGTGGAACTGCATTACTGTATAAGTCCAACTTAACTGTATGTCAGTTACCAAACTCCTACCCCTCCCCCAATAATTGGGACATACTTATCTCACAACTTCAACTTCACCCTAAAAAGGTCATCACCAAAATTATGATCTATATTCCACCTGGTAATACACCTGCTAACCTTGAAGACTTCTTATGCTGGTGATCTTCCACATATTCACAAGAAACCCTTATTCTGGGAGATTTCAACCTAGATTGGTTCACCTGCATATCAGAACCTCCAAGTAATCTAATAAATCTCAATGGCTACCAGCAGCTAGTCCAAATTCCAACTAGATGTGATAAAAAATCTAAAAGGGAATCCATCCTTGACTGGGTCCTAACTAACAGCCCCACATTGTACCCCCACACAGGCAGTCTCCCAGACACCTTAAATGACCACAAGATAATATACTTTATACATAGTAGAACAAGCATATGCAAAACCACTAACTATATATCCACTAGAAACACAAAAAAATGATCTCCTGTGGTCCTCAATACTTTACTCTGTAACTATGACTGGACCCCACTAAAAACCCTCCCACTTAACCAGGCTGTAGCATATTTCAACAAAACATTTCTACAACACCTAGACACTGTCATTCCATTGAGCAAAATCAAGGTTAGAACCTCTACAAACCCCTGGCTCAGTAAACAAACCAAACAAATCCTCAAGTCCAGAGACACTGCCTGGCTTTACTATCAAAAAAACAAAGAAACACAAAGCCTAACTAAGTTCCAAGAACCATGCAACCATACAAAAAAATGCATTAGGCTGGACAAAAAAAAATCCTACTACATGACATTACAAACTAAATACCAACACAACCCCCAAAAATTTTGGAAAAATGTAAACCAGCTACTAAAACCCACCCCTGACATTATTAAAGTTCCCATCGAAACACAATTCAACTCCCACTTTGTGAACTCAATTCTATCCTTAGTATCACAGGACAGTTCCTTCCTCACTATCCCCCCAACACAAATAACACTAATACAAGCTTTACCCTCAAAACAGTTTCCACCACTTCAATCAAAAGCATGCTCTCCAAACTAAAAACCTCATCAACAGCAGCCAACCTACTCCACAGCTATTTCTTGAAACTCACAGCAGATGCTATTGCTATCCCAGTCTCCACTCTCATAAACAGATCAACTATGTGCCCAAACTCTGGAAAATATCCTATGTTACACCCATACATAAAGGCGTGACCTCCACTGAACTTAATAACTACAGACCCATTGCTTTACTCTCCCCCCTGGCCAAAATCCTAGAAAAATGCATCCATACCCAGATGCTAAAATATCTCCTAGACAGCAACATCCTGTCACCTACTCAGTATGGTTTCAGACCTGCCCATAGAACCACTACAGTCCTCCTCTGCTTCACAGACACAGTAAACTATCTCAAAAATGAAGGCCTGCAGGCGTCAACTCTTTTTTTGGATATGTCCAAAGCATTTGACACAGTCTCGCACCAAATCCTGCTAAACAAACTAAACCAGTATCACCTATCAAATTCCACTCTTACCTGGTTCCAAAGCTACTTAACCGACAGGTACCAAGCTGTGAAATGGGAAAATTCTCTCTCTCCTCAGCTGCCTATAACTATAGGAGTCCCACAGGGTTCTATCTTAGGACCACTACTATTCACACTCTTCACAAATGACCTCCATACCTCCACACAGCATGCATATGTCATTTAGTATGCAGATCACACTACCTTAATCTGTGCTGCACAAAACATTCCCACCCTCCTGCAAACAACTCAACTAGCATTCTCTGATGTTGAAAACTACATTACCAAAGCCCAACTTATCCTCAATCCAAAGAAAACTCAGTTTATGATTATAACCAGTTCTAATAAAAACACTGATAACAGTCAATTCACTATCTACTACACAAATGCTACTCCAGTCGCTCAAGTGGCACAGGCTAAGCTATTGGGAATAACCATAGACTCCCACCTAAAATTTGATAGTTATCTCAGCTTAACTATTAAAAAAGTACATGCCAAACTGGGATCACTCTACCGTATCAAACCATTTCTTACCAACAACACAAGATCAGCCATTGCTCGCTCCCAACTTCTATCCACCCTACTCTATGCATCTCCCAGTCTGACTAATCTCAACAAAACTGAACTAAGCAAAATGGAAGCCTGCTATAACAGAACTGCCCACTTTGCTGCAAATTGCTCATATAGAACTCATCAGTGTACTGCTTTGAGACAGCTCCACTGGCTTGAACTGGCCAACCTCCTAACCTACAATCAGCTCTGCCTCTGTCATTCAATCTATTACCTCCCCAATAAGTGTCCTGCCCTCAAAAACCTATTACAACATCACTCAGCCAAAAGGCCTCTTAGATCATCAAGCAAACTACTACTAGAAGTCACCAACAGCTACAATAGCTTTGAAGATGCACTATATAGTAGTTCAGTGGCTAAAAAATGGAACTCTGTCCCCACTATCATTCAAAACACATTGTCCAAAGCCTCCTTTAAAGACCTCATCAGGCAACATCTCAAGCAAAGTTGGCAGTGCCATGATTGCTCCCCAGACTAGTGAAAGCGGATAAGGTACACATACTTGATAATAGTTTTCAATCTTATTCACAAACACTGGCTAATCTACAATGTATGTACTGTACCTGTGTACTATGTATGTATTCTACCTATGTTCCACATTTCAGCTGTACAGCACAAATCTATTAATTACCTTTATTTTTAAATTAATATTTTTTTGTTTGTTCTCTCCACTGTAACTGTTGATGTAATGCTTACCACTGTAAAAACATATCTTTTGTAATTTGTGTGTATACTGATCATGTCTAAATAACTAAATGTATCTGTAATTTTTCAATGTGGAGCTTTTCTCCCCGGGCTTCTGCTGAAAAAGGGCCTTTTCGGCTCAGTCAGACACCCCTGGTTAACAAATGTAAAAGAAAATAATAAAATCATAAATTATTATGGGAACAAGTATTTTGCAAGTTAGAAGGGCATTAATGCCCGTACTTGAAATATTTGTATGTATGTATGTATGTATGCATGTATCATATATAGTGAACCAGCAATTGCGCACAGACACAAGCCAACACAAATCTTAAGGTAGAACATGATGGTGGGCATTGCCATTCCACACAAAATCTTCTAACTTATTTCCCTAATTAATCATATGATCAAAAACAATGTCAGAAAAAACATCTATAGACTTCTACAGTTTTCAGCTAAATGTCTTTTCTGTCATATGCATTTTCAGTCATTTTTTTCAGCCATTTATGATTCAGTCAAACTTACCTTCAAAAAAAGGGTACAGAAGCATAACGTGATATATATATATATATATATATATATATATATATATATATATATATATATATATATATATGTCCCTGTTAGAATGTTGAATGTTCATAACATTGATGTTCATAACAGCAAACTTAGAAAGATAGAAAAGGCACAACATCAGAGTGCCATAACACTGAAATTGAAAAGTTTAAACTGGGCTGGACTGGGCTGGTAAGTGATTGTGCAAGATAACATTACAGCTGGGTTTGGTGTTTTCCCCATTCCCAACTACAGGGTGATCTTGGAGTTGTTATATATAAGCAGCAGGAGGTGTGAGGTGCATGGGGAGACTTGCTCCCTTCTAAAGCTTTTATAGTTGATATTTTCAGTTTTGGTGTTGTGACACTTAGACACTGTGCCTTTTTGATCTTCTAAGTTCACTTTATATATATATATATATATATAGATAGACATTAAACAGAAAAGGTTCATAGGTTGGTACTAGGCTACTAGGCTATCGGCCCTAGGGCCTATACAAGCCTAGCCATAACAATTCCCTGGCTATTTCTTCCCACACTATTTACTTCTCTGGACCCCTGTCTAGCAGGGCAACTGACGTGATCCCTGGGGTGAATTTCCTTTCTCCCATCCAATCATCAAGGTTCCTTTTGAAGAGGGCCAAAGAGGCGCTCTGCTTGACATGTATGGGCAGTCTATTCCAGAGTCTGGGGAGTCTCTGGGTCAGGAACCTATCCCTCCAGCATGTTTTGTTTATTGTGATGACAAGATTTAGATCCCTGGAGCATGTATCTCTGAGGGATTGGGATTTTTTAAATGTAGCATGTCCAACAGCTCTGGATTTGACATGGCCTTGTATGTTAAGCAGAGATCGCCTTGGAGTAAACGATATGCAACAGAGTATAGCTGGAGTTTTTTAAGGTGGTTAGCATAGGGCATCTGTTTTAGGCCTGTGATTCTTTTAGTGAGGTATTTCTGCGGCCTTTCCAGTTGTTGCAGATGTCTTGAGAGGTACATACCAAACGGGGCATTGTATTCTATAATCGGTCTAATGAGGGATGAGTACAGTGGGACAATGACCTCCTTTTTTCTGGATGAAAAGCCCTTAGTGATGAGGTGTGCCACATAGAAGGATTTCCTGACTGTTGTGGCAATGTGGTTATTGAAAGTGAGACCACTGTCCACCTGTGTCCCTAAGTCTCTTATCACACTTTCGGTGTTTAGTGCACTGCCCCCTATGTGGTAATTCACGGGTACATGTTTTTTCCCAAAGGGGATAACTATACATTTCTTGCCATTGAGCTTGAGCCCATGGCACTGACACTAAGCATCTGATTCTGTAAGGCCCTTTTGTAGAGTATCCACATCATTTGGGGATTCAATAATGGCTCCCAGTTTGCAGTCATCTGCGAACTTTGTGAGCTAGAGTCCCTTAGTGTTGGCCTGTACTTCAGAGAAGTAGATGCCAAACAAGAGAGGTCCCAGGACTGAACCCTGAGGTACTCCACTTGTCACTTGTCTGGAGCTGGATTTGGAGTCGGCTACTTTTACAGTGTGGGTTCTGTCAGTAAACCAGTTGACAACCCATTGAGTGATGTAGGGATTAATGCCCAGCTTAGTAAGTTTATCTATGATTCCTGAGTGGGGGATGCTGTCAAAGGCCTTGGCAAGGTCCAGATAGGCTGTGTGGACTGCCTTAACCTCGTCCACGGCTCTGGAGACTGATTCAAAGAAGTCAGTAAGGTTCAGGAGACAAGATCAGCCCTTCACAAACCCAAACTGGTTTGGGTCCAGTGTTTTAAGGTTGCCACTGTCTTTGTTTATAAGTTCCATGATAATACATTCCATGGCCTTGCAGATCAGGCTCGTCAGATTGATGGGGCGGTAGTTCCTGGGATTCAAGGTGGATCCCGCCTTGTGGAGTGGGATAACTGTAGCTGTGCGCCTCGCAATGGGCACGAAGCCTGAGGTGAGGGTATGATTAAACATGACACTTAGATGAGGTGCCATTTCATTTTGTAGTTCATGTAGTACACAGCCCAGGATGTCATCTGGTCCCATGGATGCTGTATTCTTAGCTTTGGAGAGTGCATTTTTTATCTGTGTGGCTGTTATTACTGGAATTTGGCAATCTTCCAGTATTGAGATGGGCCATTTATGGGGTGAGAGGGGGTGAAGTTGGCAATGAATTGATCTGCCAGGATATTGGCAATATCCTTGGGATCAGTATATTTAATGCAATTCTGTTGTAGCTCAGAGCAGATCTGAGCATTGCCATTTAGGTTCTTGACATAGTTATAGAATGCCTTGTGGTTGTCTTTGGACTCTTTGGCAATTTGATTTTGATAACTAGCTTTGGAGGATTTTATGAGGGATCTCAGGTTCTTACTGAGGCTGGTGAGGGAGTTTTTTGCATCCTGGGATTTTCCTTTTTTCTGCAACAGTTTTTTCCTTTTGTTGTAAAGTTTGTTTATGGCAGGGGACCACCAGATTGGCTTCCTTTTTTTGGAGGAGAGCATCTTGGTTCTATTTGGGATGGCACGATTCATGCATGAGTGGATGTGCTCGTACAGTGCCTTAGTGTAGGACTCAGCAGTCGAACTTTCAGTTCCCGTCTGCATGGGTGTCATGAAGTTTGTAACTTCTAACTTGAGTAGCATGAAGTTCGCCTTGGAGAAGTTTTTTATGGAGGGTTCCTTACTGGGGGGTGGGGTGGGATGTGGATGTTAAGGTGATTAGCTTATGGTCTGACCTGACCAATGAGGGTGTGACCATAGGTGTGGAGCATCGATTTCCCATGTTGGTAATGACCAGGTCTAGGATATTGGAGCCCCTGGTGAGACTATGAATTAGCTGATCCAGGGCATTGGAATTTATGAATTCCAAGAACCGTTTGGCAAAGGTGTTGGTGCACGAGTAGTTTTCCCAGTTAATAGCAGGGTAGTTGAAATTACTCAGTATTAGGGTGTTTGGTTGTATATTAATATTTTCCAGTATGTTTAGAAAGGTGTAGTGAGAATCTTGGGGCATGGGGGGGGGTTCTGTAGCAAGCTACAATTTGGATTGCAGTCTTACCTAGTGTTGCACCTGGAGAATTTCAGACACATTGCATTGGGCAAATAACCTGGTGGTGTGAATATCCTTGGTGAATATGGACACTCCTCCACCTTTAGTGTTTCGATCCTGGTTTGGTAGCCAAAAAGTGTGGTAGGAGTTGTAGCCTGGTATTGCAGGGATGCTCTCTGGAGCCTTGAACCAGGTCTTAGTTACTGCACAGATATCGATGTTCTCCATTTTTAGGAGTGCCTCGAGAGAGTGCATTTTGTGGTTTAGACTTCTAGCATTGAGTAGCATTACCTTCAGATTTTGCATGCTTGTACCTGTTACGGTGGTGGTTTTGTCCTTTGAACTTTGCCTAAAAAAGCACTATAGGGGTGACAAGAGCCTTAGCCAGTAACCTGAATCCCAGGGGCGACAGGTGCAGACCATCTCTGGCAAAGCATCGTGGTCTATCGATCATGTCGCCCCAGGCAGACAGATACTGGAAACCCTTTGAATGACACCAGAAGCTTAGCCAATTGTTGAAGTCAATCATTTTGTCCTTATATTGTGGTATTATTCTGGGCGAAGGCAGGATGCTACTCAGGGCTAGGGTCATACCTGCCTGGGCCACATGATCCAAGAGCTCTTCCATGTCTCTTTTCCTTTAGTCCAGGGAGGTACGTCTCAAGTCATTCACTCCAACATGGACAATGACATAGTCATATTTGTACTTGTTGTGGAGTGACTTGAGTGCATGAGTTATGTGGCGGATCCTGGCACCCGACAGGCAACTCACTGTAATTTTCTCCTTGTTCAGCCTGGTGAGTGGGACATCAGTGTGTCTGACTATAGAGTCACCTATGACTAAAGTGTTAGGTACGTTGTCTTACATTAGGGGCTGTTGCTGGGTGGCACAATGGTGTTGTGAGCTATGTGACACTTTGGTTGTGATTGGTGTTTGTTTGCATTTCAGCTTCAGAGGTCCTTGCTGCTTGGATAGGTTACAGTTAAGGGCCTCCGCATATGTGGATTTAGTGTTGCTATGTGTGGGTGTTGGTGGTGTGAGTTTAGAAGGGCTATGTGTTGCTTGAGGTGTAGTGCGGGTGTTAACCTTCTCCTCTTGACTGTCTAGCACAATCTTGGGTGGAGAGAGCGTTGCTTCCAGTTTGGCTATGTAAGGGCATCTCTCACAGGTTGCAGTGTTGGGTGGTAGGAGGAGAGGGTTGACTGTGTACATGACGCAATTGCTGCATTGCCCCAGTATGGCCAGATTTACCAGGTGGACAGGAGAAATCAACGGAAGCTGACCCTTGGACATGCCTGGTTTGGTGCTTTTTTTTTTAAAACTACAGGAGCTGTTTTCTCTTATCTTAGCAAGGTACTTTGCAATTATAGGCTGTTTAGTGCCTATGATTAATTTCTCCTTATTAATAAGGATAGTTGAATACCCACACATGCAATACCCATTTATATGGGGACATGATAAAATAAAGTACTTAAGCGTATGGGTTAGAAGGATTCTGTTATGGTAGCTAAGGATATATAGGAAGAGACTAAACAAAAGAAAAAAACAAAAACTGAGAAACTAAAAGCTTGTGTTTATGGATACAGATATGGATAGCAGGATACAAGCAGTGAAAATGCTTTAGTCCATTTAGTTTTATATAGAAGTCAGGCATATTTTTATCAACCAGAGGAGACATTGTGGCCAGTAATTAATAAAGAATTAAAGGATTTTATCTGTGAGGGAAAGAGGGCAAGGGTCAAGTGTGATACATTGACACCTCTCCCATGCCGTATCTGTTACTCTAAGGGTTAAGTGTTTGTCAGTAGACACGAAGCAATTGCTACATTGTCTCAAGATACCCATAACCACCAGGCTGACTACAGAGAAATTAAAACATTGTATTTCCATGTTGTCCAGTCCTCTAACTGGCAAGCTACTAGGATGTGGCATATGGGACTTAACAGAAGGTTATTAAGTTGGTTCGGGGGTGGGGGTGGAGCAGACTAGACTACAAAATATTAAATTCTACTAAATTTAATTATATTGCCAATTGATCAGCAAACTAGCTGCTCTAAGCTTGTCAGTGTGCAAGGTATTTGCTCTATACTTAATGCTTTACAGGTTACAGCATTACGAGCAGTTCTTTATGGAAAATTTCCTTCTAGTTATCTGCATCTGTACAGGGCACTGTCATGATAAGCAGCTCCTCACAAATGCATCAAATTTATACCTGCACTGATAATACACCCTGGGCCCTCTGGGCCAATAAAATAATTACACTTACAACCCTTTTGTGTCAACTCAATTAGACCAAATAACCACCTACTGCCATGAGATAAATAATCCTAGTCCTCCTAATATAAAAACACAGTAAAACAGTGATCCCAGTACAATATTACCACAAACATGCTTAAGAAAACATAAACAACTAACTAGATAGCCGCATTCAAAAGTGATTTCAAGGCACAGTTTAACAGCATCAACAGTTTGAAATGTACTTTTTACAAGTAAAATAACAATGAAATGCTAAGTAAGAAAGGAAACAGCATCAGTTTATTTAAGTAAGTGAAAGAAGTGGAATTTATCAA
>NC_056739.1:429569682-429601275 GCF_019279795.1 Protopterus annectens
TAAACTGATACAAAAAAAAAAAAAATTTGAAACTGCCTCGAAAATGGTGAAAAGTCCCTTGTTGGTTTTATCAGGTACAAAATAATATCATCTGCAAACAAAGCCAGCTCTTCTTGATTATCACACCAGTTGGCTCATCTGCGCAGAGACAACTTATGAGGAAAGAACCCTAACTTTAATTTTTGCCTAAATCCCTTATATCCCTTATATCCCCTGCTAGTTAACCTTATTATTGTATCAGGGAAGGCAAATGCTTCCTTTGCCCTAGTCATAAAATTCTAGCTTATTCTGTTGAATGCTTTCTCTGAATCAAGACCTACCGACAACAAAGGTATTTTCTTACATTCTGCTTCTCTCTGGATCATCATTGTTATATTACTGTTACCAAATTGTTGCCTCCCCTCCACAAAGTTACCGTGATCCATATCTGTCAATTTTAGCAACACAAAATGGCATTCTTTTAGCTGTTGTAGACATAAACACTTTACAATCATGGTTTTAAATTGAAATGGGCATATATGAAGTGGGTCGTTAGTAATTACAGCCACCAAACCTTTCCTCCAGGATGTTGGTGTTTCCTCTACTTTTATAATACTGCTAAACAAAACCTTCCAGGTCATTATCACTTTCTTCCCTCCTGGCTTCCAAACTTCCAAAGGAATACAATCTATTCCTGGACACTTTCCTGTAGATTGATTATACATCACCATTTTTATCTCATCTCCTGCTATCTTAACTGTTAATTGTTGAGCTTCATCTACCTCTAACCTTGGCATACTTAAGTATTCCATAAATATTTCCATTTGTGGATGTTCTTGGTTTCCATTTCCACATTCCTCTGCTTTATACAATTTTTCATAAAATTTCCAAAATATCTCTAATACCTCTACAGGATCTCTGGTTATTTATTTATTTTTTTTTGTTATATGCTCCCAAGTTTCTGTTGCCTAAGTCATTTTACTAAGGGTTTTCTGTGCTCTGGAATTATTATAAATACCAGTTGCTTAACAGCAATCATTCTAGACTCATGCATATTATCTAGATACTCCTTTATTTTCTCCTTAGCACTCTGCAGTTGTGCCTCTTCTTATGTGAGATCCCCTTACTCTGCAATGCTTTAACCTTTGGCAGCCCCTCTAAACAGTTCTTGTTACTTCTTTACAATATCTATTTTTCTTTTATTTCTACCTGCTTTTTAATCTCCACTTTCATTTTTATCCCACTCACTAACCATAACTTCTGAAGAAATGTCTACCTTCTCTAATAATGTTTGAGCAATTTTCACTACCCATTCCTTAAATTCTTCTCCTTTTAACAGGTAGTAGGGAAGTACCAGTGTCTCATTTTTATTTCATTACCCTGAATTTTTATCTTAGTTGTTATTAGCACATGATCTGAAATAATTATTGGATGTATGTCAAAGCATTCAGTTAAATGCACATGTTCCTGTGAAATATAACGCCTGTCTATTCTAGCCCAGTTATTGTACCTTAGGGAATAATATCTAAATTCTCTTTAATTTCATACTACTGAATTCACATCTTCCGTACCATATAGTTTCATACATTTCATCAGAAATTTACCCTGTTTTGTTATATTTTTCCTTCAAATTTCCCCAGATACATCCTCACTGTTGCAAATCAAGTTCAAGTCCCCACTTATAAGTAATATCCCTGTTGAAAGTTAATTATTTCTCCCAAAATTTTCTTAAGCACCAAAATAACAGTTTTAGTTGGAATATCAATACATGCCAGCATAATCCTACTCTCTTGCTAGTAGCCGCTTACTAGCACAAATCTACCATTACTATCTGTTTTCCCCTCTTCTGTCACTATTGGTGCTCCTCTGGCAGTTAGTATAATTATTCCCCTTTTCCTTTGTACCTGATATTCTGCAGAATATCCATCCTGAAATCCTTTCTTTATCAAATTCTCATGCTCACCTCTTTCCAAATGTGTTTATTGTAGCATTGCTATTTGCACTCTGCATTTCTTAATATAATTCATATAGTCTCTATCACCAGTAATATCGGTTAGTATATACAATGTTCCACTACTCATTACTACCCCTAATGCGTATTCCATATCTCCTCACCTACTGTGAAAATCTGTATTACCCAGGATTTCACTACCCTAACTCCCAAACGTCTCCCACCTCAGCAACAAGCACTGCAATACACCTAATATACTGCCCAAAATCTAGTTCCATATCCTACCTATACTGTCACCCCATTACTTCCACATACCTAAGTCCCAAATTCAGACAATACCAAAAGCTAATTAGTAAATTCTTAAAACTTATTATAAGATGCAACTACAATCTCACAACAGATGGTGACATCCACCCAAACCCAGGACCACCCACTCCTGTTGGTCCCATAACCTGCACTACTAGCCCATCCAGAACTCTATCTTTGAATAAGACCCCCATCTCCCTTCTGACATTTCACCTAAATATTAGAAGCATAAATAATAAAGTACATAATCTGCATGCTCTCATGGCTCTTCACTCACCTGACATACTCTGCCTAACTGAAACCTGGCTAATACCTTCCACCCATGACAACGAAATACTACCACTTGGTTACAACATACACAGGCTAGACCATACCAGTAGAAAAGGGGGTGGGGTAGCAATACTATTTAAACAGACACTGAATTTATCTATCCATCCCTCACAACCACCACAAATCAATAATGCGGAAATTCTTTCCACTAAACTGCAAATTAATAAAAAAAAAAAAGTATAAATATTGTCTGTCTATACATTAAACCTGGGAATAATGTACCCACCCTGGAAAATGTACTCCACTGGCTATCTAGTACCTACCCCAAGAAACCATGGTACTTGGAGATTTTAACATAGACTGGAATACCTGCTCCATTCAATCTGCAGCCACCCATATAAATCTATTTGGGTTCAATCAGGTCATATCCCCCCCACCAGAATAGGTAAACCCCATCACAAAGAAAGTATACTGGACTGGATACTTATAAATAGTACTCCCCAACTGTATCAGATAGGAGCCATACCCGATGACCTAAATGACCACTATCTCACCTTTATACAAAGACACAAGGGCACTAACCCCCAACATCCTACCACAAAAACAGTGAGAAACAAGAAGGACTTTATCCCTTCAAAATTCCAGTCTGAACTTGCATCATGCAATTGGTCAGTCCTAAAGTACTTACCCCTAGATGATGCAGTTGCTCACTTCAATCACAAATTTCTAACCATCCTTAATTCTCATGCCCCTGCCTGCTTCACTTGAACTAAAACAAAAATAGCACCATGGCTATCTAAAGATATCAAAGCAAAAATGAAAACCAGAAACAAAGTGCGGGCCCTATGGCGTACCACAAAAGCTCCCCTAGATCATACCAAGTACCGACAATTAAGGAATATGACTAAACAATCCATCCTACTAGATAAAAAGAACTACTATTATCAACTGCAGCAGAAAAAACAGGCTAACCCGCAAAAGTTTTGGGCAGGCATAAGCAAACTTCTGCACCCAGGAAGTACCTCCACTCCAACACCGACAGCCTGTAAGGATAAGCAACCAGGTGATGTAGCCAATACTTTTAATAGTTTCTTTACTGAGAGTATTCAGTCCCTCACCAATCAGCTACCCCCAAGCCATTGCAGTCCTAATAATACCACTCCTAGTAGCCAAACCTCCTTTAGCTTTCAACCAGTTCTTACATCATATATTGGAAGTCTAATCAAAAAACTAAAACCAACCACCCTAGCTGCTGACCTTCTGCCTGTCAAGTATCTGCAAAAAGCTGCAGATGCAATAGCATATCCCATCTCCATTCTAATCAACCGAACAATAGCAGAAGCTTCCGTCCCCACTATCTGGAAAATTGCCCATGTCATACCACTCCATAAAGGTGGGAACTCTACAGAACTGTCTAATTTCTGCCCCATAGCCATTTTGTCACCACTAGCTAAATTATGGAAAAATGCATCTATAGTCAACTACTACAATACCTGACACATAACAACCTCCTAGCCAGCTCACAGCATGGTTTCAGGTCACACCATAGTACCACCACAGCCCTTCTTGCCTTCTCTAATGTCATAAACAACAATTGCAATAGAAACACACTATCCTCTGCCCTATTTTTGGATCTCTCCAAAGCTTTTGATATGGTAGATCACCAAATACTAATTCACACTCTAAAGACTATGTGCTTAGGCACTCAAGCTCTGCAATGGTTCCATTCCTACTTAAACAACAGACAACAAGCCATCCTATGGCAAAATAGAATTTCTAACCTCCTACCGAACACTCTGGGTGTTCCCCAAGGTTCTATACTTAGACCTCTCCTATTTTCCATATTTATCAATGATCTCTATAAAGTCATCCCAGAGGCAAAATGCATTCAATATGCGGATGACTCTACCCTTATCTGCTCTGCTACCACCCAGTCCGACTTGCAAAGACTATCCCAAACCACCTTCAATACAGTAGATAATTGGCTAAAAGACCATCATCTGATCTTTAATCCAAATAAAACTAAGTTACTGCTGTTCTCCCCTACACGATGATCCACTGTACCGTTCTTCTTCAATAAATCTAACAATGGTACTATAATCTCCCCAGATACCCACACAAAGCTTCTAGGCATCACAGTAGACAACAATCTCAAATTTGACATGCATGTTAATCTGAATGTTAAAACCATCAACAAAAAACTCGGCTCACGCTACAAGATTAAACCCTTCCTAACTCCAGCCACTAAAATAGCCATTGCATGCTCTCAACTTCTTTCAACTCTCCTCTATGCTTCTCCACTATTCACCAACCTAGGCAAAACAGAACTGAATAAACTCACTAGCTGTTATAACCATATTGCCTGATTTGCCACCGGAATGCCATACAAGGCACACAACTGTAAAAACCTGCACCACATTGGATGGTTAGAATTGCTACGCCTGTTTCAGTATAACCAACGTTTAGTAGCACATAAAGTACTAAACCATCCTAACAGTACACCTTCACTTAAAACTGTTATTAAACCCTGCAGCAACCTAAGACCACTTCGCTCCTCTAATAGGTTACTAGTGCAAACTGTCAAATCTAACAATTCAGCTGGTGACTCATTGTTTGCCAACCATGTCGGGAAAATCTGGAACTCGCTCGCTGTCGATGTCTCCCTAGAGTCTTCCCTAAGTCAATTCAAAAAATATCTTAAACTTTATTTTAAAGCACACTGGCTATGTCCCTGTGTCAGACCTGACTAATTCTCTCACTATGTAATGAACTAATTATTTTCACAACTTAACACAGTTGTATTTTCTATTCCTTAAACCAGCATTTGTATGACTATGTTTTTGTTTTTGTATTACCAGCTGAACCTGTAAAATTGTCCTTATTTAGATATATGTAATAGAATTATGTTTTACTTTGGAGCTTTTCTCCCTGGGCCTCCACTGAAAATGGACATGTATCCCGTTGGACTATCCTGGTCAACAAATGTAAAATAAAATAAATAAATTCAATACATTTACCATTTTTGTCTATATCTTGTTCATGTTCTAAAATAATATGTTTAGTGTAGCCATTATGATAAGAAGTTATTACTCCCACCTATTATATATCAGCTTTTTAGATGTCTATTTCTAGCTTTTTGTTACATGCATCCACTAATGTTTGGCAGGTTAATCCTTTGTGCAGTTAATTCTTTTCATATCCATTTGAACCTGCCACATTTAGCAAGTCTTTTTGTTCTATTGAAAACCATCAAGCAAAAAAGGAAACACACCATAACCTATTAACTTAAAACAAACACACAAGAATATGCACATCTTCAAATAATAAAGTTTAGTCCTCCTTATAGGAACAATTGTCCCAAATTGAAAGCTGCACCCACAAGCATTAATTAACTTAAAATTAATGTGATCTGCACAAAGCCACATGTTACAGCCTGTGCTAATACTTACACTAATTGCTGTTTGTTCTCATCTTAGCTTTATTCCTCTCAGGATGTGAAAAGCAGCTAGTATGCTTTCAAAAAAAAAACATTAGCTTTTATCCTTAAGAAAAAATGCACTGGTTATCTTTAAATAAAAGTAAATTATGCACTGCTCTTGTAGATACACTAACGTATTTAATTATCAGAAAAGCTGCTATCTCTTATTCACCTCCAATAATTTCAAACTTTAGTTTTTACCGATCTGCTAGCCCTTGTACTTTTAATTGTATGTTTCTCTCAGTAAATGTCCAAAGCTCTCGATTTATTGTTGTCATCTTCAGTCAGCTTGTTTTCATGCAAGCAAGAACAAAATGTTCAACTATCTTCAGCTTAAAACTTCTCACCTGGCACTGAACATTTATTTCTTTAAGAAAACTATTCACTACATTGTGTCTCTCATTTTGTTTTAAAAAGCACTTTGCTGCACAAAAGCACATCATTAGATTAAGCTAAGGGCATTAATCCAGACATTCACTTAAACAAAAGTGAAAGAAAACATTTCAGTTCTACATATACTACAATCAGTACACTTTACTCAGCATTCCCCAGCCCAACAGCCCAACCTATTGACTTAAACATGCTTTTGTCCAGCCCTGATCTCTTTTACATTGTAACATCTACATTTCTTAAAACTAGAAAAGAAAAGAAACACCAGTTTACTTCAGTGTCTTTATCACATACAATAATCACTGTACATTGCTTTACCATATAACATGCAATTTATATCATGAAATGTTTTATACAAAGAAGAAACATTGTTTTATTTGCAGTTATTTTCCTTTTTTCTCATTTTTTTCTGTTTTAATGTCCAGCCAAACATTAATGACATGAAGTGGGGCATATGTCTGTCAGTTCATTCAAAAATTTAACAAAGCAATAAAAAATCTAACATTTTCACCCACTTTATTTTGTAAAGCCATATTTCACAAAGGTGACTGATGCTTTATAGTCTCAGATTTATTCATGAATTTCAGTGTTGCTTATCTTCTTCCCATCTCCCAAACCCAGACTTTAGTTGAAGTCCAAGGTACTTACAATTCTTCTAGTCAACTCATGCCTTTTTCTGTCTGTCATCTATTTTCCTTTGGAACATTATAAAGGTTTTCACTGGCAAAATATTTCTATGAGCCTCACCATAAGAAGAATGAGAAGCAGAGTCCCTTTCTGTTTTATTGCCCTCCTCTTGTTGGACAAACGTTTGTGTTTCCCCCTTAGTCTGTTCTGCATCAAAAATGATGCTGATCCTCCAGGAAAAATATACTAAAGATAGTTGGATACAACAGTTTGAATCTCACACTTGTTGCTCAACATTCCCTGATGTTTGGGATAAAATTGCTTCTGTTCTGCCTGATGTACAGAGAATAATAATTTTCTACAAACACTCTGCTGTCTCCAGTTTTTAAATGCTTTGCTCTTCTTCCATAGTTTTGTCATGGTCAATCAACTCTTTCTGATTTATGTACAGGTCCTGAATGCTTTCTCATGGGTAAGTTTGAAGCATGCACACAATGTGCCCCTTTAGTTATCAAATCCTGCTGTGGAGTACATGCCCAATTACCTAGTTGTGATTTCATAAAATTAATACAGTTTTTTCCTCACAGTTTGTCTGATACAACAGAAAATCTGAGGTTTTCTCTTCATGCTCTATCTTCTAACTTTACCATTTTTATAAACAGTTCTTCTTGAGCAGTTTTATACTAAAACACATGTCAACCTCCAATTCTTGCAGTTTTTTTAGTTCATCTTAATAGCTGTTTAAAGCTTCTTCCATTTCCCAGTATTTGCTATCTGAGTTGATATTCTCCTTAAAAGTTTCACTTATTTTAATCAGATCTGAGCAAGTTTGACTTTTTTTCCTCTAAATTACTGGAAGACATGTATTGTACTAAAGCTGGAGCTTGAACAGTTTTTTTGCTGAAAAACTGCAGGATTCTTCCCAATGTTTTCTCTTCAATTTTTTCTAGTTGATTTTCTTTCAGAACCTCTAAGTTTCTTCTTTGCTGGCATCCAGGCAGTGTACTTACTAACCAGTAACTGGATTTTACTAAAACAAGCAGATTACTGGCTCCTATGTCAGTTTCTTTTTTCACACCGGGATAACTGAAATGAGCCTGTTGATCAGTGTGCAGCTGTCTTGGAAAGCCCTGGAGTCTACATACCTCTCAACCTCTTAGAGTAAGAAACCTAGACAAAGCCATGAAAAAAGTGGCACAAATAGGGACAATTTTTAAATATTGCTCTTACAAACTTAGAAAGTTGATAGAATAACAGGTTTTGCATTACGAGTGTTCTGAATGGTATGAAGTCTAAAACTCAAATGTCTGTCATTATTTTCTAACTTCAGTCTTTAATGATTTGCCACAAATTTGCCAGAAAGCTACAATTTTATGAAAAACAGACCAAAAATATAAGGCAAAAATCTGAACATTCTGCGAAAATCTGTACAGTTGCGAGGTATGCCTGGATATCTAGTGTCCCTTGTTACAAATCTGAAAGTGAGACAGAGGGAATGAAAGATTTTGTGAATAAATATGAGGGAAATGCAAGTAAAAGGTGGCTGGGAAAGTTATCTGATGTAAATATATATATATATATATATATATATATATATATATATATATATATATATGGGTCTACTTTTACAGACCGAATGTACGAATCGCCGACACACAAGTTACCGACCCCAAACAACCGAAAACACACCACACCAACAACTCATAATACCGAACACCACAACACCGACACAAAAACGTCAACTACACATTACACACAACAACATATCCACTAACCTTAACCTAAACCCTAACCCTAACGTCCGACACTACCGCACACTTACCCAACCCGCACCCTAACCCTAACTCACTTAACACACCCCTAAACCTCAACACCGTCACTATCGCACACTTGCCCTACCTGCACCCTAACCCTAACTCACTTAACCCACCCTAAAACATTCAGCCCGTCACTATCGCACACTCACTCCACCCGCATTCTAACCCTGACACACTTAACACTTCCCTACACTGCTCTACGTCACTTCCACACACTTACCTCACGGAACCCTTAGTCCGACACCACCGCACACTCACCTTTTCCACACCTAACCTAAAATCCCTCACTATCGTACACTTACCTGTCTGCTCCCCAATCCTAAATCTTTCATTTTCGCACACTTACCGTATCGCGCTCACACGCTGCCATTGTCGGTCTCTCAGCTGTCGGGATATCGCGTTTTCGGTAACCTACCTGTTCGGTCGTTCCGTCTCGGTCTTCCGGGTGTCGGTGACGTGGCGCTTCGGTCTATGAAAGTAGACCCATATATATATATATATATATATATATATATGTATATATATATATATATATATATATGTGTATACATGTATATACTATATTTTATATATATATATATATATATATATATATATATATATATATATATATATATATATATATATATACATACACATGTGCATAATATATATACATATATATATATATATATATATATATATATATATATATATAGAGAGAGAGAGAGAGAGTACATACATACATACATAGTGGATATAAAAAGTGTACACACCCTTGTTAAAATGCCAGGTTTTTGGGATATAAATAATGAGACCACAATAAATCATTGTTTCCCACCTTTAATGTGACCTACAACCTGTACAATTCAATGAAAAACAAACAAATCTGTTAGGGGAAAAATATAAAAAATGTACAATAATCTGGTTGGATAAGTGTGCACACTTAAAATAATACTTTGTTGAAGCACATTTTGATTTAATTGCAGCATTCAATCTTCTTGAGTAGGAGTATAACAGCATAGTACATCTTGACTTCACAATATTTGCCCACTCTTCCTTGAAAAAGTGCTCCAAATCTGTCAGATTGTGAGGGCATCTCTTGTGCATAGCCCTCTTCAGATCACCCCACAGATTTTTTATTGGATTTAGGTCTGGGCTCTGGCTGGGCATTTCCAAAACTTTAATTTTCTTCTGGTGAAGCCATTCCTTTGTTGATTTGGATGTATGCTTGGGGTCATTGTCATTTTGAAAGGTGGAATTCCTCTTCATCTTCAGCTTTCTAACAGATATTTGAAGGTTTTGGGCCAAAACTGACTGGTATTTGGAACTGTTCATAATTCCCTCCACCTTGACTAAAGCCCAAGTTCCAGCTGAAGAAAAGCAACCCCAAAGCATGATACTGCCACCACCATGCTACACCATGGGGATGGTGTTCTTTTGGTGATGTGAAGTGTTGTTTTTGCACCAAATGTACCTTTTGGAATTGTGGCCAAAAAGTTCAACCTTGGTCTCATCAGATCATAACACATTTTCCCACATGCTTTTTGGAGACTTGATATATAGTTTTGGAAAGTTTAGCCAGGCCTGGATGTTTTTCTGTGTAAGAAAAGGCTTCTGTCTTGCAACCTACCCCATAGCCCAGACATATGGATAATAAGAGAGATTGTTGTCTCATGTAGTACACAACCGGTACTTGCCAGAAATTCCTGCAGCTCCTTCAGTGTTGCTGTAGGTCTCTTGGCAACCTCCCTGAGCAGTTTTCATCTTATCTTTTCATCAATTTTGGAGGGACATCCTGTTCTTTGCAACATCATTGTTGCCCCACATTTTCTCCACTTTTTGATAACTGTCTTCACTGTGTTCCATGGTATATCCAATGCTGTGGAATTTTTTTTGTACCCTTCTCCTGACTGATACCTTTCAACAGTCACATCCCTTTGATGTTTTGTAAGCTCTCTGTGAACTATGGCTTTTGCTTTAGCAGGCAACTGAGTAAATGTCAGGAAAATCCTACTGGGACAGCTGAGCTTTATTTGGAGTTAATCAGAGTATCATTAGTTGATGGCAGATGGGTATCCAAGATGACTGAATGCTGTAATTAAATCAAAAGGTGCTTCGACAAAGTATTAGTTTAAGGGTGTGCACACTTATGCAACCAGCTTATTGTACACTTTTTATTTTTTATATTTTTTCCCCTAACAGATTTGTTTGTTTTTCAATTGAATTGTACAGGTTATAGGCCACATTAAAGGTGGGAAAAGTTTTGAAATTATTTATTGTGGTCTTATTTATTTATATCACAAAAAACGTCATTTTAACAGGGGCATGTGCACTTTTTATATCCACTGTGTATGTGTGTATATATATATATATATATATATATATATATATATATATATATGAATACATAAATGATCAAGGAAACAGGCATATAGAACTATAGGTGTATTAATTATGTTTAAGAGGACAAACATGTTTTGAATGCTATACAGCATACAGTCTCAGAAACCTCCCTTTTGCACACCACTTATGTGAAAGACTGACTTTGAGGTAAGTTATGGTGCTCTGCAGTGATAAGAAGAAGACATTCTTTCAAGCAGAAAATTTGTAACCTACCTCAAAGAACAGTTCATGTATATTGCAAGATAAGACCTAGAATGTAGTTTAGGTTAATGTACAATCTTCTCCCTGAATGATGGCAGCTTCACAATGTTGCATTTTGAAATCTTTTTTGATGAATGCTGCTGCTTACCTACAAAATGCTAAGTCATTTATCTTGTGTCAGGAAGCTGTATTATTGCAACTGTTCATACTCCAGCCACCCGAACCCCTAGCCCTTGAATGTCCAGATTTTTGCCATATATTTTTGGTCTGTTCATCATAAAATGTATGGTTTTCTAACAAATTACTAAAGACTGAAGTCACTAAATGATTTCAGACATTTGAGGCTCAGTTGTCATATCCTTCTGAATAATGCAGCCAACATAAAATCTGTTATTCTAGCAACTTACAGGCAGCGTAGTGGTGCAGGGGTTAGTGTTGTTGCCTCACAGTAAGTGGTTCTCTGGTTTGATTCTTGACTGGAGTGCCTTCTGTGCAGAGTCTGCATATCCTACCTGCATTTGTGTGGGTTTCCTCCCACATTCCAAAGACATGCATCTGGAGAGTTTCTTTCTGGGCCTCTGGTGAAGATGGGCTCTTTCCCAATAAATAAATGTTAAATAAATAAAGTTTATATGGGAAATATTTAAAATCTGTACATGATTTCTGGCATGTATTTGTTTTCTTGCTTTAAGAGGTTGAGAGGTAACATTCTGACCTGTCACTTTTTAAATCTAGACCTGATGACTATGCATACAGAATGCTTTGCTTCCTAAATAGTTTAAAGAGCAGTTGTGGTATCTGAGTTCTGTAGCATTGCCAAAACCAGTAATATCCCTTCAAATGGCTGCCAGATATTTTTTTCCCATGAAGACAGCTGGATCTATAGTAAATGCACTGATTGGGCTCTCCAACTGCTGTGCATATCTTGGAATAATAAAAATAGGACCTGGGAAATGTACCAATATCACCTCTCTTTGTCATTGTTCTTTCTCAATTCCCCTTCCAAGAGAAGTTTGGTCTTTTTTGACAACGGTGTCTCAGTTTTAGATTTACTGCTATGAAACATCTTTTCTCAAAATAAGTCTTTCCTGAGAAATCCCAGTACCTTTTGAGAGGTATAACTCAAGTTCAGGCTTCCTGCTGCTACCTTGCTATTTCTCTGAAATGGCCTTCTCATCAGCACCTCTTACAGGTGTGGGATTTGGCTGCATCACCCTTAACTTTCCAAAGGATTTTTTTCCATGTCTGGCTGGAAGTAACTGCATATACAGTAAGTACTTTGTCATTATATCCATTATCTGTTATATATTTTGCTGTGATATCATTAAATTCTGCAGTCTGCTTGTCTTCTTGCCTGCTTTCAAGTTGAAATGAACTGTGACCAATGACTCCTGAAAATGTGCCCCTCCAATGGCACTAAGTCGAGTGCAATGACTGGGCAATTCAGGATCATCTCTAAATAACTCCAGGCTTAACAATATTTATATCTGATGCAGTATCCCTCTTAGCACTGGTTTCTTTACCACCTATCAAAATGGGATACATGCTACATTGATAATCTGAAGCAGCTGCAGTTTTAAGACAGCCCACCATTACCATGGTGCTCCCATTGTTAGTGTTCTCATGTGGCTATTGTTCCATTCCTGAGTACTCCAAACATTTGGACCATCCATGGGCAATTTGGGTACACAGGAACCACTTTATTTTAAAACCTTGATGTGTAGTCAAACCAGTATTTATTCCCTTTGCCTGTGAAACATGAATTAAAGGTTTACTCTGTTATCCTTGGGTTTCCTTATAATGCTGTGTACCCGCTTCTTATACAGTTGAGCTCTGCAGCTATATAGAAGTCACATTTTTTCAGTTTCATCAGAAGTGTTACTCTCCCAGTCTGTTGACCAGATTTTCATATCTTCAGACAAAGTACTGAGCACTTGGACTCTTATCATCAGATCTTCTAACATTTCAAAAGTAGCATCTTGATATTTGGTCACCTATCTAAGGAAGAAAATGTTCATTAATGAAATTATATTAGAAACATTTTCCTCTGCATATATTCTCTAAATGTTTCTAATATCATTTCATTAATGAATGTGAGTACATTTAAAACATTATAATAAACAGTGTTTTTTTTTAAACACTTTTATTAAATTATCTCCTAAGACACAGGCAAACATGCATTTGTATAAAAGAAAACAAACTATGTCAATATATTCTCAGTTGCAGACATTGTACATCACATATATTATTTTGTATATTTATCATCAATTCAGCATTACATAAATTAATTCCTGCCTTCCCTTAAATCTTACCTGTGCTCTAAAACATTATTCTGCATATATTGCTCCCACAATTTCCACTTTTTCTATGTAAATTGCTCCTGTACTTTTCTCAAGATCCTACTTCTAGTTTTTTTTTTCTCTGATACAATATTCTGTACTTCAAGAAGAGCTGGTTTAGACTTTGATTTCCATTTTCTAGTAATTGCTTTTTTGGTAGCCACCAGAATTAAACTTAACAAGACCTTACTAAGTCTAGGCAATTTAGATCCTGTACCCAGCTCAAAAAAAAGTTCCTTAGTTCCACCCATTTGATCTCCCAATACTTCTGACAGATTACTCCATAGGAAATTTTTTAATTTGACCAATTCATTGTGCTCTCAAAAACATACGTTTCTAGTTACCTCTTTCTTCTCCATCGCACCTCCAACATTTAGAATCTGAGGAAAACTTATTTGGACTCTGCTTGGTGTCCAAAAATACATATACAAACACTTCTAAGCAAAAATCTCAAATCTTTAAGACTTTGTTGCATATTTGGGAGCTGTACATATCCCCCTCCCATTGTTTCCTTATAAATTGCTTAACCAATCTCTCTTCTTGACCTTTTCTAACCTCGTCTGATTAATTTCTATACTTATTGTGCAGTCTTTTATATGCCCTACTAATTATCCTTTTTAACAGTAGCTTCTTTTCTAGATTTAATTAAAAACTCTACCAAAGCAGATATTTCACTTAGGATTCCCTATCCCCTTCTTTTTGCCTATCCTCTGATATCAATCTGTGATAAGGAAGTCAGTCTGTAGCCTGCAGTTAAAATGTCTTCTTGGCTTCTGTACATTCTATTAACTTTCCCTTTCTAGATATTTGCTCATGATACATTGATTTATTTGCTAGTTAATAAATTACACCCCCCTATTGCCTATTTTATGTTCTCCTATTTGCAGTCACTCCTATCTGCAAATCTCCTTTCTCCACTATCATGTTAGCTTAGCTCATAGAGTACTTTCTGCTACTTTATGAATATAATATATGTGTGTGGCTGTTGCTATTCTCCTTAAGGATCTAAATCCAAAATCCCAGTCTCTCCTTATTTCTTGAGCTTCCCCCTGTTTCACCATCACCCCTTTCCACTTTGAATGATAGATTTCTTCTTATGACATGTTTATAAGCCTTAAACAGTGTTTAATGTTGTCATAATTGTAACAGTCCACATCAGCCATTTTAGTTAATGCAGGCAGTGCCTTACATATGAGCAGAGGAGTTGAACACCTTACCCATTACCCTGGTTAGTTTTGTGCTAACTGCATATATTTTTGAATGTCTAAATAAAACTAACAATCATTCCTCTCTTTATAATGATGTAACAATTCAGCACTGACTTTGGCACTATACCTCTCAACTTCTTAGAGCAAGAAATCTGGACAAAGCCGTAAGTAATGGGGGGGGGGGCAAATGCCCAAAAATAAGGATATTTTATAAATATTGCTCTTACAAACTAAGCAAGTTGATAGAATAACAAGTTTTGCATTATCATGGGTTTTCTGAAAGATAGAAAGTCTGTATCTCAAATGTCTCTATTTTCTGACTTCACTCCCCAAAAATTTGTGATTGATTAGCCAGAAAACCACCATTTTATGAGAAACAGACCAAAAATAAGACACAAAAATCTGGACATTCTGCAAAAATCTATAAAGTTCAGAGGAATGTGAATTGGCACCAAAGTTTTAACTTTCACCCCTTGTTACTCATGTGCCTTTAATAAAGGGTCACCATTTTCTTCTCATGCTAAAGCTGTTTCTTTCTTTCTTCTGTCTTCTTCTTCTTTATAATGCCCCTTCTGTCTGTCATGTACTTTGAGATATTTCATTCTCTTAGTTACCCTTGAACTACATCTGGTTTATCTCCACCTATTGTCGCCTGAGAAACAGAACCTAGCCAATTTTTGCTAAAGCTATAATGGGTGTCACTAACTTTACTGATCTAAATAGAATTTGCAAAATTCTTGCAGGCAGTTCCATCTCTTTAGCATGTTGCAGCAGAAAAATCCAACAGTTCTTTAACTAACTGTCTCTCTCGTTCAAATAATCTAAGTCCAAAACATGATTTTCTTTGTCTTTTCACTTTTGAATTTTGGAAGATGCTTTCTTATTTCTACTTACTTCTGAGGAAATCATGAAATAAACTAATATAATTTGACCTAGAGTGGAATTTTCATAAATCATTATGCTTTAAGTACTGGAGATGTGCGGACAACAAGATTTAATTTCACTTTCACGTTAAAATGCATTTCCACAATAACAAAGGTTCAACCTTTTACACATAATTTCACTTATTTTTACACATCGCATATGTACTTAAAAGTGATGACAATACAGCATCTTTTTTTCTTGTATCTTTTAATTATTACTTAATTTTTTTTAATTTCAAGCAGTTCTAATACAACTCATTTCAAGTCTCCTGCATTTCCTTTCAAAAATAACAATTATTTTTTTCCCAGCTTATGACATTGGTTCACAGTCACTACCCACATTTTGACAATAGGTAAAGAAGGGGCATTGTGCAGTTTAATAAACTGAGAACTTTGCTGTTGCAATTCTCTGGTCAGCTTCATGCTGCAGTTTACCGGGTTACTACATATACAATATAATGAAAAATGGAGATGGGGTATTACATGGTTCGTAACTGAGAACATTTTTAAATAATTAATTTTTGCCATTACCACCACAGACCAAGTACCCACAAACCTGGAAATGCTGCCTTAACCCACTTACTGATGTCATTCATACTCTCTTTTATTTCACTTAGGAATAAGACAACAAAGTTACTTAATGGCTGGTCATTCTTCCTACCTGAAGAAAACAATTCAGTTTTTTCTGTGGGAGAATCATAGGCTTCAGCTTTGCAGACCTGATTTTCATTCCATCTACTGCATGCCCAACAATACGTCTTGGTTTATCTCCTCCATAGTATGGAGTTGGTTCCTCAACTGCATTTAGCATCAGCTGGTGTATGTGAAACTGAAATAGTGATTTTTTTTTCTTACCAATGTTGGACCTGCTAGCATCTGCATCCATACGTGTACTAGAAACCATGAGATTTGCAGCCAATGTCAGATTTTAAAGCTTACTATTCTAGGTCACATAAATAGCAAATACATTTATTCTCTAGTTTTATTTTCTATGATTATTTATTTATTTATTTATTTAAATTTGTTGACCGGGAGTGTCCGACTGGACGTGGGTCCATTTTCAGCGGAGGCCCGGGGAGAAAAGCTCCACAGTAAAATAAACAGACAGTAGTTACATTGGATTACATAGCAATTAACAATTTAACATAGCAATTACTTACAACATATTTACAGATGAAGAACATAGTACATCAGTAGACAACTAGAATCTTTATCTGTGAAGTACATAACAGGCATTAACGAATGTAACAATGAGAAGTTCCTGCTGTATAATAAGTACTAGGCTTATGAGCATCTGAGCTTGCTATCATCAAGGTAGTTAGTGGAGGTGAAAGAAAGGTAGTAGTTGGATGGGGTGGATGATATTAGAGTGGGAGTTGCTAGGGCATAGCCAGCATGTTTTTAGGTGCGCTTTTAATAAAGTTTTGAAGTTGGTGCATGATGGTATGGAGGTAATTGTGGGTGGGAGTGAGTTCCATAATTTGGCTATGGCGCAAGAGAATAGTGCTTCACCAGCAGAGTTATTGGCTTTAGTGATCTGCAAGTGATTTTTGTTGCTGGATCTTAGTGGTCTGGTGGTGCGATAGGGTTGGAGTAGATTCTGGAGGGATGGGACATTTAGTGGATGGTTTACTAGTTTGTGGGCGAGTGAGAGTTGATACCACTGAAGGAGGTGAGGGAGTTCATGCCAGCCCAGTTTAGCAAGTGAGAGACAGTGGTGACTACGGTAGGATGCCCCTGTGGCGAATTTGGCGATTTTGTTGTAGCAGGTCTCTAGCTGGTTTAGATCACATTGCCTTAGGTTGGTATATATTGGAGAGGCATAAAGTAGGGTGGAGATAAGGTGGGAATTTGCTATTGAAATCTTTGCTGTTTTGGTGAGAAATTGTTTATTTCTATATAATGCTCCTAGTTTTTTGTGGACTTTTTTTATGGTCATGGATATGTGAATGTCAAATTTTAGTTTATTGTCTATTTCCACTCCTAGCAATTTGGTGTGTTCAGTTGGGTATATAGTGGTGTTGTCTTTTGCTGTGATGTTAAAGTGAGAGTTGTTTTGAGTATGTTTGGTGGGTTGGAAGATGAGTAGTTTAGTTTTGTTTGGGTTGAGTATTAATTGGGCATCGGATAACCATGTTTCAACAGAGGAAAAGGCTTCCTGTGTGACTTTTGCAGTTTGGGTAGGGACTGGGCTGAGCAGATGATGGTTGAGTCATCTGCGTATTGGATGAGTGTGCCATGTTTGGTGGCAGAGGCTAGATTATTGGTGTAAACAGAGAAAAGTAGGGTCCAAGGATGGATCCTTGGGGAACCCCTATGGAGACAGGTAGTTGGGGAGATATGTCATTCTGCCATACAACGGATTGTTGGCAGTCAGACAGGTAACTCTGAAACCAGTTGGTGACTGATTGTGAGAAGGATAGGTTATTGAGGACAGAGATAAGTTGTTTGTGTGGGACCATGTCAAATGCTTTAGATAGGTCTAGGAAAGTAGCAGAGAAGAGATAGCCATTGTTTTTATGCTGAAGGATAGTGTTAGTAAAGGAGAGTAAGGCAGTGGTGGTGCTATGGTTTGGTCAGAAACCATGCTGAGTACTGGAAAGGAGGTTGTTAGTAAGGAGGTAGTGTGAGACCTGAGAGTGTATGCATCTCTCTAGTATTTTGGAGAGTGGAGAGAGAATAGCTACGGCGGTAATTGGTTAGTTCTGCAGAGGGTCCGCCTTTGTGGAGGGAATTATATGTGAGACTTTCCACAATGTGGGAACGTAACTTTCTGACAGAGATCGGTTAATCAAGATGGATACTGGGTAGGCCAGAGCATCAGCTGCGATTTGTAGGTATTCACTTGGGAGGTTGTCTGCTGCTAATTTGGTGGGTTTAAGTTTAGTTAAGAGTTTTTTATGTTGGAGGTAGGTACAGGAGAAAAGAGAAGGCAGTGGGGAGATTACTAGTTGAAGGTGTGGGTTGGAGGGGGGGTTGTGTTGTTTAGCTAGTGATAGTATGGTTTGGGTGAAGTGTGTGTTGAATGAGGTAGCAATATTTTCTGAGGAGTGAGGGATGGTTAGGAGGAGGGGTACTGACTTTACCTGGGTGGAGGATGGAGTTTATGGAGGACCAGAATTGTTTGGGGCTGTGTTGTGAGGAGTCTAGGGCAGACTGGTAGTATTGGAATTTGTCCTGTTTTATTAGCTTTTTGACTCTATTGCGTAGTTCTAGGAATTTCTGTCTAGCTGCGGGGGGTTTGGTTTTGCGCCAGTGCTGCCAGGCTTTATCCCTGTTTTTCAATTCTGACTTAGTGGTTTTCTATAGCCATGGGGAGAGTTGTGCTTTGGTTCTGGAAAATCTTATGGGGGCATGGTAATTAAGGATGTTCAGGAAGGTAGTATTAAAAAATTCAACTGCGTCATCTAGACTGAGGTACTTTAGAGCATGCCAGTTACATTCTTTGAGGGATGAGATGAATGCGAGTGGGTTAAAGTTTATATTTTACGTGTTTGTGATAGATGACAGGTTTAGCTTGGTACAGGTATTTTTTGAGTAGGAATGTTGGGGAGTGATCACTGAGGCTATCTGATAAGCAGCCTGTTATATATGACTGGGGGTTCTTACTGACTAGTATCCAATCCAGGGTAGTGTGCTTGCTGGAGTTTTTATTTATCCTTGTTGGTGACTGGGCTAGTTGGGTGAAGCCATGAAGGTGTACATGATGGGTTGGATTGTTGCCAGAACAGGATTGCCAGTCAATATTGAAATCACCTAAGATTATAGTTTCTTGTGGGAGAATAATATAGTTGTTTGTTAAAATTCATGTGCATGTTACTGCAATATTTATCTTTTTAACTTTCTGTATGAGTATACTTGTAATATACATACAAGTAATTGGCCTTAGGCCTGGCACATAGCAAACAAACAAACAAACAAATAAATAAATAAAGAGATGCATAAATTAATATCAGAGGGCACAGCTAAATGATACCTAAAGGGTGACATTATCTGCTGATAGAAGATGTCACCAGTAGGTTACAAAATCAGACAACATTCCAATGCCATTTACATCTTGATAGCCTCTCCATGAAAGGCATGGATAACAATGGGGTGAGGCCTGATGACACCCGCCTTGAAAAATTTACCTTATTGCCAGTGCACACTCAATTTTCTGAATACTTAAACTGGAACCAGAAAGTCAAAAACACATTTTTGTAAGTACATTTGTTAACTAGGTAACTGAGTTGGTCTGCATGCAGCCATTTCAGCTATGACTTGGGACAAAAGATGATAGATAACTAAATACATTTGGGCACATTAAGGTAGCCTATCATCAAAGTAAATATTGTGGGAAGAAATATCCAGGGAATTGTTGTGGCTAGGCTTGTATAGGCCCTAGGGTCGATAGCCTAGTACCAACCTATGAAGCTATGAACCTATGAATCATGTTTTTGGGAGGTGTGAGACAATCAGTTTAACCAGAGGAACCCCTCTCAGACAAAATAAGAAAAACATATATACGCTCTCCACTATCAGAAGTCAAGACTGAACCCCAGATGCTGGACCTGTGAAGCAAAGATTTTAGTCACTGCACCAGCATGTTTCCCAGTTGTATGAGGGCAGAGCATCTAGTCTTCCTGTAACCACAAGTATTTTTAATAAGCTCTGACCACTGCATGCATGGAGTTTGCATGTTCTCCCTATGTCTCTGTGGGGTTACTTCCATTTCCCAAAAACATGCCGAGAGTTTCCACCTCACACACACATGAATGGAGCTGTGTGCAGCACAGGCTCTAGATGGTGCCTACTGGGGGAAGAGTTACATAGACCAACTACATTGGGTATCAGCTGTGGTGTAAAGTATTCTCTCGATAAGAGAACATAGATTACAGACTGCACTGCATGTCAGGGTTAGCCACTCAGTAGTGTAAAATTGCTTTAAGTGATTTGGTTGTATTGACCAATGCCACCAAAAATGTGCATGAGCATGGACATGAGCATTTGCTGCTGATAAGTGGGTTGAGGACCTGGCCTACTCTGATCTACTCCAGGGACTCATGATAATCATGGGATGGGTATATATTTACCTATTGGCTTGTGTGCCCACCATAAAAACCCAGCAGCCCAGTAGCAATAAGTGAATAAGCTACTGGCAATACAGTGTCCAATTGCCTAACTTGGGTTAGCTGAGACAGTTCTGTTATGCAAAAGCTGGATGTAAAATGAATCAACCTGCCAAGCATAAACTACAAATTGCTACTCACAATATAGGTTCAATGACAGGATGCAGCTTGGAAGTGGATGGCATAGAAGGAAGGAGGCTGGACATCCACTGTATCCAGGAGCCAAGATAAAAGAGCTGGGCAGCAAAGCCACTTGGCTTGAGATCCAGAGTCTACTACTCAAAAGGAGGCTAGACTACAAATGGTGATGGAATTGTGGTGAGGGAGAGGTGTCAGAAGACAGTGAGTGATGTCATCAGAATTAGTGACAGACTCATGGCAATCAGACTCTAGTGCAAGGGTAGGGCAAAATTCATACTTTCAGCCAGTGCACCACAGCAGAGTTGTGATAGCAAGGAATAGAGTGCGTTCAAGTAGCAGTTACAAGACCTACTAGATAAAGCAGGACAGCATGAGTTGGAGAGTTGCGATAGCAAGGAATAGAGTGCATTCAAGTAGCAGTTACAAAACCTACTAGATAAAGCAGGACAGCATGAGTTGGAGCTGGTCATGACTAACCTGAATACATATACCAGGAGAAAAACAGCAAGACATGTGGGCTGCCTGGGTCCATAACAGTGGGAACAGTACTAAAGGAGATGCCATTCTAGACTTCTGTCTGACAAATGGCTTGATGGTAGCAAAACACATGGCTTAGTAAGAGAGTCAGTCATAAGATCACATACAAGAAGAACTCAGGTAAACTTCATCCTAGTAAGGAAAAGCTCTGCCATAGAATCAGTGATTGTAAAGTAATCCCCAGTGAAACAGGTTTCCCACAACAGAAAAACACTATTTGCCACATTCAGCTGTAAGCAGTGGTCAGAGAAGGCTCTAAGGTCAACAGAAACTGCTGAAGACCTAGAAGTTGACTGAAGAGTAAGTATAACAGTTAAAGGAAACATTTAAGGCCCTAGCAACTCAGGAAGAAGAAGAAATAGGTGGTGTTTAAGAAGAATGGCAGCACCTCAAAGCAGCATGTATGAAGACTACAGAACAGATATGTGACCAAGCCAGCTATGGAAATAAGGTACATAAGGAAAGCTGGTGGAGCTATGCAGAAGTCCAGAGAGTCTTCAAAAGAAATAAGGAGTGCAGGAAAAAGTGGGAGATGGAAAAGATGGACCAGGCAAATATGTAATACTGCTTGGCTAACAAAGAGCTAAGAGAGAAGTTGCAATACTGAAGAACAAGGCATCAGAGATACCATGTCATCTTCTGGAAACTCGGAGAAAACATATGACAAAGGTCCCAAGACAGCTCATTTGGGCAGTCCTGCAATGGTTCAAAGTCCCATAAGTATTAGTAGAATTAATGCAGACTATGTACAAGGACCCAATGATATAAGTACAGACAGTGTTCAGACTCATAGAGGGGTTCCCAGTGGGTGTGGGTGTGCATCAGGGTTCTGAGCCCATTGCCATTCATACTGGTGATGGACTACATTAGCAAATGGAGGGCACAGATCAGCAATGATGCTACATGCAGACAATGTGGCATTACATGCAGACTCTGAAGAAGAGCTTCAGTAAATGATAGGGGAATGGAAAGCAAAGCTGAAGATGTATGAGATGAAACTGAGTACAGATCAGACAGTTTTAATGGCAGTAAATGGGGGAAGTCAGAAGAAGCCGAGAAGTGAGACAGAAGGCAAATAGTGGAGAAGGTTAACAACTTCAAGTAACTGGGAGAGCTGGTTGAGGAAATGAGAAGTTTGAATGAAGAGGTTAAATCTAAAATCAGAGGGGCTACAGCCAAGTGGCACAGAGTGTCATGGCTAGTATATGGCAGAAGGGTGCCAAAGAAGCTGAAAAGTAAGGTGTACAAAATAGTGGTGTGACCAGTACTACTGTATGGTACAGAAACCTGGGAAGTAAAGGCAGGACAGTTGAGAAAGCTAGAGATGATATAGAAGAAATGTCTGAGATGAGTAGTAGGATGCCCACTGTGGGATAGACAAAGTAATGAGGACATAAGAGCAGAAGAAAAAGTAGCTCCAATTGCAGAAAAAATCAAGAGAAGAGATTACGGTTATCTGGGCACATGTGCAGAAAATTAAAAGACAATCTGGTGAAGAAGATTTAGGAAAGACAGAAAGAGTGCAGGATGAAACAATGGTGTCTAGCAAAGATGATGAATTGTATGAAATTAGACCAGTGAGAGTCAGGCATGACTGTCGAAGAAGGTAGGAGAGTGGCACTGAATAAAGAAGGCAATGGCGACAGGCAACACGACACCACAACCTCATGCAGGAAATGGGAAAAAAGGAGGTTGATGATAATGATGATGATGAAATATCTATATCTATATATATGTGTGGATATGTATAATATAATATACACACATATCTATATCTATCTATCTAAATATATGGTTGCACTTCACAACACAAAAGTACATAAATGTCGAATAGCTTAACACTGGTCCTGAAAGATCAAAAGCCAAAACACCAAAAAACAAAATGCTTGTGTTTTTTTTGCAGCAGGGGCAGCCCCCCCCTGCACCCCCCATACCTTCCTTCTCTGTTAATTATATATACCAACTCTGAGATTACTCTGCCATGGGAAAAAGGCAAATTCCCCGATCCTCACTGTTAACAGTCTCGCACAGACTTAACACTCTTTTCATAACAAGCAGATGAGTTTCAATAACTTTTGCCAGCATAAAAGAAAGCAACTTGTTACCATAATGGTTAAAGTCTTTGCCTCCCATGCATGAGGTAAAATGTTCAATCCTCACCTCTAGCCAGTGCCTGTTTAGAGTTTGCATAATGTCCTTACATTCACCACTGCAGTATTCATAAACTGTGGGATCCCATTGTCTGGCTAGTTTACCAAAGCCTTCTATTTCTTTATCTCATTGCATCTGAGTGACGCCTCCAGATGCATGTGCTGTTAACGCCTACTGATGCCTCTAGGCATCAAATATTGCTTGTTCATATTTGCACCAATAATTCCAAAACCATGCTATGGACATGGTTTTAAAAGATTTAATCTTAAAGCTTGCACATGACCGTATAATACACCCACATCATTTAAGGTACTAATTAAATCAAATACCGCATAATACACCCACATCATTTACAGTATTAAAGAAATCAATGACCGTGTAATACACCCACATCATTTAGAGTACTAATGAAAGCAATGGCTGTATAATACACCCACATAATTTAGTTCTAATGAAATCAATGACCGTATAATACACCCACATCATTTACAGTACTAATGAAATCAATGACCGAATAATAAACGCATATAACTTGCAGTAATAATGAAATCCATGACCGTATAATACATCTACATTCTTTACAGTACTAATGAAATCAATGACCGTATAATACACTCACATCATTTACAGTACTGATGAAATCAATGACCGTATAATACACCCACATAATTTACAGTACTAATCAAATTTAGAGTACTAATGAAAGCAATGACCGTATAATACACCCACATAATTTAGTTCTAATGAAATCAATGACCGTATAATACACCCACATCATTTACAGTACTAATGAAATCAATGACCGAATAATAAACGCATATAACTTGCAGTAATAATGAAATCCATGACCGTATAATACATCTACATTCTTTACAGTACTAATGAAATCAATGACCGTATAATACACCCACATCATTTACAGTACTAATGAAATCAATGACCGTATAATACACCCACATAATTTACAGTACTAATGAAATCAACTACCGTATAATAAACCCACATCTTTTACAGTACTAATGAAATCAATGACCGTATAATACACCCACATTATTTACAGTACTAATGAAATCAATGAGAGTATAATACACCCACATCATTTACAGTAGTAAAGAAATGAATGACCGTATAATATACCCACATCATTTACAGTACTAATGAAACCAATGACCTTATAATACACCCGCATCATTTACAGTACTAATGAAATCAATGACCGTATAATAAACCCATATCATTTACAGTACTAATAAAATCAATGACCAGATAATAAACCCACATCATTTACAGTACTAATGAAATCAATGAGAGTATAAGACACCCATATGACTTACAGTACTAATGAAATCAATGACCGCATAATACACCTACATCATTTACAGTACGAATTAAATCAATGACCGCATAATAAACCCACATCATATACAGTACTAATGAAATCAATGACTGTATAATAAACCAACATCATTTACTGTGCCAATGAAATCAATGAATGTATAATATACCCACATCATTTACAGTACTAATGAAATCAATTACCGCATAATAAACCCACATTATTTTCAGTAGTAATGAAATTAATGACCGTATAATACACCCACATCATTTACAGTACTAAAGAATTCAATGACCCTATAATACACCTACATCATTTAAAGTACTAATGAAATCAATGACCGTATAATACACCCACATCATTTACAGTACTAATGAAATCAATGACCGTATAATACACCCACATCATTTACAGTACTAATGAAATCAATGACCGTATAATACACCCACATCATTTACAGTACTAATTAAATCAATGATCGTATAATACACCCACATCATTTACAGTATTAAAGAAATCAATGACCGTGTAATACACCCACATCATTTAGAGTACTAATGAAAGCAATGGCTGTGTAATGCACCCACATCATTAACAGTACTAATGAAATCAATGACCGTATAATAAACCCACATCATTTACAGTGCTAATGAAATCAATGACCGTATAATACACCCACATCATTTACAGTACTAATGAAATCAATGACAGTATAATACACCCACATCATTTATAGTACTAAAGAAATCAATGACCGTATAATACACCCACATCATTTACAATACTAATGAAATCAATGATTGTATAATACACCCACATCATTTACAGTGCTAATGAAATCAATGACCATATAATACACCCAAAGAAATCAATGACCGTATAATGCGCCCACATCATTTACAGCACTAATGTAATCAGTGAAAGTATAATACACCCACATCATTTACAGTACTAATGAAATCAATAAGAGTATATAAACCCACATTATTTACAGTACTAATGAAATCAATGACCGTATAATACACCCACATCATTTACAGTACTAATGAAATCAATGACCATATAATACACCCACATCATTTACAGTACTAATGAAATCAATGACCGTGTAATACACCCACATAATTTACAGTACTAATGAAATCAATGACCATATAATAAACCCACATCATTTACAGTACTAATGAAATCAATGACCATAAAATACACCCACATAATTTACAGTACTAATGAAATCAATGGCCGCATAATACACCTACATAATTTACAGTACGAATTAAATCAATGACCGCATAATAAACCAACATCATTTACAGTACTAATGAAATCATTGACCGAATAATAAACCCACATCATTTACAGTACTAATGAAATCAATGACCATATAATACACCCACATTATTTACAGTACTAATGAAATCAATGACCGTATAATACACCCACATCATTTACAGTACTAATGAAATCAATGACCGCATAATACACCTACATCATTTACAGTACGAATTAAATCAATGACCGCATAATAAACCCACATCATTTACAGTACTAATGAAATCGTTGACCGAATAATAAACCCACATCATTTACAGTACTAATGAAATCAATGACCGTATAATACACCCACATCATTTACAGTACTATTGAAATCAATGACCATATAATACACCCACATAATTTACAGTACTAATGAAATCAATGACCGTATAATACACCCACATCATTAACAGTACTAATGAAATCAATGACCGTATAATACACCCACATCATTTACAGTAATAATGAAGTCAATGACCGTATATTAAACCCACATAATTTACAGTACCAGTGAAATCAATGACTGTAAAATACACCCACATCATTTACAGTACTAAAGAAATCAATGACCCTATAATACACCTACATCATTTAAAGCACTAATGAAATCAATGAGTGTATAATACCCCCACATCGTTTACAGTACTAATGAAATCAATGACCATATAATACACCCACATCAATTACAGTACTATTGAAATCAATGACCGTATATTACACCCACATCATTTACAGTACTAATTACATCAAAGACCGCATAATACACCCACATCATTTACAGTACTAATGAAATCAATGACCGTATAATACAACCACATCATTTACAGTACTAATCAAATCAATGACCGTATAATAAACCCACATCATTTACAGTACTAATGAAATCAATGACTGTATAATACACCCACATCATTTACAGTACTAATTAAATCAATGACCTTATAATACACCAACATTATTTATAGTACTAATGAAATCAATGAGTATAATACACACACATCATTTACAGTAGTAATGAAATGAATGACCGTATAATACACCCGCATCATTAACAGTACTAATGAAATCAATGTATAATAAACCCACATAATTTACAGTACTAATCAAATCAATGACCTTATAATAAATCCACATAATTTACAGTACTAATGAAATCAATGACCGTAAAATAAACCCACATAATTTACAGTACTAATGAAATCAATGACCGTATAATACACCCACATCATTTATAGTAGTAATGAAATCAATGACCGTATAATAAACCCACAAAACGTACAGTACTAATGAAATCAATGACCGTATAATACAACCACAGGATTTACAGTACTAATGAAATCAATGACCATATAATAAACAGACATCATTTACAGTACTAATGAAATCAATGACTGTATAATACACCCACATCATTTACAGTACTAATGAAATCAATGACCATATAATACACCCAAATAATTTACAGTACTAATGAATTCAATGATGGTATAATACACCCACATAATTTACAATACTAATGAAATCAATGACCGTATAATACACCCACATCATTAACAGTACTAATGAAATCAATGATCGTATCGTACACCCACATCATTTACAGTACTAATGAAATCAATGACTGTATAATATACCCGCATCATTTACAGTAATAATGAAAGCAAAGACCGTATAATAAACCCACATCATTTTGTGTACTAATGAAATCAGTGACCGTATAATACACCCACATCATTTACAGTACTAATGAAATCAATGACCATATAATACACCCACATCATTTACAGTACTAATGAAATCAATGACTGTATAATACACCCACATCATTTACAGTACTAATGAAATCAATGACCGTATAATACACCCACATCATTTACTGTAATAATGAAATCAATGACCATATAATAAACCCACATCATTTAAAGTACTAACGAAATCAATGACCGTATAATGCACCCACATCTTTTACAGTACTAATGAAATCAATGACAGTATAGTACACCTACATCATTTACAGTACTAATGAAATCATTGACCGTATAATACACCCACATCATTTACATTACTTATGAAATCAATGACCGTATAATAAACCCACATAATTTACAGTACAAATTAAAATAAATGACCATATAATAAACCCACATCATTTAAAGTACTAATGAAATCAATGACCATATAATACACCCACATCATTTACAGTACTAATGAAATCAATGACTGGATAATACATCCACATCATTTACAGTATTAATGAAATCAATGACCATCTAATACATCCACATCATTTACAGGAGTAATGAAATCAATGACCGTATAATAAACCCACATCATTTACAGTAGTAATGAAATCAATGACCATATAATACACCCACATTATTTACAGTGCTAATACACCCACATCATTTACAGTACTAATGAAATCAATGACCGCATAATACACCTACATCATTTACAGTATGAATTAAATCAATGACCGCATAATAAAACAACATAATTTACAGTACTAATGAAATCAGTGACCGAATAATAAACCCACATCATTTACAGTACTAATGAAATGAATGACCGTATAATACACCCACATAATTTGCAGTACTATTGAAATCAATGACCGTATAATACACCGACATAATTTACAGTACTAATGAAATCAATGACAGTATAATACACCCACATCATTAACAGTACTAATTAAATCAATAACCGTATAATACACCCACATCATTTACAGTATTAATGAAATCAATGACTGTATAATACACCCACATCATTTACAGTACTAAAGAAATCAAGGACCGTATAATGCACCCACATCATTTAAAATACTAATGAAATCAATGACGTATAATACACCCATATCATTTACAGTATTAATGAAATCAATGGCCGTATAATACTCCAACATCATTTACATTGCTAATGAAATCATTGACAGTATAATAAACCCACATCATTTACTTTACTAATGAAATCAATGACCGTGTAATACACCCACATCATTTATACTACTAATGAAATCAATGTCCTTATAATACACCCACATCATTTACAGTACTAAAGAAATCAATGACCGTAAAATACACCATCATTTACAGTGCTAATGAAACCAATGACCGTATAATAAACCCACATCATTTAAAGTACTAATGGAATCAATGACCATACAATACACCCACATCATTTACAGTACGAATGAAATCAATGAGAGTATAATACACCCACATCATTTACAGTACTAATGAAATAAATGACTGTATAATACACCCACATCATTTACAGTACTAATGAAATCAGTGACCATATAATACACCCACATCATTTACAGTACTAATGAAATAAATGATAGTACAGTACATCCACATCATTTACAGTGCTAATGAAATCAATGAGAGTATAATAAACATACTTCATTTACAGTACTAATGAAATCAATGACCGTATAATACACCCACATCATTCACAGTACTAATGAAATCAATGACCGTATAATAAACTAACTTCATTTACAGTACTAATGAAATCAATGAGAGTATAATAAACCCACATCATTTAGAGTACTAGTGAAATCAGTGACCATATAATACAACCACATCATTTACAGTACTCATGAAATCAATGACTGTATAATACACCCACATTATTTACAGTACTAATGAAATCAATGACCGTATAATACACCCACATCATTTACAGTACTAATGAAATCAACAACCGTATAATACACCCACATCATTTACAGTGATAACGAAATCAATGACCATATAATACACCCACATCATTTACAGTACTAAAGAAATAAATGACCGTATAATACACCCACATCATTTACAGTACTAATAAAATCACTGACCGTATAATACACCCACATCATTTATCGTACTAATGAAATCAATGAGAGTATAATACACCCACATCATTTACGTTACTAATAAAATCAATGACCTTATTATACACCCACATCATTTATGGTACTAATGAAATCACTGACCATATAATACACCAACAACATTTACATTACTAATGAAATCATTGACCGTATAATATACCCACATCATTTACAGTACTAGTGAAATCTGTGAGTGCATAATAAACCCACATCATTTACAGTACTAATGAAACCAATGATGGTATAATACACCCACATTATTTACAGTGATAATGAAATCAATGATCGTATAATACACCCACATCATTTACAGTACTAATGAAATCAATGACCGTATAATACACCCACATCATTTACAGTACTAATGAAATCCATGACCGTATAATAAACCCACATCGTTTACAGTACTAATGAAATCAATGACCGTATAATACACCAACATCATTTATAGTACAAAGGAAATCCATGACCGTATAATAAACACTCATCATTTACAGTACTAATGAAATCAATGACCGTTAAATAAACCCACATAATTTACAGCACTAATGAAATCAATGACCGTATAATACACCCACATCATTTATAGTAGTAATGAAATCAATGACCGTATAATAAACCCACAAAACGTACAGTACTAATGAAATCAATGACCGTATAATACAACCACAGGATTTACAGTACTAATGAAATCAATGACCATATAATAAACAGACATCATTTACAGTACTAATGAAATCAATGACTGTATAATACACCCACATCATTTACAGTACTAATGAAATCAATGACCATATAATACACCCAAATAATTTACAGTACTAATGAATTCAATGATGGTATAATACACCCACATAATTTACAATACTAATGAAATCAATGACCGTATAATACACCCACATCATTAACAGTACTAATGAAATCAATGATCGTATCGTACACCCACATCATTTACAGTACTAATGAAATCAATGACTGTATAATATACCCGCATCATTTACAGTAATAATGAAAGCAAAGACCGTATAATAAACCCACATCATTTTGTGTACTAATGAAATCAGTGACCGTATAATACACCCACATCATTTACAGTACTAATGAAATCAATGACCATATAATACACCCACATCATTTACAGTACTAATGAAATCAATGACTGTATAATACACCCACATCATTTACAGTACTAATGAAATCAATGACCGTATAATACACCCACATCATTTACTGTAATAAT
>NC_056739.1:429601775-429671775 GCF_019279795.1 Protopterus annectens
AGAATTGTAATGACGTATACCTCGGTTCACGGTCTAGCTTTCTGATCAATTCTTGGAAGGGTGGATGACAATCGCAACTCTACCTAGTGGGGATTCTGTTGTAACTGGTACCCAACATCCTCTTGAAAACAACTCAGATTTTGCTGAAGTTTGTTTGGAGATGAATTTTGTTAATATGGCAGTAAAATATGGTTGCTACTAGAAGGAAATGATAAAATGTTTGCCATTTCCATGTAGAAACCTATTGGGTATATATCCTTGTAGGATTTGTTCCCATTATAGGTACTTTTGACAGTGGACCATTTTTTGAATTGGGCACATTTCAGCAAAACTCTGAGCATTAGGGCTCATTTGGGTGCAGTGTACATTGCAAGGTGCCTTTCTGGAATGGCCTTTGTACGAGATGGATAACTTGAAGCTAGTCAAAGCGCTTTGAGCATTTGTATGCCTTTAGGCATTACAATAAATATTCTTGCCTTATATAGACATAATGAGATATGCCCCAGTTTTCACAGTTTTGTATTTTTGTGATTGCTTGTGAGTTTGATTGGAAACTTGTAATTTATTGCAAATGAAGGGGGTGCAGTGGCAAAATTGTTACAAGCCGGTCATACCCCTAGTCTTAGTAAACTGATATGAATGTTTGTTAGACATGTAGATTATATGTTCATCAGTGGTCTTCATTGTTGCATTCCTCACATTGTGATATCAAGAGTGCAAATATCCAGTGGCTTGGCTGACATCTGAAGCTTTATTTTTCCCCATGGTTTCATCTGAAGCTTTCCCTTCAAAGGCATAATAGGTATGTTTGTGATATAAAGGTTGTTGGCTGTTATCTTCAGATCTTCCTGCATATGCAATTGTATGTTTTTACATGCAGCCTCCCAGGCTGTCACAGCCACCATGTTTCCTGATGTCCATATTATGGTATCCGAAAGGGATGGTGGGAAACCCTCCACTGTTTTTGTATCTAAGGAGGTTGCCATTGAATTTTACTTTTTGGTTTTCCATCTACTTCTAGAGGCCTTCAGGGAGGATTAAGTTGTGATGCACAAAGTGCCAGGGCAAAAAATGGTGCTTGCCTATGCCAGACAGGACCACTTACCATTCCATTTCCCAGGCTTCTACCAAGTCCTTTGCTGAGTTAGGTGTGTACGTTGTTCCCATTGAGGTAAGAGGCTGCTCTTGTTTGTACCTCAAGTGAGTGGAGTCTCCTTCAGAAAATGACAAGAGTGGAACCTCAACAGTAGTATGATACCCAAGTCATAGAAGTTGAAGAGCTGGTATGTGTGTTTCAGATTCTGTCACATAAGAACTATGATTTTGACAGTGAAGATGCTCTGCCCATCTGCTTTACCACCAGGGGGTTTATTCCTTCAAAGATGTTTCAGATGGGGATTTTCCAGTGGGGAAACTAAAGATAATTCTGAAACCCAGCAAAGGTTCAGGGCTTGCATGTACTTACCTAGACTTTTGTCTTTCCAGTATTATATCCATTATGCATCTCTAGAGTCCAGCTTCCTTTCTCCTGCTTTTAGAAAGCCTAATCATTTCCACAGAGTCAAGGATTCCCATAAGTTTTTTGTAGGAATCCTTTGGCATATTCATACATGGAGACTCTTGAAACCCGTCAAGGGAGTTACCTCGGCTACTATCAGGTATCGTATTCCTAAATGATAAAGAGCAGGAATTGTGCAACAGATCTGCTTAAAAAATGTATAACTCTGTAATCCTTACTTCAGAGCCTTCAACTTGCCAGATCCACATGCTTAACTAACTGCAGTCCCAGTTGGAAAAGATGAGAGCTAAGGCTGAAGGGATTGTAGAAAGGCTCTGGAGCAAGAGATGCTGGAGCTCTTTCATGGTGCCAGACGTTCAAAGAATTGTGGTGTTGACGACAGTACTGTGGATGAGTCATGCACTGCGGCAGCTACAAGGTCAGTAATATGTAGACATACCTGGATGAGGACCTCCCTGGTCAGAAAGTGTTAAAGCAAATATCCTAAATACCCCACTGAACGTGGACCTCCTATTTGGACCACCACCACCTCAGAAATTTCACAGAACAATGGAAGAATGGGAAAGGTTACTTATTCTATAAGACAGACTTTTCAGACGCAAGTTCCTAGGTGCAGCAGGATTTTCCCAGCAAAGAGTTTGTGTAAGCACCCTCAATGGAATTAGCTAGACCTAGCAAAAGGAAAAGAGAAATTTAAGATAGTACTAGGATGCAAGTCCCAAGGCTAAGCCCAGGGGCCCACTGGACCAAGACATCCAGAAGGATCTGCCATTACTCCGCGAGGCTGTTCCGTCCATACCCTCTTCAAATGCCTATCCTAACCCAGAACAGCCTCCCAGAAAACAGTTGGAGTGCACTTATTTTTCTTATCAGGATATTTTTAGAAGAAATTACCCAAGGTCACTGTGTATTGAATATCACTCAGAAAAGGTTACAACTTGGTTTCCAAACATACTAAAATTGGGAGACCTCCCATTAGTTCCCAAAGAAAAATGTGCCCTTATTCCTGCAGACATTCAAGAAGTTTTGATACAACAGAAGTATTCTCCTTCATCACTTGTAAAATCAACCAAGAAATGATTATATTAGGTGATTTTAAGATGGGACTTTCTTTGAACAACTGTTGCAGCTCTAATATTTGCATTAATTTACATAGCCTATCACAAGTCATAAATGCCTCAACTTAACAAAAATGCTGATAGGCATCAAGTCAGTGGTTGATTTTTTTTTATAATTAACATCACCACAAGTGGCACTCTCCTCCCCAGACAGTCTAATAAGTGATCACTTACCTATATTTATTAGAAAATGCACTAACGTATTTAAAAAAATAATGCTATAATTATGTACAAAATCTTTCCCTTTTCAATAAGTTTCATATCAGACTTTATATCCATCAGCTGAATGCTATTGCGTACCCTCCCACTAGATGTTGCAGTAACATTCTTTTGCTACCTTAAGTAGACTTGCCTCAAGTAGATTTGAATCGAATTTAACCCAGTACCTTGGTTAGCCAAGCTAAACTGCTTTATAAAACCAAGAGGAAGCATGTAATCATGGAAAATTGCAAGCACTGAGCCCAACTTTCAAACCTTTAGGCATTTAATAAGTAAAATAAAATTTTAAGTCTGATGAAAGAACCTACTTTATTCAAGATCAGAACTTGTTTTCTGGTCCTCCGTTAATAAACTTTACCCATCCCAGTCGTATCACTTGACAATCCCCTTCTGTAAACTCTCATGTTGACAGTATTGCCTCAAACTTTTAATATTTACTGTTCTGTCCTGAATAGGTCACTCTTCCTCCAGTCCCTCACTTTGAGTCTACAAGTCAACATACTCCCATGGCTCCTTCGCCATTTCAATCAATAATATAAAAAAAGTACAAGCTAAAGCCTGCAACTCTAGCTGCAGGTAAGTTACCCACAGAATATCTTAGTGTTGTAGTTTTTGTTTATTTTATTTATTTTACATTTGTTGACCAGGTTGGTCTGGCTGAGCCAAAGGCTCATTTTCAGCAGAGACCCAGGGAGGAAAGCTCCTTATTTTTGATATACTACATAAAAACATTTGTTACAGAATCAGTTGAAATTAACATCCAGAGTATAAAGAAACATACATATGTGTAGATTCCTAGTAAAAAACATTGAGGTTTAGTAAGACATCTTTAAACAATTTAATATACATTTGTTGGATATAAGTTTCATATGTTAAGGTAGAGACCGAGGGGAGGGAGGGGAAAGAAGAGAGGAGAGTAAGAGTACTTGAAGAGGAGGAGGAGAGTTAGGGAGGAGGGAGAGGGGAGTAGAGAGAGGAGAAGTAGATGTTAAAAGATGGGGGATATTCATGGTGGAGGACTACAGTGGCAGTACCAGTTTTCCATAAGATATTTTTGCACAGCAGTTTTGAATTGTTTGGGATGATCAAGTGATCTAATTTCTAGGGGTAGTTGGTTCCAGGAAGTGGCAGGGTTATAGTTGGAGAGTAAGCATCCCAGTTTTTGATGGCCCATAGTTGATGCACTGTCATACCCTGTTTCTTTTCTCATAAATCGTACTATTCAAGAATGTGTTCCTGTGATTTGGGAAAAAATCCCTCATTCTGCCTTTATACAAGGGTGGTAAATCAACAGAATTGTCAGGCTAGAGACCAGTAGCCATTCTCCCCAACCTTTATGAAGTTTTTAGGAAAATGTGTACAATCACAACATCACATCTCAACAGCTATTTGTCAGTGATAAGAGGAAATCTTATCACTTACGCAGCATAGGCTTTTTCTCCATTATAGTACTACCCACCACTGCTCTTCTCTGTTTCATATCCCCACAAATCAAAATGGAAGCAAAGGCAGTCTCACCTCTGCTTTATTGCTAGTTCTATATAAAGCTTTTAATACAGTTTCCCAACACAGTAATTCAAAGACTATCCAGTTTAGGCCACGATTCTCACTCCTGGTTTGAGAGCAGTCTCTCTAACGAATCTAAGGCAATAAAATGAATGTACATTTTGCGTTTTGTCCCAGTACCATTGGTGTACTCCTAGCCTCCATTCTTGGTCCCTTACTATTTAACATTTTCATAAATAATCTATGTATGGCAAGCAAACCAAGCATTCCAGCATTGTGCGAGATGCTGAGGATTCAACTGTAATAATCTGCAGTGCCAGTACCTTAAATATTGCAGCCTCAGACCCAGGAATCTTTTATCTGTTGAAACTAGTCTCTGCAACCATCAATTACTGCTTAACCCCAAAAAATCAAACTGATGTTCAGCTCAAATCTAGCTAATCAGAAATTAGGTGTCGCCTTTACCTTTAACACGTAAATTGAACTTGAACACCATACGAGCTCCTTAGAGTTGCTACTGATCAGAATTTGATTACCATATAAAAGATGTTAGAGAATTTCATCAGAAACTTGGTCCGCTCCACAGAATCAAATTCTACAGACTGATCTTCACCCTACACTTCTCTATGCATCCCCTATACTGGTCAGCCTGCAAGCTACTCATTCTGCGGCAGCAGTGCTGTAACAAAATTGCTAAATTTGCTATTATTGTATCCTGTAAATCTCACCATTACCACACTCTTAAGCAGGTCAACTAGCTAAGAGCTACCTAACTGACCATGACTCATAGTATTGTATACAACCCAGAAAAATGCTCTAGCCTTTATAACCTCCTCAAGCAGTATCCCTCATCAAGGCTACTACAGTCCACAGATGAGCTTTTTTTTTGGCCTTTACTAAATCTAGTAATTCTGCTGTCAACTCACTGTAATTCTCCTTTGTGGCTTAAATGTGGAATTTGTCCTTCCTCCTATAAATCAAGTACCCACATCCAAAACCTTGAAGTAGCAACCTAAACACTATCTTTTGAATTCGAGACTTTGCTCATCACTTACTGGCTAAATTAACATACATGTTTTTCCCCCTTAAATCTTTATCTTGTTGGGCTAATGGCATAATGTTAGCAGGAACTGTATTTCTGCTAACATTCTGAATTTTTTATCAAAAGGATTTCTGAGCACCAAGCCTTTTTGTACTTAAATGATGATACCCCCTGATGCCAGGTAGGTATATGTTTTCTGAGGATGTGCTAAAGGTTATAAAGCAGGTTAGAAACCCTAACACAAGAAAATTGTACCCAGTTAAATGGAAAATATTCTCCTGCTGCTGCTGTTCCAGGGATTATGTATTTTAAGGCCAAACTGGACCATCCTGGTAAATAAATGCAGTAAATTGTGATTTAGTGTAGGGGCCTTAGAAAAGGTTCCCTTAGGGGAGAGGAATAAGACTTTTTACTTGAGACTCTATTCCTTATAAAAGAAAACCCATGGACATACCAACCCTAAATCTGTCCAATCTGAATAACTTCATAAGGACTCCAAAATTTAAAGTATTTAACCTTCCATGTCTGATGCTGCTTCCTTCCAACACTCTTGTGGTTATTCTAGATCTGATGAATGCCTGTTTCCAGATTCCCATTGCTAGAAAGCACTGACAATTAAGATTTTCAGTAAGAGTGAGATCATTTCCAGTTCATCTAATCTTTGGCTTCGAGTGTTTACAGAATCTTTCTCCAGTAATTGTATTTTGCTCGATAAAGTATACAAAATTTACCCATACCTATACAGCTTTCTGATTCTGGCAGAGTCCCAAATGAGCTTCCGAGATACTTCAGGAACTTGGGGCTCATGGTCAATAAGAAGTCCTGCTTGTTCTCCTCAAAGGAGCTAGTTTTCCTGATATGTTTGGAAAGCACTTTTAGCAAAGCCTTTCTTCCTGGGCAAAATGGACTGTGACTGCATACTTCCAAAGCATTCTGCAGCAGACAGAAATCACTACTAGGAAGATGTTCTTCGTTCCACATTGCTGCAGTCCTTACTATTGGGTAGTCCGCTGTCCAGTCGGCCCGAATACCAGAGATTAGACTGACGCCAGTACGTCAGGGTACTATTGCGCATGACCTATCCTCAGTCTTTTGCCGCATGGTCCGTGAAATATTCAAACCGGAGTTTCAGAAATCAGAGTTTGGGGAACATTTTGGTTTTTTCTTGCCTCAGTATTTAACCGATGTCAGAAAAAGTGAATAACTGTATTTCTTGTGGGAAACAGATACCTCATAGGGATTACCATACCTTGTGTATACCTTGTTTAGGGCCTGAGCACGACGTTGTTGGATGCCGCCTTGTGCTAGGTTTAACAAACGCACTATTAAGAGGAGGTTAGGCTGTGCCAGGTTAGTGTTTGGGAAGCAAATGCCGCCGGATGAAGAAGCCAAGGACAAAACAGCGGGTTGATGAACCGGCAGTCCCGGACGCCGCTCCTTTAGAAGGCTCAGTGGAGCCAGAGGTATTGCCAGGAGTTTCTTTGGAGTCTCAGGCAGAGACTTTACTGTTACAGGATGTGCCTTCTCAGGAGGCCAAAACTTCTTTGAGAGGTAGGCCAAGTTTAGCTTCAGTGGGGGCTTCTCCTAGCACTTCAGGTTCTGTGCCTAAGAAACATATGCTTAAAATGGCAGAAGATTTGATTACTATGATTAGAGGTTCTATGCCCCCTCCTGATAAGAGGCCTAGGGTGGAACCTGAGTTTGAGTGTTTGGAACAGTATTCAGAGGCTTCAGAGTCTTCATGGAAGATTTGCAGGAGTTTCCACCTTATTCTGATTCTGATGTGGATGATTCCACTCCTACAGCTCCTCCTGAGGATTTCTCATTTTCAGAGACTCTGCATTCCATGAGAGAACACTTTAAATGGGAAGGCCAAGATTACTCTGATTCCAGGAAAAGGCTTAGGGAATTCTTATTTTTACCCCAACATAGGCCCTTAGCTATACCTCCTGTGTTGAATGTGGTGGAAGATGTTTTTGCAGAGGCTTCCTGAACCCTGACTCTTTGCCTCCTGCTCCTGTTAAACCTGATAGGTACTATAGGGTGCCGCACATAAGTATTTGTTTAAGAGTCCTAGGGCGGATCCAGAAACTGTTTCTCAGGGGCCTAAAGGTGTTAAGGCCTCTGTGGTTAAAAATCCTGTTCCCACTGATAAAGAGGCAAGGGCTTTGGATAGGTGGGGAAAGAACGTATACTTCTTCCACTCTAGCCATGAGAGCTTGAATTGTCAGTTTCACATGCTAAAATATCAAAATTATCTCCTTTCACAATTGAAATCTAAGGTGGATGCTTTAGGAGGGTATTGAGTGTAAAGAGTTGCTGGATTTAGTTCATGTGTCTGAACAAGTAGGTAAGCATTCTTTGCAATGTGGTTTTGATGTTGTACAGGCCTCTTCGAGGGTGGCTGCTACTAGTTCTGTTCTTCGCAGGCATGCCTGGTTGAGGGATCAGAATTTAGCTGAGCATGTTAAGACAAGGATTTTGGATGCTCCTTTACAGTCTGATGTGTTGTTTGAGCAGTTTTAAAGAAATTGGAGGACAAAGCTAAGTCTATGCAAACTGTTAAAGATTTTTGCAGGTGCAGCCACCAACAGGAGTTCACCTGCTCAGACTTCTGGTGAGGGCAGGGGTCAGTCCCCTTTGGGAGGAAGACTGTCTCTTTCAAAGAAAATTGGGATTTAATTACTCAAGACAGATGGGTGTTGGATATCATTCACCACGGTTACAGGTTTTATTTCCATACATTGCCCCCTTTCAAAGGCATGCCAGACGCTCCTCCACAAAGAAAAAGAGGCTCACAAGCAAATTTCTCAGTTACTCCAGATGGGGGCCATTCAGCCAGTCCCTGTATCAGAAAGGGGCCTAGGATTTTATTCTCGCCTGTTCCTAGTACCAAAGAAGGGGAACACGTGGAGACCAATTTTGGATTTATCTCTCCTCAACACTTATCTGGACATTCCAAAGTTCAGGATGTTGACGTTACAACAGCTTTTACCTCTGCTGGGCAAAGATCACTGGATGGTAACTTTAGATCTCAAGGAGGCTTATCTTCATGTGCCTATAAGGCTAAGTTGCAGGAAGTATCTGCGGTTTCGAGCTGGAAATTCTCATCAGTTCTCTGCATTGCCCTTTGGCTTATCTACTGCGCCCAGAGTATTCACAAAGGTTCTGGCTCCAGTGATAGCTTACTTCAGGCTACAAGGAATTCAAATCTATCCTTACTTGGACGACTGCCTGATTCTGGCTCAAGAAAAGGAAGACCTTCTACAGCATCTGGAATATGTTATAGCAGTGCTAAGATGCCTAGGGTATTCTGTGAACGAAATAAAGTCCAGTCTAGTACCCTCTCAAGACATGTGCTTTCTGGGTGTGAGACTGAATACAGCAGCCCAGATGGCCTTTTTAACCCCGGACAAACAAGAGTCTATCACATTACTTCCATCAACTATCTCATCAGTCCGTGCTGACTGCAAGGACAGTCCTTCAAGCATTAGGGTTCATGGCATCTTCTATTCTGGTGCTTCCCAATGCCAAACTGCATATGAGGAAGCTACAATGGTATCTCAAAAATGTATGGACACAGCACTGCCAGGATTTGGACACTGTCATTCAAATAATACCTTGCCTTCAAAAAGAATTTTTGTGGTGGGCTCAGGAATGTCACCTAAACAAGGGACTCTCTGTGACCCGCCAGAGGCAGTCAGATTTTAACGACAGATGCCTCGGACATTGCTTGGGGAGCTCATCTAAATGGAAAGTGGATACAAGACAAGTGGCCTGCCAGACTACAGCATCTACATATCAACATGAAGGAGATGTTAGCAGTCCAGTTTGCATTAATGGCTTTCAAGGAGTTACTTCTTCCAGGGCAGGTGTTGATTCTAACAGACAACACAATTGTCATGTGGTACATCAACAAACAAGGGGAACACATTCTTACCCATTGTGCAGGCAAGCAATGATTTTATGGGAGACTGCGCTCAGCTTGCAACTAACTCTTCAGGCAAGGTTTCTGCCGGGAGCACAGAACTCCTTAGCAGATGTGTTAAGCAGACAAATCATGGATCCCCACGAGTGGAAACTGGATCTTCATGTATTTCAAAGGTTGACAGTGTCCTGGGGAACTCCAGACATAGATCTGTTCGCTTCTCCACTAAACCACCAGCTGCCAAAGTTTTGCACAAAGCGATTACATCACACAGCTTGGAAAGTGGATGCTCTGTTTCAGTTGGGAAAATCTTCATGTGTATGCTTCCACCTCTTCCTCTTCTTCCAAAGGTGCTTCTAAAGGTCAGACAAGACAAGCCAAGGATGATTTTAATAGCTCCAGATTGGCCTCGGCAGCACTGGTACCCATTACTGAGGAGTCTAGTAAAGAAGCCTCCATGGCCTTTACCCTTGATTCCACCTGTTGTCTCAGAGAGAAGGCCACCTGCTCAATGTCAAGCCTTCATCTAACAGCATGGCATATTCTGTTTTGAGAGACAGCCGGTCTCAACTTCCTCAACAAGTTTTAAATGTGATTATGGAAGCTAGAAGACCTAGTACAAGGAAAGTGTACGCGAAAATGGAAGAGATTTTTATTTTGGAGTGCAGCAGTGAATTTGGATATTTCTGAGCCTAATTTGAGTGTGGCTCTTCAATATCTTACTGAGTTATTGGACAAAGGTTTGTCCTTCTCTTCCATTAAGATTCATGCTGCAGCAATTTCAGCTCACTATGATTGTGACCCACCATTGTTTTCATCCTTTGTTCAAGCAGTTTCTCAGAGGGGCAAAGAATATAAGACCCCGAGCTCCTACTCCTGCTTGGGATCTCAATTTTGTGTTGGAAAAACTTACTCTACAACCTTTGAGCTGGTACTGCTGATTTGAAATATTTGTCATGGAAGACTGCTTTTGTTGGCTATTACTTCTGCAAGAAGGGTTTCTGAGTTGCAGGCCCTTATGGCAGTAGAGCCCTTTCTGATTTTCCATAAGGATAGGGTATCATTACGTACTAATCCTTCCTTTATGCCTAAGGTGGTTTCTAGTGTGGCTTTAAACCAAACTATTCATTTGCCCACTTTCTATGCAGATCCCCAAAATAAAGGGGAAAAGATTTTGCACACTTTAGATGTACATAGGCAGTTGCGTTATTATTTAAGCAGGACTAAGGACTTCAGGCAGTCTCAGCAGTTGTTTGTTTCTTTTGCTTTGAGTTCTCAGGGCAAGCCTGTGTCTAAGCAAACTATTTCTAAGTGGATTGGGTTTTGCATTTCATTTTGTTATTCCCATCATGGCAAGGAGATTCCAGCTGGGATTAGGCCTCATTCCACTAGGGCTACTGCCACTTCAACAGCATTTCTAACCGCGGTGGCAACTAAGGATATTTTGGAGGCAGCTACATGGAGTTCAGTGCATACTTTCTCTAAGCATTATCACCTTCCTCTCTACTCTAAGTCTAGGGCTGGTTTTGCCACAGCTATTTTGCAAGGCATGTTGTCAGCTCCTGCTTCTTTATGATTTGCCAGCCTCCCTTACCTCTGCTTTGGGATTCTACCCAATAGTAAGGACTGCAGCAATGTGGAACGAAGAACATAGTACAGTTTTGTACCTACCATAAATGTAGATGTTCGAGGATCCACATTGCTGCAGTCCAATTCCTCCTTCCCTCTGTGTTTAGGGGTGGTTGTGTAGGTGAGGTTATATGTTTATATTTTTGTATATATTTCTGTATATATTGTACATATTTTGGTGCAGGTATTTTGGGCCTTGTCTTTTAGGGTCTTCTGACATCTGGGGCAAGAAAAGACTGAGGATATGAGTCATGCGATTAGTACCCTGACGCACTGACGCCAGTCTACGCGCCTGACCGACGTCAGCCATATACTCTGGTATTCGGGCCGACTGGACAGCGGACTACCCAATAGTAAGGACTGCAGCAATGTGGATCCTCGAACATCTACATTTATGGTAGGTACAAAACTGTACTTTCTGAGGCTGCTAGGATTCTGAGCATCATGCATCATAATGGCTTCCCTTGCATCCTTGCACAGGAGAAAGCTCCTGTGGTACCTAAGTAACAGTGTCAGCATACCAAGCATCAAGGGTGGGGGGTGCCTCATGGTGCATTCAACATTGTGCTTAGAATCCGGGAATGCCCTTCAGGACTCCTCTAATTAAAATGACTGACCACAATTCTTCATGCCTGTAAAGCACATTTAGGAGTCCTTTCATGTACAGACTACCTGGGATGACAAAATGAGGGGAAAAAAGCATTAAAGAAATGATAGCTGGTATACTACCCTACAGTTGGGGAGATCTTTCAGGTGAAGATAGTCAATACAGCTGTAATGTGATGCAAAAACAAGGAGGAACACATTCATATTTGCTTTGCACTGTAGCTGTAGTCTACAACCCTCACAACAAAATGGATTGGTGGACAACTGAGAAGATCCTAAAAAAACACCTCCTTGAATGAATGCTAAACAGGGATGTCTTTCTGGATTTGACCAGGCTGTAGCAGTATACCAGCGATAGACCTGTTTGCCTTTCATCTGAAGAAGCAGCTGAGAAACTTATGACAGAGCAGCAACTCCAGCAGTATGGGCAACAGATGCATTCTATCTTAATTGGACAAATTTGTCCCTTTATGCTTTTCTTCTATTTCCCCTTGATCCACAGAGTACTGTCTAAACTTGAGTCTGATCAGAAGTAATCCTGATTGCACCTTTTTGGCCAAGACAGCACTTGTTCCCTTCTCTGAACAATATGGCAAAAAGAACATTGAAAATACTGCCTCAGCTTGCAGACCACCTGACTCAACAGTTTGCTACACCAAAAGTTGGCCACTCTAAGGCTGACAGCTTAAATGATCTCACCCTTGATGCTAGGTAGCTACCAACTTTTAGTGGGTGTGCTAAAGGTTATGAAGGAAGTTAACCTAACACAAAAAATTGTACCTAACTAAATGGAAAAGGTTCTCCTCCTGCTGCCATTCCAGGTCTTGTGACCCAAAGAGAGCTAATGTGGTTATATTCCTGTAATACCCGAAATACCTTTACAGATTAGTTTAGCATGCACCTCTGTAAAAATGCATGCTTTTGCTGTTTCACCGTGTCTTCCTATGGATCCCCCTTTTTTCCAGACCTTTGGTCAAACTAGTGGGGAGGGGGGGTCATTCACTTTAGACCACCAAGAAAGTAAATTGCTCCATGATGGGATCTCAGCAGTTGTTAAACTGTTGTTGGCTCTTTTTGAGCCAGCTGCTTCATCCTCCATCTATTACCTATCTTGGAAAGTGCTGTTTTTGGAGACGAACCACTGCTGGAAGGATTTCTTCGCACCAATCCCTGATGTGCAAAGAACACTTTATAATCTTTCTTTAAGACGGATTAACTTTCATGCCTGTCTGAATTTTTTAGGCAATCCTCAGAAATGCAGAAAGTCTTTATCAACTTGCCTTATAAAGAAGGAAACTAGCTTCAAAAGTGGGTGTAATATGTTTGCATAACTTAAGAATTTTTTGCATTTTATCATTTTTAGGGGTCTCAAATGTGCATTTGTTATAATATGTGGTATTTTTTATATATTGTGTAGTGTAAACTAAAGGCTGATAGATTTGGCATCATCTAGTCTGTTCTTAGTTTTGCGGATCTTCTGCATCTGCCAGTACACCCTGTTCACATTATACTCTTCCCTTCTTCCAGCATCAGATGTTTAGCTTCTGCAGTCTCACCTGTCCATTTATTACTGCAGTTCAGTTATTACTATAGATAGCATATTTTCATCTAGACTGCCTTATCTTGATTTTTACATGCACTAAAGCTGCACATTGATGCTCCAGCAGCATTCTGATAGGAATGGTTATATAAATTTCAGTTTGAGTAAATCCTAGCAACTTAGTGATTTTGTCCACAGCTTCCTCTGTTATACCTGTTGGTTCCTTTCTGTGGTTATCACCTCAAAGTTGCTGGGTTTTTTTTTCTTTTCCCCAGTGCTTTAGTCTTAAAGTTGACTCCATTTTAGCTGGTGGTTGAATCCTCGGTGATGTGCCTTTCTGTTTTGTCCTTTAAACTTCAGTTGTCATTTTTCTACCTGGACTGCCAAGTATGATCTCTAAAGCTTGCCACTCTCTCTGTTAAGTTACTCCCACTTATTTTGACTTTTTTTTTATTGCAACAAGTTGTTTATGTTGCTTGTTCTCTTGATGTCTAATGTGAAAATGTGAAACACCACATCCCTGTTTTTTAATAGTGGTTTCCAAACCACTTTTAACTCCTGGTTCTAAACCACTCTTGTACCCCATTTGTTAGCCTATCCTACAGTCTAAACCACTTCAAGTTGCCTGTCAGTTATGTGGGCCTGAATCGAGGATCTGTTGTGAGATTAGGAATGCTGCTTTCATCTAGTTTACTTTAAGTTCCAGTAAACCCAGTCGTAAATGTGGATTTTTTTGGGCTGCCATGGCTTATTGGATTGGGTGTCCCTTGAAACATGCCTACATTCCTCCAGAAAGTGGTCTCAGAACTATTGTTAAATTAGTCTTTTCATCTCCCTGTTTATTTAGCAGGAGTAGAACCAGAATTCAAGGAAGCCCATTATACTTCAGGCATGCACTCTCTCTGCTCTGGTTTTATTGGAGGGAATGGTACACAAGCTGTATTTTTCTGTTGATTGGGTAAGCCCACTTGACACATCTTTTTTCAGGAGCAACCCAGAAGAACTGTCTAAAGAAATTGCTTAGAGCCATACAGTTTGCATTGGGAAATTGAGTAAATCACACCCAAAGCTAAAGAGTAGATCTCAGTTTTAACTTGTAGCTTTAATTCTGTGAGCTAAGCTCCTGGTTTGAGGTAAATCAACTCATCCATCCAAGGATGATCTAGTTTTTCAGCAAGACATATGTCCATATGAATTTTTTGGCTAGATGGAAAAATGCAATTAATCCAACCTTAGGTGGTTCAGTGTAAAGGTTGCACCTTTTGGGAGTTGCTTCTTTCCAGTGCTTTCTTACAGGAATGTTCCCTTTGTGATTGGCAGTGGCCACTAGGTGATAAGTTCACACATTCACCTGGAGCACTATACCTTGGACTGCAGTTACAGGAGTCTAACTTCCTTCCTTTAGTGCTTCAGAGCTTTGCTTTCTGAGCCTGGCCATCCTGTCTGGAATTGTAATTTTCATTGCTTAGTATGTTTAATTGTTAATCCTGTGCAGAAGGAATGCTATCAGGTACAAGATGTGTAATCTGTAGGTGGGCCTTCTGTAGTGGTTGCTTATTACCCTCATACTCTCCCCTTTTGTTTGAGGCACCTCTGTTCTTCAGGTGTAGATTAATTTTCCTGTAAATATGGTAAGTATATAATTTGATATTTTTTGTTACCTGTGTTGTAGGTTGCGTTTTCTTATGGGAATTGTGCAGCTGTGTGGCACAGGGGCTGTGTACCCTTCTGGCATGACACAACACATGTACCAGTGGGGAGACAAACTCCAAGTGTAGAAGTGGTAGAATTTAGTGAAATGTAAAGTTGAGAATATCAGTTGTATCCTTTGCAGATGAACTGCTGACATGAGTTGGTACTTGTTGCATGTCATGGAAGGTGTGTTTAGCACTGCTGGGTTTGTTCATGATTTCCAGGTTTTACCCATATGTTGTGAAAGGAAACAGCTTTGGAGTTTGTAGACCGCACTTCCCATCTTGCCTATTACCATAGTCTTTATTTTTCTATTAGCACATCGCAAAATACCTGCAGGCAGAATCTGTGAAGAAGGATCGCCCAGACTTCCTGGAAGGTTGGAATGGTTATTTCAAAATGGTGAGGAGTATTCTGTATTTTTTAATTAAATTCTGACCAATGCTTTCAGTGTTGGCCAGTAATAACAAGTACTTCAAGTAAATTGTCGAGCAGTACATCGCCCCTTCCTCTTTTTTTAACTAAAAGGTAATAAGGTTTGTGAGCGCCCATGTAGCAAGGGTTGTAATTTGGTTAGAATTACTTTGTAGATTGTTCATATCTTGCAGGTGTCTGTTCTTGAAAGAGCTGATTTCAGTTCTTTAGATGGCTACATTGTGGTTTTCTACTTCCTTTGTAGTCCATTAGTCAGTGGTGAAACCCATTTACTTCAGTGTCTATTCACATGTAAAGCAACAGAAGTCTCTCTAAGAAAATTAATTTGTGCAATATCGACTGCAGGATTGCAGAGGGTGGACATGACTGTGCTGCATTTGTTCTCTGCTGCCATATTCGAGGCACTAGAACATACTGCTTTGTGCAGCAGTTTTCTATTCAGTCAGTACAAGCACTATGATCTTTCCAAATCTCTATGAATAGATTGACAGGCTATTTTCTGCCTGGGGGCAAGCCTGCAGTAGGTTGCACTTCATGTTGAGAACAGAATTTGTAACTGGCTTACATTTTAAACATTTTAGTCCATCAGTAGCCCCTTCCCCTAACAACAACAAAAAAGTCTTTAATCACCATATGTTTTGCTTTTGACAGCTGATTTGTCTGTCCCCAATTTATTTTCTTTGAATCTTTGTGCTTTATCTCCTGTCAAATTTTGGACTGCCTGTTATAAAATCATAACAGTTTATTAATAAATAATGTCACACGTACATTAATAGAAAAGAAAAAGCAAAAGCTATTTTGAAAGTACGTAAACTGGTAAGCTGTTTATACTCTGCTTCAGTGTTTTGTTTTTTTGTATGATTGAGAAATCTGAAGAAGCATCTTGATGTGTGTGAAAGTGCTTAACTTTCTTTTGGATGTTTTTAGCATTTTTATGCTGTTTTAACATTTATGCTGTTTTATTAAAACTTTGGAACTGCAACTTTATTGGATTCAGCCGTGTTGACTGGTCATTCTTCTGTTTGGATCTTTGAGAAGTAGTTGAGTAATTTGAAGACCAGTGACACTTATCCATTGGTATGCATACTGTGTCTGGCCTGAAAAAGTTGGAAAACCGTATCAGAGAGAGATCGGAGTGATAGTACAGAGACAGATATGTAGAAAGTCTTAATTGTTTCATCTTTGTTCCAATCACAGAATGTTGCCCGACAGAATAATGACAGTGACTGTGGAGCCTTTGTGTTGCAGGTAAGCCACTGTGCAGTTTGTGCATTGTAATTTTGATTTTGAACTGCTTTTATGTGTGGAATTTGTATTGCAGGTATATATAAAAAGAAATTCAAGTGATTCCATTCTAGGACTTGAGCCACAATGACTCTGTTTCAGCTTTTGATGGACTTTTTTAACCATCTTCCTATGGATAAATAGCTTCTGATGTTGCCATTTCTTTGTCTTTATATTGGTGGTAGTACTTTAAGGCCTTCCAGTTTTTCATCTTACAGAGCAGTGTTTTCTTTGAGTGTGTCTTGTGTTTGTTTGAGAGGTTTTTAAATGTTTTTTTGCCTTTGTTGTGGTATTCATATATATTTTTTTTAATTTTTGGGCCAGCGATACAAATTATAGGTATGAGGTGCTTTCTTCCCCTTAAAATACTTGCCTGATGCATTTTGTTTGAGCCAAAATTCATCAGCCATTGACCATCCTTTAAAAAAAAAAAAAAAAGTTCCTAACAGTTTAGCAGAGCACAAAAACATCTGACTGAAATGAAGAACACAAAAGTTTTTAACATTTTTTTATAAAAGTCAAAAATCAGTAACAGTGTTTGTTATACATACATCCATGCAGATGCCATTTATTTCAATGAATTTTTTCATACCCTTTTCTAAAGATTCTGCAGTCAATTATTTTGTGTCATTTATTCAATATTTCGGTTTCATCTGGGTTAGAATGTAATTACCTTTTTCTAATTGCTTTTTGGCAGCCAGTAACATTAAACATTGCCCATACTATGTCTGTGCAATTCAGATGCTATATCCAGCTCAAATAAATCATTTCCTTAGTTTCCTAGGTTCATAGGAGGTTACTAGGCTAATGTCACTAAGGTCTTTACAAGCCGAGCCATGTAAAAACCAGTGTACCCTAATTGACCGTAGTTAGATGGTTACTGTTAGAGTGATTCTGTTATCAGCACAGATTGTAACCCAAATATTTCTGTAAAAGTAACTCTGTGGGGGATTTTTAACATCTTCCTTGTTACATTACCAAAAGTTGCTTGCTTTCTTCACCATCACACCTCTGTTTGCTAAATACTTGAGGGGGAAGAACCCTCTGAAGTGTACTTGGGGTATAGAAATACCTATGCCAACATTCCCATGCAGAAATACTGTATTTTCTGGACTTTGTTGCAGTACTTAGAAGCCTTACAGATTTCTTGCCATTGTTTCTTTGTAAATTGCATTTACATATTCTTTTTTTTTTTTACCTCCTCTGATTCTTATGCAACATTCTACTATACCTGATTAATTATTCCTTTTACAACAGCTTTTGTTCTAGACTCAGCTAAAGCTTTTACCAGAGCCGGTCTTTTGCTTAGACCTCTATATCTCTCTGTTTGCCTATACTGTTCTCAGTCCCTGGTGGTGAAAGCAGTCTCTAACCAGCAGTCCAGGCTTCTACTTAGCCTTATCCCCTCTTTCCTTTTCCCTCCTGACTTATTTCCCAATGCCTTGCTTCATTTCCTAATTTCATCCAGTAAATTCCAGTGCCCTCTTGTCCTTTTTTTATATCACCTACTTTCACACAGACCTACTGCTATAAGCTCCTTTCTCCATTCCTGCTCTTAATTGTTAAAATGTTTTGTTTACTTCATAAGTACAACCTTTTGTATGGCTATTTTTCCATATGGGCTTAAACATAAATTTCAGTCTATTTTTATCTCTCAAATTTCCCTCTGCCTTGCTTCGTTATATTCTTTTTCCACTTTTAAGTAACTCAGATAGAAAGTTATTTAAAAAATTGAGTAATAATGGCATAGCTGTAAAGAACTCCTTCAGAGCCGGTAACCCTAAGACACTTGTCCTATGTGTAGAATCAGCTTATCTCACTTAATGCTTACTCCCCCACCCCCCCAATCCAATGAATTATTTCAGCTCTTATCTCTCACAACTTCTGCTCTAGTTGATAAAATGTTCCTTGTGACAAAACCACTTTTTGTTACTACTTTTTCCACCAAGAGGGCAGACCAAGTTGTAGGGAGTAAGTATACAAGACAAAGATTTGGGACACCCCCAAGGCTGTAAAAATAGCTTTATCCGTGGCCAGGCTATTTGTGTAGTTTCAGTCAGTCTTGTATTTTGGTGGAACTGAATTCAGGCATTAAGTTGAAGCAGATGCTGATATTGACACTTCTTCAGGTCTCCAAATTGTTCATATATGTATCTGTGTAAACTAATAATCTAATTTGTACTGCAACATCTTGCTAAATATGCAAGTACTTGTAATTTTCCTTTTGATATGTAAAAGTAATTATAACGTTCTTCTGTTGCAGTAGTATTCTTGCTACAGACCCAGTTTATGGCTGATAAAAGATCATTTATGCCCAGCTCATCTACCCATTTAACATTAATAAATGGTAGATTCCTTCATATTATCTGTGACAGAAACAAATCACCACTGATGTCTGTGTGTTAGTATGTTTATTTTTTTTCCGTCTCCCCCCTCAAAAATGCATGACAGGTGCTGTCATACTTAAATGATTTCGCTTTCCCAATAGTAAGTTTAGCTCCTTGATGAAGTTTTATGTAGACACTGATTATGGTATGATGAGCATTTTGTTCTTTAACTGCCAGTGAAGTATTGTGATTTCCCACTTTGTCACCAGCAGAGTCATTTTTTTCAATGCCTTCCTTTGATGATTTTTTTTTTTTTGTTAAATGGCCTTCTGTGCCTCCTTACACTGAACTTCATACTTGAAAAAGGGAAGCTGTGCTGTTTAGTTTACTCCAAAAGTCAAAACTTTTCCAAGAAACACTTTCTAGGTGTTACATCGGTCATCTTTGACAAATTGTTAAACTCATCCCGGGAATAAGCTGTCTTTGCCAGGTGTTATCCTTAACAGTTTTAACCTTTGACAGCATAACTAGAATTTAGTGTCTTTGGCCATAGCTGCCCCTCCTCCAGTTCAGACCTGCCTCAGCCAAAGGCTGTGTAGTACAGTGGATGCTTTGGTGTTTACTATAAAGAGGTAACATGACATTTTACAAAAAGCTAAAATGGAATGTAGAACAATCATGTTTAGATTTATTCTCAGGGCGATGTTCATGTCTGCAACCAATTTTTTGGGGGGAAGGGGGTAAGCCCCCCACACATTCTGCTTCTGTACAGTATCTTGTGGGTCACAGTACCTTTGGGTAAGGGCAAAAAACAATCTTCAAAAAAGTGCAGCTTTTGTATTTTTTGATTGTCAGAATCCATGACTGAAATTACAACCGACACCCAAACTGAGAAGGCTATACATAGGTGTCCCTTTATGTATTACTTGGAGGTGGAGAAAAGGGGTGAGGAGCAGTAGATGTCCTTCAAGGATGCATCTGCAGTCCTTACATACGGGTTGTCCTGCCTCGGGCAGCCCCTCGGTCGGCCGGATTCCAAAGTCTGGGTCCGGCGTCGGCTGATGTCGCCCCTTTCCCGACGTCAGAGCGCCTGGGATATAAAAGCGTCAGCCGACGCCATCTTCCTCAGTTTTTCTTGCCCCAGATGCCAGTTGCCCTCTAAGTAAGGCTAAATTTGGAGAGATGAAAAAATTCCAAACATGTACAGCAATAAAAAACAAATACACCATAAAAGATAACCCCAGCTACCTACAATGAGGGATAGGTACCCAAAGTATACCACAGAGGGGTAGGAGGGAGGGAAAGCCTGACTGCAGATGCATACCTATCTGACATCTACATTTATGGTAGGTACAAAACTGTACTATGTCCTTCAAGGATGCATCTGCAGTCCTTACATATGGGTAGAATACCATAGCCAAGCTGGGGGAAGTAGGACCTAAGAAAAGGATGGTGTAGCTTACATGCCCTGCAGGACTGCAGTAGCAAAGCCTGCTCTGGATCTGGAATATAAGGGCAAGTTGTAATGCTTGGAAAATGTATGCATGGAGCTCCATGTAGCAGCTTCTAAAATGTCCTTTGTAGCCACCCCTCTTAAGAAGGCTGTGGAGGTGGCTGTTGCTCTGGTGGAATGAGGCCTTATGTTAGCTGGCACAGCTTTTCCATGAAAGGAGTAACAGAACCGAATGCAATTTCAGCCGACGCCGGACCCAGACTTTGGAATCCGGCCGACGAGGGGCTGCCTGAGGCAGGACAACCCGTATGTAAGGACTGCAGATGCATACCTATCGGACATCTACATTTATGGTAGGTACAAAACTGTACTTTTGTGATGAGAGTAATTGACATTTCTTTGGTATTGTACTTTTCAGGTACATCTGAATGTTATGTCCAAAGAGTTATTTTATTCAGTTCAGGTTCAGGACTATGACTTCACACCATTTTCGAAATGAGGTATGAAAGCTGACATCTGTGATTGTAGACTTAAAAGAACAGTACTGTTAGAAATTGGGGGAAAAGAGCTTTTTATCCATTTTCTGTGGTCTGTACTTTGATAACATCTCTGCAACATTTTAAGTAGTTTTTACTAATTGTTCTTGACAAAGCATGTCCTGATTGCAGGACAGTGATTTGGTTTTTATTCCTGAAAAGCTTAGTTTATTGCACCCTCTTCTCTTATGCTTGGTAGCATTCAGAATTACTGCTTGCTTTGACCGTCTTTAATTAGCATGCTTGAAACTTTGAAACTCTGAATTATTCTTAATCACATTTTAGACGCTCTGCAGAAAGTGGTTTTCTCTGCAGCTGCAGAATACCACTTGGTGTTTAAAACCCTTCCACACTTCAGCAGAACCAGTGCACAGTGACTCACCTGCTTTCACCCAGACATCCATGCCATTCATTTCTGGGGAAGGAGCCTTGTGGTTCATTTGTTTCTGCCTTAGAAGCCCTATCATGTGTGTTGGGTGGGAAGGACTGCAGGTCCTGCAGAGAGGCCTACTTATTTCTCCCTTTAGGTTGCTCATGGACTTGTCATACCTGTGTGGTCAGGACAGGAGGCATGTGTGCTTCCACATATGAGGTCTATTTCTTGGTTGATGCAGCAAGAGATAGCTTTGCCACAACAGGAGGATAATGCACCAACTCGTCAGTAAGTGTCACAAATGCTGTGAACTTATCAGCCTTTCTTTCTCAAGAGCGAGTGATTTGGCATTGGCTGTTCAAGTTAATCCTTCCTACATGCAGACCCTCGGACACTAGTACTGTTTTAGTGTACCAATTATTTAAGCTTGTCATGTTATTTTTCTGTCACTAATATTGTGTTTCTTCACTCAGACTACAGAGTAAAAGAGAAGTGCATTCCGAAAGACTACAGGTTTCTGCCCCCAGGGAAGAAAAGAAAGCAGATGTGAATTTATAGACATTTAACATATTTTGTGACCCTAGCTGATAGGAAAGAACTAAGACCTTAGAAATATCTTGCTCTGAGGAATTTTCTTTTGAGCAAGAGTTTTAAAACATGACTAGTACTATAATGCAAGAGCAACGGAAGCACATTCCTGAAGTATGAGATTTCATCGTAGCCCAACATGGCGTGCACTTGGGAAACAGAATAGCATAGAAATAACTTGCAAGAAACTGTTGTCATGAGTTTTAATATGAAGTGGTATAGGGATAATTTGATCAGAATCTACAAAGGCAAGTGAGTTGAAGGCGTAGTTGCTGTACATATGCTTTAAGACTTCAGCTAGAATCACTTATGCTTTGCATTGTCAGGTGTTGTAGGTGCCTTGGAGTTTTTACCCTCCCCCTCTTTCTAATTACCTCTATTACATAACTGATGAGTAATGAGATTTCACAAAAAAGGTTTTCTGTTTCTGTTCCATTTTTCTGCCAGTTCTTTCAGTATGTTGAAGTCCAGTCCAGTTTGATAACAGGATTCCTCCAAGTTTGGTTATTGGCTGACTTGAATATACTGTATTTTTAGGACAGGGGACATTTTCTCAGAGCCTCTTCAGTGCTTTTATAGCTCTTAGGCCTGCTTTGCCCTCATCCTCCCCAGTGAAATCCCCCTGTAATTAGTCCTAGGCCTCCGGCTCAAGATGTTTCTCAACCTGAAGCTGAGGACTCTGACTACTCTTCAGAGGATTCTCTGTCCTGTCTCCCAGTTACCATCTCCCCTTGGTTATGCCTCCCCAGAGGAAGATTTTTGCTGAGAGATTCTCCAGGTGAGGATCTTACCTTTGGGGAGACCATTTCCAAAATTAGTTCTTTAAGTGGGATTCTACTGAGATGATAGAAGTTCAGAAAAGATTATATGAACTTCTACAAAAGGACAGTCCTGCTCCTTCAGCTGTGCCTCCAGTCTTGCCAGCTTTTCTAGATGCTTTTAATGCAGCCTCCATAAATCCTGATTCACAGCCCCCTGCCCCATGAAGGCCTAACAGATTCTACAAGGTCTTTGAGGGGACCAAATGCCCCATAGCAGACCCAGGCACTGTAACAGTTTCAGCTGATAAGCCCTTAAAACTGCTTCCATCCACCTCTTTTCACCCTACAGGTAGACAGCAAGGCCATGGAATGCTTTGGAAAAAATGTTTCTACCTCAGCTACTTTGGCATTCAGGGCAATAAACTATCAAACTTGTATATCAAAATATGCCCTCGCCCTTTTAGGACAAGCCACTAAGCTTCTGACCGAGATTCCAGACTCTTCTGCCATTACACAGATATCTAGCCTTGTATTCTTGTCTTCTCAGGTCACTAGGCTTTCCATTAGGTGCAGCTGTGATGCAGCTGAAGCCTCTGCCAGATCTGCTGCATCTGCGTCAGTCCTGAGAAGATATTCCTGGCTGCGGTTACAGCCTTTAACCTAATGATATTAGGGCAAAAGTATTGGGTGCACCTCTGGATAACTCTGCTCTCTTTGGGACAAAGGTGGCTGAGTTGGTCAAAACTCTACAACAGAAAGGGGATGGAGTTTCAAGACCTGAAGCACCTGTTTGATCATGCTTCACTGTTGCAGTCCTAACAAATGGGTAATCTGGCTCCCGGTAGCCCTCGATCGGTCAGAATACCAAAGGTAAGTAAAAATGACGTCACCTGCTGTCTGTTCTAAAGGGCATCCAATACAAAAGGAGGCAGCTGACGTCACTTCCTCAGTCTTCCTTGCAGCGGAGCCAGAAGCAGTTCTTGCACGAGTGCCGGTCGGCAGTTTACCTTTCTTGTTTCCAACTACAAAGTTGAAGTCAAGTACAGCTAAGTACCCCATTGGGGATCCTCTTTTCTTGCCTTAACGAATGTCAGAAAAGGTTAGTAATTGTCTTACCTGTGGAAAGCAGATTCCCCATAGAGACTTTCATTCCTATTGTATTTGTTTAGGCCTTGACCACGACGTTCCTAATTGTGATCTCTGTGCTTCCTTTAATCCGTGTACTATTCGTCGTCAGGCTAAGCTTTTAACTAAACATTTTGGTGTTTGGCCAAAGTTTGTCGGTATGGTGTCCGCTGGTCTTCAGACTTCAGATATCCCCAGGAAACATAAGGATAAGGACCTCGACAGGCTTCCGAAGGTCAAGTCCTCAGATGTTAAGTTGGTCGTCAGTCATGTGGTAGCCGGTGTGGAGTTTTTGCAGCCCCTGAAGCCCGCAGGTTTTCAACCACAAGCCTCTGTTGAGACCACTGAGGTCCCCAGGCCTCCGGCTTCTTGTTTGACTTCTGACCTTCCACCTGTTGCCTCTTCAGCTGGATCCGGAGCCGCTAAACTGACTCCGGTGTCTGAGGCCTCTGTTCTTCATCCAGACAGTAAGCTCATACCGACGAGTTCAGCTGCAACATCAGTGGTCGCCAGGCCTCCCGAGTCCTTCATACTTGCAGGTAAATCATCAATTCGTAAGCCTCTCGTTCCCCTCATTCTCAAATGGCAGATGACCTTTTGACTCTTAAGGGTTCCTTCAAAAAGAGGCAGATATCTCTCCTGAGGCTTTGTCTTATTCAGGTTCTGATACTTCCAGCGTTTCTGTTGATGAAGAGGAAATTTCTCAGGCTTTCTCTCCTTTTGAGGATTCAGATGCTGAGGAATCCACCCCTTCGGCTTCTCCCCCAGAAGATTTCTCTTTTGGTGATACTTTAAATACTCTCGGGAGCATTTTAAATGGGAAAGTCAAGATTATCCCATTTCTAAGAAAAGGATTAGGGAGTTTTGGGATTTGCCTCGGCATAAGCCTTTGGCTATTCTTCCTGTGTTGGAGGTGGTTGATGTTTTTCTGGAAAATTCCTTGACTCCAAATTTGGTTCCTCCTGCTCCCAGGAAACCTGATAGGTACTATAGAGTCCCTAATTCTCATTAGTTTCTTTTCAGGAATCCATTGGCTGATCCTGAGGTTATTTCTCAAGGTCCTAAAGGAGTTGAGGCTACTGTTAATAAAAATCCTGTTCCTTCTGACAGAGAATCTAGGAACTTAGGTGGGGTAAAAAGGTTTATACTTCTGCCACTCTTGCTATTAGGTCTACTAATTGTCTTTTTCATATGCTGAAGTACCAGCAGCACACCTTGGAAGCTATTAAGTCTGTGTGCCTCTGTTGGCGGAGAATAAGGATAATGCAGTATTTGCTGAATTCTGCCTGTCTGGTCAATACACATTCATTACATTGTGGTTTTGACATTCTAGAAGCCTCCTGTAGTGCTACAGCTACCGGCTCTGTTATTAGAAGGCACGCTTGGCTCTGGGAGCAGCCACTACCAGAGCCTGTTAAGGCCAAGCTTTTGGATGCACCTTTGCATAAGGACAGTCTTTTTGGCAGCAAAGCAGAGGAAGTTCTCAAGAAAATGGAAGACCAGGCCAAGTCTATGCAGACAGACTTTCTGCAAGTTCAGCCTCCTCGCTTTAGTAGGAATTACCCTTCTAAGAGTTGGGCATTCCCTGACACCAGCAGACAGAACCGTTCTAGGACTAGAGGTTACAAATCTTCTAGGGGACAGGTGGCTACCCTCAAAGATCTAAGCGTTGGCAGGCTTCCTCTTCCAAGGCGGGGAGTTCTTAGCCTGTATCTCAACCTAAACATTCTCAATGACTCTGGCCAACTTCTGCCTGTTCTTGCCTACCCAGAGAGTCCTTTAGGGGGAAGGTTGGCCCTTTTTGCAAAAGTCTGGGTCACCATCACAGGCAAATGAGTACTCAGAACTGTATCCCTTGGGCACAAGTTTTCTTTCCACACCTTTCCAGTGCCCAAAGGATTCCTGGACACTTCTCCAAACCAAAGGGCAGAAGTAGAAACGCAAATTTTGTCTCTGTTGCATCTGGGAGCAATAGAATCTGTTCCTGCTCAGCAGGTAAGCCAGGGTTTCTATTCCAGACTTTTCCTAGTTCCAAAAAAAGAAGGCACGTGGCGTCCTATCCTAGATGTATCCATTCTGAACTCTTTCTTAGTAATTCCAAAGTTCAGAATGCTCACTCTACATCAGTTGCTACCAATGTTGGACAAGGGCTCTTGGCTAGTAACTTTGGATCTCAAGGAAGCTTATCTGCACATCCCTATCAGGAAAAGCTGCAGGCAGTATCTTCACTTCAGAGTGGGCAAGCAACATTATCAATTCTCTGCGCTGCCCTTTGGCTTATCTACTGCTCCCAGAGTTTTCAAGAAGGGCCTGGCTTCAGTCATTGCTTTTTGCAGGCAGAAGAAAATTCAGATTTATCCATCCTTGGACGACTGTCTAATTCAAGCAAATTCTCAGGAATAGCTGTTAAAGGATTTGCAATTTGTAAAGACTCCTCTCTCTTCCCTGGGTTACGCACTCAATGAGGAAAAATCAAAAATGGTACCAACCAAGGAGATAACATTCCTGGGAGCGAGTCTGAACACAGCCACCTGGAGGATATATCTCAGCCAGGAGAAGCAGACAACTCCTTCAGTTTACTTCAAGGACTTGGCAAGCCTGCCCCAGCTCCCTGTAAGGAAATACCTGCAAGCTCTGGGATTCAAGGCATCTTGTATTCTCATGATTCCATATGCAAAACTGCATATGAGGAAATTGCAGTGGTACCTCAAGAGCCTTTGGTGTCAGCACACGCAGGACTTGGATGTGATAATTCCTCTGCTTCCTTGTCTACAGGCAGAGTTTCTATGGTGGGCAACAGCCTGTTTACAAAACAAGGGCATGCCTTTCTGCCCACCTCCTGCCATTCAAGTTCTGACCACAGACTCATTGGACTATGCCTGGGGAGCTCACCTAGATGGCAGATGCATACAGGGACATTGGAACACCCAGCAGATGCACTTGCACATAAACCTGAATGAATTGATAGTAGATGTTCTTCGTGTTTCACTGTTGCAGTCATTACATTAGGGGTAATCTGCTGGCAGGTTGCCCTCAGTCGGCCTGATTAACAAAGTCTTGGGTCCTGCGTCGGTTGCTGTCCCTTCTTCCATGACGTCAGGTCATCAGGGGTATAAAACATGCAGCCGACGCCATTACATCAGTCTTTCTTCCCATGCAGGGCCCAAAGCAGAAGCAGTTTGCAAGTGCTGGTCGGCTGACTGCTGAAATTTTCGTTTTCCAGTTTCAGAACTGAAGTCTTCAACTAAAAAGCTAAGTACCCCATTGGGGAAACTTTTTCTTGCTTCTTACCGATGCGAGAAAAAGTTAATAATTGCATTACTTGTGGGAAGCAAATACCTCATAAGGATTTTCATTTGTACTGTATTCCTTGCCTAGGCCCTGACCACAACGTTCCTTGCTTTCGGTTTTGTGCTAAATTTAATCAACGTACTATTAAATGTCGGTATATTTTTGCTTCTGAATATTTTAGCTCACGCTTTAATTATCCAGAAATGTCTGTTAGCAATCCGACTACCGGAATACCTAAAAAATGCAAAGAAAAAGAGACCGTCTAGGTCCAAAACTGATGACGCTTCTCCTACGCCAGTCGCCAGTTTGCCAGTACTCAGTGAGGTGCTTTTGCAGCCCCTGATGCCTGCTACGTCTGATTCGCAGGCCTCTACTGAGACCCATTCGGAGTCCAGTATGCCGCAAGATGCTTCAGTTATGGATCCCGCGGATTTCTCTACCTTGAATGTCTGGAGCCGCTGTGCAGGCACTGGCTTCTGAGGGTGTTTTCAGGCCTACAGATTTGTATATTAGACCAACGCCATTTTCAAAACTAAGGCAAAAATCTAAATCTATGACTAAAAAGCCGACACCTGGGCCACATGTGCAGGCCCTATGTCTAAAAAAACAAATTATCAAAATGGCTGAAGATTTAAGTACTCTGATCAAGGGTAGCCAACCCCCCCCCCCCCTTCTAAGAGGCCTAGGCAAGACATTGATCATGAATGTTCTGAACAGGATTCTATTTATTTTGACTATTCTAACGAACAGGATTTGTTTACCTACTTGTGAGGAGTCTGATGCAGAAGATTCCATTCCTTCTGCTTCTCCCCCTAAGGATTTTTCTTTTGGGGAAACGTTACATACCTTCAGGGAACATTTTCACTGGGAAAGTCAGGATTTCTCTGAATCTAAAAAGAGACTTGGGGATTTTCTTCTTCCTCAGCATAGGCCTTTGGCTATACCTCCTGTTCTAGACATTCTTGATGATGTTTTTTCAGAATCTAGTATGGCTCCTGATTCACTGCCTCCGGCTCCTTGTAAACCAGACAAACTACAGGGTTCCTGACTCCCACAAATTCCTTTTCAAAAATTCTATTGCAGATCATGAAACCATTACTCAGGGTCCCAAGGGCATTAAGGCCTCTACTGCTAAAATTCCTACCCCTTCTGATAGAGATTCCAGGGCACTGGATAGATGGGGTAAGAAGGTATACACTTCTGCAACCTTGGCAATCAGGGCTTTAAACTGTCAATTTCATATGTTTAAATATCAACAGCATTATCATGGGACTGCTTAAACAGAAAATGTTAATTTCTGACTGTGTGGAAAATAAAGATGTACAGGATTTATTGCATTCAGTTGAACAAGTTGGAAAACATACTTTGCAATGTGGTCTTGATTCTTTGGAGGCCTCATGCAGGGCTGCTGTAACTGGGTCTGTGCTAAGAAGGCATGCTTGGCTCAGAGCAAACTCTGCCTGATCATGTTAAAGCAAAATTGTTGGATGCTCCTTTACAACAGGACCGTCTCTTTGGTAATAAGGCTGAAGAAGTTTTAAAAAATATGGAAGATAAAGCTAAATCTATGCAAACCGTAAAATATTTCTTACAAGTGCAACCTCCAAGATTTAATAGGCACTGGCTTACTAAGAACTGTTTTTTTCCAGTTCCTTTGAGAGCCACTCAAGTCAAACCCAGACATTCCAAAGGCTCCAGGTTTCAGTTACAAGGGACTTTTAGAACAAAACAGTGGGGCGCGCCTCCTCCTCCAAGTCTGGAAACAACAAGGCACCTCCCTATGGTAAGCAGTCTCAATTACTTCCCTTTACACTTACCAAGCCACCCCTCTGGGGGGAAAACTGGCACTTCATGCAAGAAACTGGCAACTTATAACCCAGGACAAATGGGTTTTAAATATAGTATCCCAGGAATAGATTTCATTTCCACACGTTGCCAATCCCAAACGGATGGCCAGACCTGCCCCCAAATCAGTGGGCAGAGGCCCAGAAACAAGTACTGTCCCTCATGAACATGGGGGCTATTCAACCAGTACCAGAAGAGGAAAAGGGACAAGGTTTCTATTCAAGACTTTTTTGCTGGTACCCAGAAAGGACAAATCATGGCGTCCAATTCTGGACTTACCTACTCTAAACACATTTCTGGACATTCCAAAATTCAAGATGCTGACTCTTCAACAGGTACTTCCTATGCTAGGCAAAGATGCCTGGTTGGTAACTCTGGACTTAAGAGACTTATCTGCATATCCCAATCAAGGAATCTTGCAGAAGATACCTCCGCTTCAAAGCAGGCTACTTGCATTACCAGTTCTCTGCACTGCCCTTTGGCTTATCTACTTCGCCCAGGGTCTTCACAAAGTGTCTGGCTCCAGTAATTGCATTTTGTAGGCAAAGAAATATTCAAATATATCCATACCTGGATGATTGTCTAATTCAGGCAGAAAACAGGGACATTCTTCTAAAACATCTGGTGTTTGTAAAAAGGGTTCTAATTTGTCTAGGGTACACCATAAACGAAAAGAAATCACAACTGGTACCCTCTCAAAAAATTACATTCCTGGGTGCAGTCTTGAATACAACTGCCCAGATGGCTTACCTTACGCCAGAAAAGCAAATTCATTTGGTAACTTCAAACAGCTGGCCACAAAAACCCTGCTTATCTGCAAGACAAATTCTGCAAGCTTTGGGGTTCATGGCCTCCTGCATTCTTCTAATTCCATATGCAAGACTGCATATGATGAAACTTCAGTGGTACTTAAAAAGTTTATGGAGTCAGCATTGTCACAGCCTGGAAACAATGATTCCCTATCATACCTTGCCTGCAACTAGAGTTCCTATGGTGGGCAGAAGCCTGCCACCAAAACAAGGGACTGCCATTCACTCCACCCCCTGCTGCCCAAACCCTAACTACAGATGCATCAGACTATGCTTGGGGGGGGGGGGTGCTCATCTGGCAGGGAAGTGCATTCAATGCAAATACAGCCCAAATCAAATGCACCTTCATATCAATAAAAAAGAGATGCTAGCTGCACAGAATGCACTGACAGCTTTCAAGGACTACCTTCATCCAGGACAGTTAATGATAGACAACACCACAGTTATGTGGCACATAAGCAGAGGGTACACACTCCTACCCCCTTTGCAGACTAGCCATGGCATTGTGGAACATGGCCTTGACCTATCAGATTCAACTACAAGCTCAATTCCTGCCAGGAAAGCTGAATACTCTGGCACACAAACTAAGAAGAAATCTCATGGACCCACACAAATGGAAACTGGAACCATGGATTTACAACATGTTGACATGCAAATGGGGGGGGGAGTCCAGACAGATCGTTTTGCCTTACCCCAGAACTATCAGTTGGACAATTTCTGCACAAGAACACACCACAAAAAAGCCTGGAAAGTGGATGCTCTATCACCTGGAAATACCTATCAGTCTATGCTTTTCCCCCTCTGCCTCTGCTTTCCAAAGTTCTACTAAAAGTCAGGACAAACCAAAAATGATTTTGATTGCTCCAGACTGACCTTGCTAGCACTGGTACCCACTCCTGCGCAGTGTCACCTTCCACCATGGCACCTGCCTTAGACACCTTACTTACTGTCTCAGCAGAACAAACAAATTCTGCACACTCCGCTCCAAACTTTGAATCTTGCAGCATGGCTAATCACCTAAATTCACCCTTAGCATCCCTCAGCAAACCTGTGAAGGATGTCATTTTGGAGGCAAGAAGGCCTAGTACTAGAAAATCTTATGCTGACAAATGCAAAAGATTTTGTGCCTGGAATCAGTCACAAGGGATAAAGCATAGCAGTGCCAAATATTCCTCAGATTTTACAATACTTAACTGAGATGCCTCACAAGGGCCTGTCAGTTTCTTCCATAAAAATCCATGCTTCAGCCATTTCAGCTGATTACAACGCAGAACCTTCCCTCTTCTCTCATCCTCTGCTAAAGCAGTATCCCAGAGGGGCCAAAAACTTAAGACCACCCAGGAGAGCTCCACCCCCTGCCTGGGACCTCAATTTTGTATTGGAAAAACTCACTCTTCCTCCTTTCGAGCCAGTTGCTACTGCAGACTTAAAATTTCTGTCCTGGAAAACAGCTTTCCTTTTAGCAGTCACTTCAGCTAGAAGGATTTCCGAATTACAGGCTCTTATGGCAGTGGAGCCTTTCATTATTTTTCATGCGGGCAGGGTGTCTCTCAGGACCAATCCATCCTAAGGTGGTATCCAGTGTAGCTCTTAATCAGACCATTCATTTGCCAACTTTCTTTCCCAATCCACAGAACAAGGGGGAGCAGATTCTGCATTCATTGGATGTACACAGACAACTTAGATTTTACTTAAACAGGACAAAATCTCTAAGAAAATCTGAACAACTGGTGGCATTTGCTGCGGGGGCAGAGGGAAAGGCTATTTCAAAGCAGACTATTTCCAAATGGTTAAGCCATTGTATTAGTTTCTGCTGTATGCACCATGGTAAAACTATCCCCTTGGGGATCAGATCTCATTCCACCAGGGCTGCATCTACTTCTACAGCCTTTCTCAGAGGTGTTCCTACCAGAGACATTCTGGAAGCTGCTACCTGGAGCTCAGTTCATACGTTCACCAAACATTACCATTTACCTTTCTTCTCTAAATCCAGAGCTGGCTTTGCCACTTCTGTCCTGCTGGGCCTTATAGCTGGTCCTAATGCTGTATAAATCCATCCTCCCAACCATAGCTTTGGGAATCTACCCAAATGTAATGCCTGCAACAGTGAAACATGAAGAACATAGTACAGTTGTGTACACTTACCATAAATGTAGATGTATTCACTGTTGCAGTCCTGGTTACCCTCCCTCCAACCCCCCGTTTTTCTCTTACTATACCTCTACTTTCCTTTACTATGCTTAAAAGCCTTTTTGGTGTATTTGCTTTTGTTTGAAGGTATATTTTTTTAACTACTTAAATATTTGGTTCCCCATTTGGGGGAAAACTGGGGCAAGAAAAACTGACGTAATGGCCTCACCTGCCTGTTTTAACATACCCCTGACAACCTGACATCATGGAAGAAGGGACAGCAACTGACGCAGGACCCAAGACTTTGTTAATCAGGCCGACTGAGGGCAACCTGCCAGCAGATTACCCCTAATGTAATGACTGCAACAGTGAATACACACTCTTAACATCTACATTTATGGTAAGTGTACACAACTGTACTTTAAACATGCCTTACTGGCTTTCAAGCATCTTTATTCTCCAGGAACTCTGCTTGTCAGGACAAGACAATACCACAGTCATTTGGTACATCAACAGGGAGGGACTCATTCTTACCCCCTGTGCAGAGAGAGCATGATTCTGTGGTCCACAGCAGCATCATTGGGCCTACATCTGCTATCTCAGTGTCTTCCAGGGAGACTTAATGTTTTGGCGTACCAGTTCAGCAGAGACCCTGGATACTCACGAGTAGCAGCTGAACAGAATAGTTTTTTTTGCAGCATCATTCAGCATTGGAGCACTCATCAGGTGGATCTTTTCTCCTCCCCGGACAACCACCTTCTACCACGTTTTTGCACCAGACAGCATCAAAGCACGACCTGGAAAGTGGATTCTCTGTCTTTCCCTTGGACACTACTTTCAGTTTGCTTTCCCTCCTCTTCTTCCCAGAGTTTTGTTGCAGATCAGGGACGAAAGACCAAGGACCATTCTCATAGCTCCAGACTGGTCCTGGCAGCATTGGTATCCACTACTTTGCAGTCTGTCCCAATTTCCTATTTGGCATCTTCCTCTGAAACCAGATCTTTTGGTTCAGGAAAGGGGAAAAATTCTACATCTTCTTCTCAGCCTACTCTTCCTCTGATCCTGGAATATTTGGCTGATTTGCTTCAAGGTGGACTTTTTTTCCTGTATCAAGATCCATGCTTCAGCTATTTCTGCTCATTGTTCTGAGCAACCCATTTTCTCTCATCCCCTGATGAAATTGGTTCTCAGAGGTGCTAGCAACTTAAAACCTCCCAGAAGAGCGCCTGCCCTGGCATGGGATTTTAATTTTGTTTTGGAGAAACTCACTCTTCCTCCTTTTGAGCCAGCTGCCACTGCAGATTTAAAGTTTCTCTCTTGGAAAACGGCCTTCCTCTTGGCTATAACTTCAGCAAGGAGAATTTCAGAGCTGCAGGCTTTGATGGATGTAGAGCCTTTTCTCATCTTCCATGCAGATAGTGTCTCCCTGAGGACCATTCCCTCTTTTATGCCTAAAGTGGTTTCCAGCCTGGCTCTTAATCAGTCCATTCACCTTCCTACTTTCTTTCCTAATCCTCAGAATAGAGGGGAAAGGATCCTGCATTTGTTTGATGTACACAGACAGCTTAGGTTTTACCTGGACAGGACTAAGGACCTTTGGAAATCAGCGTGGCTATTGGTCAGTTTTGCTCCTGGAGCCCAGGGCAAAGCTATTTCTAAGCAAACCATTTCTAAATGGATTGCGCACTGTATTACTTTGTTCCTTTTATGGCAAGGTTCCTCCTCAAGGGGTGAGGAACCACTCCACAAGAGCAGCTTCCACATCTGCAGCCTTTTTAAGGGGTGCCCCTACTAAAGACATTTTAGAGGCTGCCACATGGTCTTCTGTACACACTTTTTCATGAAGCATTATAATTTGCCTTTGTTCTAGATCCAGGGCATGGTTTGCCACTGCTGTTCTGCAGGGCATTCTCTCCAGTCCTTGACTGTGTTGGTACCTCCCCCTCTTCTCTGGGCTTTGGTAATCAACCCATTGGTTAGGACTGTAACAGTGAAATGTGATGAACATAGTATAGTTGTGTACACTTACCATAAATGTAGATGTTCGAGTGTATTCTCTGTTGCAGTCCTGGTTTCCCTCCCTCCTTCCTTCCCCCTTTTCTCTTTTCCTAAGGTTTAGGCTAAATTTGGTATTTGCCAAAATTGCTTTTGGTTTAAGCCTTGTTTTCTGGGGGCTTCTGACTGTTATGGCAAGAAAGACTTGAGGAAGTGACGTTAGCTGCCTCCTTTTGTATCCGACGCCCTGACGTCCTTTATAACCGACAGCAGCCGACGTCATTTTTACTTGCCTTTGGTATTCTGGCTGATCGAGGGCTACCGGAAGCCGGATAACCCATGTGTTAGGACTGCAACAGTAAATACGCTCTTAACATCTACATTTATGGTAAGTGTACACAACTGTACTTTTTGCCTATCCCCAAATTTTACAGGAAATGCCCCTCAAAAACTCAATTTATAAGGAAGCATTCTGCTCCTATTCCTTTTTCCAGGGGCAGAAAGAGCACCAGGAAGCAACAAACTCCTTCCAGACCTGCTCAGACTCTGTCCCAGAAGCCAATTTCAGGACAGGGCAGAGATAGTCTGTGACTACCTGCCATTACTGAACAAATCTCTCTATTCCACTCCCCTTTCCCTAAGACTCTTACCGTCTCCCTGTTTGGAAAAGCATTACTAAAGACAGGCAGTCTTCTCTATCATAGAAAAGGGTTCTTTCATGACCTGGATCCACACCTTCCTTGAGGGGTATTTCACAACAGAACAGCTTCCCCTTTTTCAGACAGACAGCCTTATTGCCCAAGGAACAATTCCCTCTGTGCCTATGACATTAAAGGGAAAGGGTTTGTATTCCAGACTCTTCCTAGTTCCAAGAAAAGATAGTCTCTGGAGACTAATCCTAGATCTTTTCCAACTCAATCTTTTCCTGCAAGGACCCACCTTTTGAATGCTCACTCTGCAGACCCTCTTCCCCTTGATTTTATCTCTGGGGATTCCTAACCACCTTGGACATCAAGGATGCCTATCTGCACATCTCCATAAGGCTCAATTACAGGAGATACCTACGCTTCTCTGTGAGCTCCTCACATTTATCTGACTTTCCCTTTGGACTTTCTACAGCAGCAAGGGTCATCACCAAGTGGCTTGCCTTCTTCAGGACTCAAAGGATTTAAATATTCCCTTACCTGGACAACCATCTGATCCAGGCAGACTGTTCAAAATCCTTGGTGCGCCATTTACAAACAGTAATATCAGTCCTGCAAGCACTGGGTTTCAAGATGAACTACCCCAAGTCCAACCTGAACCCCTCTCAGGACCACATATTCCTGGGGTGCAGGATAAGGACTGGTGTCGTGAGGGCTTTTCTACCACATCAGAAGGTGAAAAACTTAAGGCAGTACCTGCTCTGTCCAAGTTAGTCTTGACTGCCAGGCAGTACCTCAGACTCCTGGGTCATATGGCATCAACTGTTCCCATATTGCTATTGGTAAGGCTCCACATGAGCAAGTTACAGTAGTACCTAAAGTCTATATGGACCCAGCACTCTCATCTCCTAGAGTACAAAATCCCCTTCCTACCTTGTCTTAGGAAAGAGATTCTCTGATGGTTGAATCAAGTGATCTCCAACCCAGGACTCCCCTTACAGGCTCCCTTGCCAGTACAGGAGATGTTCACAGATGCCTCAGAACTGGGATGGGGAGCAGCCATGGGTTCCCTAACAGTTCAGGATACTTGGTCAGACTCCTAGGAACATATCGATATAAGAGGATGAGCACAATTTTTATGGCCATGAAGGCTTTCCAACATATGCTGAAACAGGGCCTCCTAAAATTGTTTAGGCAACACTACAGTTCTGTGGTATGTGAACAAGCAGAGGGGGATCAAAATCCTATTTGCTATGGAGACTAGCTGTCCAAGTCTGGGAGCTTGCCACACAATAGGGAGTCACTGCCTGCAGTGTGTGTATCCCTTCAGAGCAGAACACCCAGGCAGATGCCTTGAGCAGGTCCATATCAGTCCCACAAATGGATGTTCCACAGGGATGTGTTCTTGGACGTAGTCCACAAATGGGGTAAACTTCGGATCTGTTTGCCTCCCCCTCTGAACAGACAACTTCCATCATTTTGCACCAGGCTACCCAGTCCTCTGGCAAGGGCAATGGTTGCCTTCTCAGTCTCTTGGAAGGGGGTGTTTCTGTATGGATTCCCCCCCTTTCTACTGCTACAGAAAGTCCTACTGAAAATCCAGCAGGACAAACCAAAAAATCTTGTTGGAGACTCCCTTTTGGCCAAGACAGCATTGGTTCTCCCTCCTTCTGCATTTAGCCAGGGGCAGTCACCACAAGTTACCTCATAGAGTGGACCTTCTCGCACAGGATAAGGGATCACTAATCCAGCCCTCCTTACAATCTCTGAACCCTACTCTGTGGGTGATAGAATTCTAATCCCTTACAGACTCCTTTACAATGAGGATGTGCTCACAGGATGTGCTCACAGTCCTGCAGGAGGCCAGGAAACCTAACACTAGGAGATCTTATTTGTCTGATAGTTGGACCCTTTTCAGAGTGATGTTCCCTTGGTACTATCATACCCATATCAACTTTTGCAGGCAGGGTTGGCGTACTTCTCTGTTAAAGGCCCACCTTGCTGCTATTTCAGCTTGTCTGCTTCTGCCCCCCCCCCCCCCGGCATCTCTGTTGCCTGCAGAGTTATTCCTAAATGGAGTGCTGCATCTCAGGCACCCCGGGAAACCCGTCTCCACCCCCATGAGACCTGAATTATGTTTTAGAGAAGCTCACAGTGGACCCTTTATGAACCAGCTTCTAAGGCCTCTCTAAAACACTGCACTTGGAAAACAATACTCCAGGTAGCCTTGACATCAACAAGGTGTGTCCAGAGCTACAGGCCATCATGGCTATTCCCCCATGTCCTTCATGGATGCATCTGCAGTCATAACAAGTGGGTTGTCCTGTCGTCAGGCAGCCCTGCAGTCGGCCGGATTCCAAAGTCCGGGTCCGGCTTCGGCTGATGTCGCACTCCACCCGACGTCATCTCTGTGGGTCTTCGGGTATATAAGCATCAGCCGGCGCCATTTTCCCCAGTCTTTCTTGCCGTGGCAAGCAGAAGCTGTTAGCAAGTGCGGTCGGTCGGATCCAGAGATTACTTCTACCGAATACTACTCAAGACTTCTAAAGCTAAGTACCCGTTGGGGACTCTTTCTTGCCTCAGCCGATGTCAGAAAAAGTTAACAATTGTTTAACCTGTGGGAAACAAATACCTCATAAAGATTTCCACTCTTACTGTCTGCCTTGTTTAGGCCCAGCCCACGGCGTAGCAGCCTGTTCGCCTGTGCCTCTTTCAGCCGACGCTTAGGCGTCGGTCGGAGTTTGCAGAACAGTTTTCGGTTCTGATTTTGTACATTATGCCGTCGGATCCTCCGACTACCCAATCTACCAAAAACGCAAAGATAAAGACCGACACTCGCGGTCAGCGGTTTCCGGCGGCGAAACCACGGTAAAGCAAACATGAGTGTGTCTTCGTTTCGACCGATCATGGTGTGTCCGGTTTTCGCCGGCGAAACTGATCAAAGTACAGCTGAACCTATTCTTACAACTGAGGGCCCTGCTACAACTCTTGAATCGACCTCAGAAATTTTACCCACTACGGTGGTTGACTTATCAGACACCATCCCCTTGGATGTCTCTACCCCAGCACGTGGTGCTGCTAGGCCTCCAGCAGCCATGTCCATTAAGGCCTTTGCCAGGGCTAAAGCAGCCAAGACTACTAAAACAGTGCCTGTTAAACCCCCCACATCCAGGCCCTCTTCTAGTTCTCAAATGCTTTCTTTGGCAGAAGATTTAATTTCTTTAATTAGAGGATCTCAATCTCACCCAGACAGGGCCTCTCAGCCCCCAGAGAAGAGACCTAGGGCAGAGCCCCATGAGCCAGTGTCTTCTGATGATTCTGCTGATGAATCAGACATAACTGACCAGCCAGAGGCTCCCTTCTCCAATTTTGAAGATTCTGATGCTGAAGAATCCATTCCAGCTGCTTCCCCACCAGAAGAATTCTCCTTTGGGGAAACCTTGCATGCCATGCGAGAACAGTTCCAATGGCAGCAACAGGATATTTCAGACTCCAGAAAAAGACTTAGGACCTTTCTGCACCTCCCACAGCACAGGCCCTTAGCTATACCTCCTGTTCTCTCTGTGGTGGATGATGCTTTCAATGATGTTTGCTCCGCTCCAGATTCTTTACCCCAGCCCCTGCCAAACCAGACAGATTTTACAGGGTGCCAGATACTCATCACCACCTTTACAAGGCCCCACTTGCAGACCCAGAAACTATATCCCAGGGTCCCAAGGCAGTAGCGACCACAGCTAAAAACCCTATTCCTTCTGAAGGGAAGCAAGGTCATTAGACAGATGGGGTAAAGGTCTACACTTCAGCTACTCTCTCAGCTAGAGCTTTAAACTGTCAGTTTCACATGATACAATACCAAGAGTTTATGCTTGATCAGTTAACTAAAAACTAACCACTGATGAATCTCTTGATAAGAAATATGTATTAGAGATGGTAAATAACATACAACAGGTTAGCAACCATTCCTTAAAATGTGGCTATGATGCACTGGAGGCTTCATTTAGATCAGCCATGACAGGCACAGTGATAAGAAGGCATGCATGGCTAAAGGAACAAGCTTTACCGATCATGTTAAAGCTAAGTTGCTAGATGCTCCTATGGACAAGACAAGTTTGTTTGGTACACCTGCCCAGCAGGTTATGAAGAAAATGGAAGAGAAGGCAAAATCTGTTCAAACTGTTAAAGATTTCTTACAGGTTCAACCCCAAGGTTTAGCAGGAACTGGCCTGCCAAAAATTGGTCCTTTCCTGACTCCACAAAATTTCAAAGGGGCATAGACGCTCAGAGGCAGAAACCAATCCAGAGGAGGTGCCTACAGGACGACAGTGGCAAGGTAACAACAGAGGCACAGACACAGCCACTGCGACTACATCAGCACAACCACAGTGACTTAATCCTAAATCCGCCTACCAGGGAACAAATAGCAGCTCCTCTAGGCGAGAAGTTAACCTTATTTTCAAAGAACTGGCACTACATAACAAAAGACAAGTGGATTTTACAAACCATAGATCAAGGTTACGGTTTCACTTCCACACTTTACCAGTCAAAAGAGGAATGCCAAATCTACCTCCAAATCAAAAACAGAGGCTCTCGCCAGATAATGGAGTTAGCAAACATGAGAGCTGTGGAAAGAGTGCCAACAGCAGAACAAGGAAGGGTTCTATTCCAGACTATTCCTAGTTCCAAGAAAGGAAAAAGTTGGAGACCAATTCTCGACCTGTCCACCTTAAATACATACATCATTGTCCCAAAATTCAAAATGCTGACCCTACAGCAACTTCTTCCCATGCTGGGCAAGGAGTCTTGGCTGGTAACTCTAGATCTCAAGGAGGCATACCTGCACGTCCCCATTCGACCAATCTGCAGAAGATACCTCAGATTTCTTGCAGGATCAGAGCACTATCAATTCTCAGCATTGCCCTTTGGCTTATCTACTAGAGTATTCACAAAATGCCTGGCATCAGTAATGCCCATTGCAGACTACAGAATTCAAATTTACCCATACCTGGACGACTGCTACAAGGGGACAACAAAAGCAAGCTGACAACAGATTTACAAAGGGTCATTTACTTGCTACAAGGACTGGGATACACAGTCAATTTACAAAAGTCAAGGCTGATACCATCCCAAACAAGGACATTCTTGGAATTGGACACAGTACAACAAATGGCATTCCTGACTACAGAAAAACAAAAGAACTTCCTCCTTACTTTGGCACTAACAAAACTGAACAAGTTTAACAGCAAGAAAAGTTCTGCAGGCCTTGGGCTTCATGGCATCATGCATAATCTTGGTCCCATTTGCCAGACTACATATGAGGAAACTACAGTGGTACCTAAAGAATTTATGGTCCCAACACAGACACAGTCTAGAAACAGAAATCCCACTAATTCCATGCTTAAAACAGGAGTTCCTATGGTGGGCTCAGGCATGCCAGTCAAACCCAGGCCTACCCTTTCGCAGATGTCAACCAAGCCAGACCATCACAACAGAAGCTTCAGACCTAGGATGGGGGGCCCACATGCTGGACAAATGCGTGCTGGATTGTGGACACAGGATCAACTTCACCTGCACATCAATCTAAAAGAAATGCTGGCAGTAAAACTGGCAATCCAAAAGTTCAAACCATTTCTCAAAGAGGGCCAGTTGATGATAAGGACAGACAACACCACAGTCATGTGGTACATCAACAAACAGGGAGGCACTCATTCATACCCCCTATGCAGAATGACCTTGGAGCTGTGGACCCTGGCACTCAGCTACAACATTCAGTTACAGGCAATATTTGTACCGGGAAAGACAATACTGTAGCAGACATATTAAGCAGAACCACTTTGGATGCCCTGAATGGAAGCTGCACCGGACATCTTCAAGACCATCTCAAAGAAATGGGGAATGCCACAGATAGACCTATATCACCTCTCAATCACCAGCTCAAAAATTCTGCACAAGGACATTCCACCCACTAGCATGGAAAGTGGACTCACTCTCCTTCAACTGGAAAGGCCTAACAGCATATGCATTCCACCTCTTCCTTTGATACACAAGGTACTAAAAATCAAGGAAGAGCGCAAGGATAATCCTGATAGCTCCAAACTGGCCAAGACAACACTGGTACCCACTACTGAAGAGCATGTCTCGAACAATATGTGGCCAATACCCTGATGCCTTTGATGTTAACTCAGAACAACTACAGCATCATACATCCAAACCTAAAACGCTGCAACTGACTGCATGGAACATCACATAGCAGCAGCTAATCCTGAACTTTCCCAAAGAGTTAAAGACATTATTCTTGAAGCACGCAGACCTTCAACAAGAAGGAACAATGCTGGAAAATGGAAAAGGTTTGTCAAAGAGGAAAAGATGTGTCAAACATAGATATGCCTAACATTCTGGAGTATCTGGCGAACTTCTTCATTCAGGCCTGTCCTACTCCTCCATCAAGATACATGCATCAGCTATTTCAGCAGAATACAGCTTTGATCCACCTGTTTTTTTTGCTCAGGCAGTTCCTCAGAGGAATCAAGAATGTAAAACCTCCAAGAAACCACCATTACCAGCTTGGGATTTAAACTTTGTGCTAGAAAAGTTGACACTATCACCCTTTGAACCAGCAGCAACAGCAGACCTACAACACCTGTCATGGAAAACTGCTTTCCTACTAGCAATTACTTCAGAGGGTTTCAGAACTACAGGCCTTAATGGCAGTACAACCCTTCCTAACCACCAAGATAGAGTGTTTATGCCCAAGGTGGTATCCAGAGTGTCTTTAAACCAGGCAATCCACCTACCTACCTTCTTTCCCAACCACTACTTGGACAGAACAAAATTTTGTAGCCTATGCAACAGGAAGGGAAGGAAAAGCTATTTCCAAACAGACAATCTCCAAATGGATAGGAAATTGCATCGATACTGTTACTCCTTCCATGGAAAACCAATTCCACAGAACATAAGACCTCATTAGGGCAACAGCCACTACCACAGCATTTGCCAAGCATTATAATTTGCCTCTATATTCCAGATCGAGCAGGGTTTGCCCACTGCTGTACTGCAAGATCCTAAAACACACCATAATCTACTTTTTATCCTCCTCCCTAGTTGGCTATGGTATTTCTTCTACCTTGTTATGACTGCTGATGATCCATGCAAGGACATAGTACAGTTTTGTACCTACACTAACAGTGTATGTCCTAACTGGATAGACACTGCAGTACCCTCCTTCCCCCTCCCACTCCCTCTGTGTTTCCTAGGGTGTTTACCCTCCTAGCCAGCTGTTGTGAGTCTTTATGGTGTATTTGTTGTATATTATGGTATATATGTTTATATTTATGTGTTCTCTTACCTCTTTATAAACATTGGCATCTTTCTCTCTCCAAGCCTTAGCCTGCAAGAGGGGGCTGGCATCATCTGGGGCTCGACACTGAGAGCTGCTGAACGCTGGGACCCAATGCTCCACAGGAGATAGAATGACGATGTGACAGGGTAGAGACTTCGATCAGCGGAGCGGTCGATTGCTGCCTGGCGCCACGGATTAGGACAACCCACTTGTTATGACTGCAGATGCTATCCAGTTCGGACATCTACATTTATGGTAGGTACAAAACTGTACTTTTCCTCACCTTCCACAAGGACAGGGTAACTCAAAGGACCAATACATCCTTCACGCCGAAAGTGGTCAGCGAGTTATCCTTAAACCACGCTAGTCACCTGCCTCATCCTCAGAATGACAGTCTGGCACTCCCTTGATGTGCACAGGCGGCTTAGGTTTTACCTTGACAAGACCATGTCTATCAGGAAATCAGACCAGCTGTTTGTCTTCTTTCATCCCAGGGCTCTGGGGAAAGCAGTGACAAAGCAGACCATTTCTGCCTGGATTTCCAGGGCAATTTCTTTATGTATACCATGGAAAAGCCTTAGGATCTAAGATAAAGGGCTGGACACTACCTCCATTTTAGAGACAGCTAACTGGACGTCTGTCCACAACTTTACTAAACATTGTAGATTGAATCACGTTTCCAAATCCAGGGCTGGATTTGCCAGGGCAATCCTTCATGGATTTCTAGAAAATAGTTCCAAGCCCCCACCTTCTTCCCTTTGAGCTTTGGCACTCACCCAAGGATTTGAAGTACTGCAGCCTCAGAATAGAACATAGAGTAATTGTGTAAAGTCTTACCATAGCCATAGATGTCCTTTTCTTCTATGTTGCAGTGTTCCTTCCCTCCCTCCTCCCCCCTTCTTCCATTAAATGGCACTGGACTTGTACAATTATCTTGGGACTGGGGGTCCAACTGGGGAACTCTGTTCTGAGGTCTGGTATGTGTAGACGTCATTTATAGCCCACGTTCCGTTAGCTAATGTCTGATGTCCCACGTAACCTGCAGTGACTAGAAGCTTTTGTATACTGGCCGGACGTTCGGGTAGCAAGAGAGGAAAATCCAAGAGTTTGGAATACTGCAACTTGGAAAAGAAGGGCATCTATGGTTGTGGGAAGATTTTACACAACTGTTCTTTACCCATGCCTATTGACTTTAAATAGATGGAACACTTAGGGTAGCCTCACCATCTGTCACCAGTGATGCCACTCTCTTTATATATATATATATATATATATATATATATATATATATATATATATATATATATATATATATGCTTTACCCTCAGAAAGCACCTGGGTAGGCCAGTAGCCTTCTCTTCTCTCTTTCAGTACCTATTAAGTCTCCTCAGCAACAGGTTAGCATAGATTTTTTGATCCCCCATGATCAAGGATATAGGGTTTGAGTTTGTTCCCATTGTGTTTTCTTCCTGGGTTGGGCAATACTGTAATTTTGGAGACTAAAATGACAACTTTATGGCCTCATTGTGAAAAATGCATGAAATAACTCATCAGGTCCTGGTAGTAGAGGGTGTAGGAGCCTATCGTAAAACTCCCCACTGAGGCCATCTAAGCTGTGAGCTTTGCCTTTAGATATACTTTTCACTACCCTAACAATGTCATTCTGAGAGACTGGCATTTTCAGCTGTCTTGCTTACTTATTTCTAACATACTGTGACCAGAAACAATTAGATTTGCTCAGCTTGATCCTGCACTGTAAGAGTCATCCTTCTAAACGTCCTCATAGAACACTTTGGAAGCCCTCACTGATATCCTGGGGTGTTACGCCCAGCTTTTCCTGCCCCATGGAGTGAATGGCCATGGTCAGAAGTTTCTGCTTGGACATGGGTAGTCTTCTAGACGAGTAATGTGCAGCCCAGCTCTGAGTAGCTGTGTACTTGAGGTACACCTGTGCATTCCCTAGTCTGTAGGCAGTGAATTTCTTGTATGTCTGCTTGTGTTCTTACAACAGTGTGTCACTAATTTTTGTATGGTTGCATTGTTCCTGATTCTTGTTCAGCTGCCAGTTCTGGAAGAACAACCTCTCATCCAGTTGAGTCATCATTATTGCTGTTGCACTGTTACTCTGATGAATTTCAAGCTTAAGTGAATGTCACTACACTCTGAGCATGTAGCCTGCAAGGTTTGCTTTCATAAAATCTTCTATTCTACCCCCAGTTTTGACAAAGGCTAAGGCTTTCAAGATCTTTGAACATTAGTGGATATGCCCACCATTGTTTTGGGCCATTTGGTGGGGGACTAAATTCAGTAGGAAGTGTCACTACAGTATGGTCTGTCAAATGAGTCACCACTTTCTAAGCCCTACTGTGTACCAGTTACATTGTCAAGACACCCATTAATAGTCCATGCTTAAATTCAAGTTGCTTGGAGAAGTAAAGGCATCCAGTCAATCTTTGGGCAATTTAGCTTCCATATGTCAGCATAGTGGTAGTCCACTAGTGCCTGTGGAAGTATTTTTTGTACTTCAGTATGGAATTCATCTGCCATTGTGGTGTGCTCCACCACTGAATTTGGCAGTACTTAATGGATGGCTAATGTCACTAACAAGATTGTCATGGTGTTCACTGTTGCAGTCATTACTGCTCTGGGTATCTTACCTGCCGTTAATTTAGCTATCTGACCCAATGCACAAGGCTTCGGCCTACTACCTGTCACTGTCATGTAAGGACGTCAGTGGTATTAGAAGGGATGTCTGCCAGTGCAATCTTCGGGTCATTTTTGTTATGAAGTTTGCTACTGGAAAAGGTCTTTGTCAGCCCATTAGTTTGGCCTGCTTTTAGAAAAAAGATAGGTATCCCATGAAGGGTTGTCTTGTCTCATTACATTTTTGCATAGTTATACCATGTCCGATAGTGAGTCATATTGGGGAAATACTCTAAAAGTTGCATTGTTTGTGGAAAGCAAATTCCCCATGAAAATTTTTATTCCCTTTGCTTGCTCTCTCAGCCCAGGACATAATGTTGGACGTGTCTGCATTGTGCTCATTTCACCCAATGGACAATCAGAATGAGAGCTAAATCTCTGTGTAGGAGTTTGCAGATAAAAAAAAAAGGGGTGCATGACAGGTTCCAACTTTTGCAGTGTTGCCCAAGGTGACCACAAGTCGTCTTTCAAGGAAATCATTTATTAAAAAAAAAGGGGGGGGTGTACCTAGGATGTCCCACTTTTAAGCTCTGTGTTTCTCATGGTCTTGTGATTAAGGACATGTTGTGAGGCACTTTCATAGTACCTGTCTTTGGCATTTCTGTTCACTGGGCACGGTCACTGTGTAGGCTGCCATGCTGTTGCACCTTCTGATGCTGAATAGGCTTGATGTCAGAGGTTTGCATTCTTGCTATTAGAGAAGTGTGGTATAACCACTATATGTATTTGCAAGGAGGTTCCAGGAGTCTGGATTGAGGTCTTTGTCCACCTGCAACCAGAAATCACCAAGGCAGTTCTTTCTGAAGCTATGAGGCAAAAAGCAGTTATGGCCTCTCTGATGCCAGCCAGATTGCTTCAGCCTAGGTTGAGATGCCACAGTCCCTTCCCCCTTTCCAAGCAACTTTTTCAGCTGGCACAGGCTTTCATGTCTTTCCTGAAGTTCAAACAGTGAGCTGTGGAAGTACCCAAATTGTCTGAGGTAAAAGAAAAGGGTGGAAGTTACTGTAGAAAAGTTACACACACACACACACACACTGTAGCATATGAGATGGCTTATGTGAGACAGATTAATTTCTATGGGTCTGATACTAAGGGCATCCTGTCCTTTCCCTCTCCACCAGAATGTTTTCTTGTTTGGGAATACCCTTTCTATGGTTATCTAAAGGACACGCACATCTCAGAGGTTTTATGGACTGTCCAAAGAGTGGAGCACTTGCTTGCTGCACCAGTTATTGGTCTCTTGGAGTATGTTTGCCAACATGCCTGTGGCGCTGTATTCTCTCCCACATTGCTTCTGGGAATCCTGACTACTTTCACTGGGTCAATGGTTCATTGATTTCTCTGCATGAGTCCCTGGCTGATCTAGCTGCTTTTCCTGGATTCCAGCAAGAGATCTGCCTTTGCTCGGTCTAAGAACTCTGTTCCCAGTAAAAGGGAGAGTCTAATTTTTAATAGATTTGGGAAGGTTTGCATATCTGTTACCCTGTCTTTCAGTGCCTTGAACTGCCAGTGCTATGTGCTTTCTTTTAAGCAGTCTCTGCTGGAGAAAATGAGAGCTAAGGCGTAGGTATCTCTGATAAAGATCTGAAACGGATGGCACTTTAATTGTGATTTTTCTCTTTACAGGTGGAGATAGGCCAGCAGCTACTGAGTCTGTAATTTGGAGATGTCTGAGAACTCTGGTCCTACCATACGATAAGGTAGAACTTCTAAATGCACTAGTGGACAAGGGAGTTTCACATTCTGGCAGCACATGAGGATTGAGTCATCAGCTGAAGTATAGGATTTAAAAATTAGAAGAGCTTAATCTGAGGAGTGTAACAGCCTGTTAGAGAAGTAAAGTTGTAGATTATTGGATAGGGCTGGGCATTGATAAGGTCTGATGAGTTTTTGGGAAAATGGCTTGGAAAATTTTGAGTGAGACAGTTCTAGCCATGCTAGCTATTTAAGGGCCAAGCAGTGGTGGTATTTATTGTGCATATTAGTGGTAAATTTAGCTATTTTGTTATGCCATTGGTCTAGGCCTACAGATAGTGTGGATTGCAAGTTGATCAGTATTAAATGCAGAGTTGAGCTGGGAGTAGGAAGTCTATATATTTTCTGGCTGCTAGAGTATAAGGTTTGATATAGTACAGTGCTCAAAGTTTGTTTTTTTTTTTTTTTTTTACTGCTTGCTCCATGTGGGTGTCAGATTTTAAGTTTTAGTCAGTAGTGACTCCTAGCATCTTTGTATAGGATACTAGTTCATTCTGGATATGATTTGAGAGGATTAGTACAAAGTTTGTTTAAGCTGTTTATGGCTGAAAAGGATTAATTTGATTTTTTTGGGATTGAGAAACAGTTGAACATCAGAGACCCATGGTTCAACAGATCGAAGGGATTCATTGGTTTACTGTAGTTGGTCTAAATTATTGTTAGAGCATAGAGTAGAGCCATTGGCACATTTCACAATAGTGGGGGGGGGGGCGTACTTGCTGAATCTATGGAAGTCATTTATGAATATGCTGGAGAAGTGGCCCAAAGGTGGATCCTTGTGGGACTCAAAATCTTGTCACTATGAAAACTACAGAAAGATTGCTTAGCGAGATGGAAAGTGAGGTGGAAAACAAAAGCTTCTATTCCAGACTGTTACTGGTGCCTTAAAAAAAGGAGTGCACATGGAGATCCATACTACATTTATCCCATGTAAATTAAGTCCACATAATTCCAAAGATCAAAATATTAAAGCTCCATAGCATTCTCACCTTGAAATCACGTCAAGCTTTTTTGATCAAGCTAGACCTAAAGGATGCTTTTCTCCAGTGTCAGACTACAGAAAGCTCAGTGGTGTTGTTTGGGGGCGGCGCTGCCAATTCACTTTCTTGTCCTTTGGCTTATATACTGCACCCAGAGTTTTTACCAGTGCTTGGCTGTCCAGTAATAGCCTTCTGCATGACAGAGGACACTCATATTTATCATTTTCTGGATGACCGTCTCATTCGAGAAGATTTTGTGGAGGAGCTGAGCAAGGTACTGGACTTCATCCTTAAATTGCTTTAGGGACCTGGACCTCCATCTGTTTGAAGAAGTCCCCCCTCCCCTGCAAAGATCTCTGTTTTCATGGGAACATTTTTAAACATCAACTTACAAGAGAGCTTTCTATATAGAGGCCACATTTTTTTCTCTGACCCCACTACCTGTAGAAATGCTGTACATCAGAAGGTGATACCAGTCAGAGTTCTTCATTCTGCTAGTGTACATGGTTTCTTGTGTCCTGGGGGTGACACTAGGTCATTAGTACCCAATGAAGTTGAAGTGCTTTCTCTGAAAGGGGGTGTTGTCCACTGTCACAACCACTAAATACAAAGATTTGTCTCCTGAATTGCATCACAAAGATGATGTAGGGTATTTAATTGGCTAAGTGAACTGATCTAGGGACCCATTTCAGCCATTACCCAAGTCGAGAAGACTGACGGTTGTGAAAAGCACAGCCATAAACAATTCAGATATTATCATTTCAGACATGTAAGGTAGGTTATACATAAAAGGTAGAGGCGTTTAGAGCAGTATGTACATAATGTAATATCAACCGAGATGTATGGATGATGAATTAAGATTTCAAGATTACTAAAACACAATTTCAGTGAGTTTAGATTTATAGATTAGTACTAGGCTAACTGCCTTTGTGAGCTATTATACGCCTAGGCAGTCACCCCATGTGAGAGTCATACCCTGACCCTTATGTCTGTAAGGTAAACACCTTAACCATTATAGCAACCTTCCACCCCTAAGAAACCAACCCCCCCCTTCTCTGTTATCAGAGATTGAACTCTGTAGTCTGCACACACAAAACCACTTCCCTAACCACTAGGTCAGAGGAGTGATATTAGACAAATTTAATATTGCTTTACATAGTGGCATCATAAGAGCATGGTTAGCGACCTGACTTTCTAAAACAACTGCATGCATTTTCCTTGACTAGGTAATACTTGAGTCTTTTCAAACAATTGTACCAGTTCAACATTATGTATTTGTTCATCTGAACAAATATTCAGAGATGGTCTAGCAGTGTAATGCTATTTTCAAAACTAGCATTTTAGAGGTAGCAAGAGGGTAATGTGACTGAACTAGCTGTATACAGTCTATTACTGAGAGTAGCTTTGATTTCTTCTGCTCAGTTTGTGTAGGAGAAGGGGGCAATGTCTTTCATAGAGAATTCTTGAATGTAAGTGTATTAAGAAAAAAAGATACCGTGGCCAACAGCCAATTAGTTGTACTCCATAGTGCAGTAATCTATTACACTAATAAATGTAAAAATTTTGTTTTCAGCAGATTGAATAAGTGAAATGTTATGAGCAGAACATAGTGAAGGTGAGAGGAGGACAGCCAGTGTTAAAGCAGACAGTTCCAATATGACTGCCTCTTGCTGTTTCTTTTTGTTACTCTCACTATAGTAAACCACTTTAAGGAAGGGTTAGGGCCAATACTACAGGGACTTTGGCTTCATCTCTGGCTTTTTGGAAAGCTGTTCACTCCAGAAGTATCTTAGAGGCAGCAAATTGGTCCTCAGTACATACTTTTTACAAAGCATTACAAATTGGATTCCTTTTTTAAGTCCATATCACACTTTGATAGGACCATTCTCCAGGGGCTTCTGGGTGGTGGTGCTTTTTTTAAATATCTACATTAAATTATCAGTTGAGACATCGGCACACATGCAATTTGCTTTATTTTTGTATTTAATGTGTTAACATTTCTTTCATTTATGTACGTTACATGTTTCATGTTTTCTTTCTTTAGAACAGCTGTCGTAGTCCAACATTACATAGATTCCTCAGTTCCTGCCTTTTCTTAAGTCTCACTCCTGCTCCTGAACATTACACTGCATGTATTGTTCCTAAAAATGCCATTTATTTCTATATAATTTGCTCCATCCCTTTTCTAAAGACCGTTCAGTTTTTTTTTTCTCTTCAATATTCTCTACTTTAAATAAGTTGGTTTAGATTTTTATGTCCATTTTACAGTAATTGCTTTTTTGGCAGCTGTTGGAATTAAAATTAAAGGCTTTACTATGCTTAGGCAGTTCAGATCCTGTGTCCCGACGCAACAAAATTTCCATACGTAGCCATTTAGTCCCCCATTATTTCTGACAGCGTACTGTGTAATGAATTTGTCATCCCATGACACTCCCAACAAACATGCTCCCAGTTACCTTTTTCTTCCCTATCACACAACATTTGCTGTCTACCAGAGGAAAAATTCTATTAAGGGTGCTCTGGGTATAAAAATACCCATGCAAATACTTCTAAGCTAAAATCCTAATCCTTTTGAACTTTGCTTACTTGGGAGTCCTACATCTCTTCCCTTTGTTCCCTTGTAAGTTGCTTTAGCAGTCTTTCCAATATTTTTCCTAAGCACCTCTGATTTGTTCTTATAGTTATGAATTATGTATATGCCGTATTTATTTTTTACAGCAGTGTGTGTTCTAGAGTCAGCTAAAAATTCTGGTCAGAGAGGATCTTTCACTTAGGATTCCCCTATCTCTTCCTCATTGCTTGTACTGTGATATCAATCCCTGGTAGTTAGGGCAGTCTAACTTGCAGACCAAACTTTGTGGCCTCATTCCACGCTTAGCTTTCCCACTCTAGTTATTTTCTCCCAGTACCATGGTACCTTTACCAGTTTGCTAGTAAATTCCAGCACCCTTTTGCTTGTTTTCTGTACCCCTACTTGCTGTCATTCTTATTGGCAAAATCTCCTTTGTTCATTCTCTTGTTTAGTTCTTAAAATATTTTCTGCAACTTTATGAATGCAATAATCTGTACAGTTGATACTGTGAGGTATTGCCAGCTATGCCAGGAGAGTAGGGCAGTGGATGTGTAACATACACCAGCACAGCTAGCTGGAATTTTGTAAAGAATAGTCAGTCATTTGTATATCAGACTGATTTGTACAGATGATTGTGTTGAAAATGTATTTGTAAAGCTCCTTGTATTAAAAATGTATCAGTGTCTCCTGCTGGACAGAGGAAGACATATACATGCATTAGAGGAAGACATATACATGCATTATTGCAACTGTTGAAATGTGTATATTGTAACGAAGGATACTGGAAGAGAATGGGTTACTCATTCCAGCTCACTTTGAAAATAGTTTGAAATGAAATTACCTGGCTTAGGCTGTAAAGATTGGCTGCTTTGAGAACTGTAAGATACAGAGACAAAAAGTCTGTAGTAGGAGGCTCTCTGCATTGTCTTTGGGATGAAATAATTGCTGCTCTGGAAGGGTGGAGGTTTTAAATTGTTTTATGACTTCCAGAAACTGGTACAGATCTTGGCAAGCTGTGTGCGTGTGTGATTGACACACGTGCTACATCTTATCAGGTTCTAGCCATTGGGGGGTAGCGTGGGAACCAGAAAGTCAGATGGCAAGATGTATGTGATATTCAGTAATCTATCACTAAAAATGGTAGTTTTAATACTAGGTGAGATTGAAGTCTCATAGTCTGTTTTTGGAACTTGGCAGAGAAGGACCCCTCACCTACATCATCTTGCATTGCTCTAGTAAGCAAACCAGGGAATAGTAGTTCTTTAGAGCAGTAATTCTTTAGATCAAGTCAGGAAAATAGTTTTTAGTTAAGTACTGTTTTTCTGTGTGTGTGTGTGTGTGTGTGTGTGTGTGTGTGTGTGTGTGTGTGTGTGTGTGTGTGTGTGTGTGTGTGTGTGAATCTGTGTTTTAATATTTCCTGTTATTGAAACTGTGGTGTTTAATGTAAATAGATATTTAGTGTCTCATGTTTGTTTCTTATTAAATATATTTAAGCGTTTCATTGTGGCTGGCCTCTTAGAGAATAGTTTAATCTGAGAGTACTTGTATATGTGGTGACAGCTCTGGCAGCTCCTGAAAGGTTGCTGTTGGTCAAACTGCCATTTGTATTAATATTAATTTCACTCTGTATAATTGGGTACCCTTACATGAGCCTTAGTAGTTGGCTTTGAAGTGTCTGATGGCAGTGTAACTTGGGCAGAAGGGGGCATAACTAGAACATCTGTGCCAGACTTTACTGTGTGTGTGTGTGTGTGTGTGTGTGTGTGTGTGTGTGTGTGTGTGTGTGTGTGTGTGTGTGTGTGTGTGTGTGTGTGTGTGTAAATAAAATCTGTATGTCAGCTGTTTGGAGCAGGGACATGAAGCACTGGTTTCACAGAGAAGGGTGCTAGAGAACTTGGCTTGGACATGTCTCAACTCTATAGCTATGCCAGTGGGGGAGTCTTATGGGGGACCTGGAGGGAGACACAGAAATCCAGACCCTGGAGTGAGTGTGTTCCCTGTGTGTTCTTAAGGAAAATTGTTTTATGCAGAGAGCTACATCTGGACATACTGGGTGTATCCATTTTTTGTTTCAAGTGAATGTACCTCTCCATTGCCAGTGGTGAGGATGCTGGATCCTTGATTACTGGCCCAGACTGAAGACATCAGTTACTCTCAAAATAATCTGATTACAAAATCTCGCTCTGTCCTTATTTCTTGACCCTCAACACTTCATCCTTTTTCACTTTGAGTTATAACTTTTTGCTTGTGTTATGTATATGACCCTTAACTGTGTAGCTCTAAAATATCCCCTCAAGTCAGGTAATCCTAAACCACCTTTCTGTTTGGAGGATCAGCTAATCCCACTTGGCTCTTGCCCAATTCCCCTCCCAGATAAATTGCTCTTTATTATGATGTCCACAGCTTACCCTCTGGTTGAAAAAAGTAAACCTGATGTACGTGTGTGTGTATATGTATATATATATATAAGTAAATGGACTAAAAGCATTTTCACTGCCTGTATCTTGCTATCCATATCCATAAACAAGAGCTTCCAGTTTCTCAGTTTTTATACTCTTCTGTTTAGTTTCATACTTGATAGCCTTAGCTGTCAGAACAGAAGCCTTTTTAGTCCACATTCCTAAAAACTTCACCTTATGTCCCCATAAATATGGGTACTGCTGAACCAGTTTGCGTGTGGGTACATAATTTATGGCTATAGCCTGTTTTATTTTTAATTTTATATCCTGAAAATACTTGAAAGTGTCTCAAAATGTGTCCATATTACCAAGATGTCCTTTTCTGGATTTATCAAGTACAAAATGTCTGCAAATAAAGCCAACTTTTGTTGATTTCCATACCAGTTATATCCTTAAATTTCTGATTCCCTTATGTTTGTTTGTGGCTCTAAATATAATGCAACTAATAAAAGCAGAGAGGACACCTCTTCTGTTCAAACACTGCTTATCAGAGAGGAACCCTTCCACTTTAATTCTTATATTTGATCTTTCATATAGCCTCCTGATTAATCTTATGGTGTCTGGGAATGCAAATAGCTTCCATTGCCCTTCTCTTAAAATCCCAGATTACTCTGTCTAATAATCTCTTTGCATTAAGACCCACCAACATCCTATTACACATTTCCATCTAGATCATCCTTGTTCTATTAATGTCAAATGTTTGCCTTCCCTCCACACCTTTGCCATTTTTTAGCCAGTATAAACATAAATACTTTATAATCATGGTTTTGTTTAATGAAGTAGGGTCTGATAAGTGTTCACCCTCCTTGGCTAATACAACCACCACAGCTTTCTTCCAAGATCCTGGTGCTTCCTCTCCTAAGTACTGTTAAGGGGCTCGTGGATTCTTGATTGATTTTCCTCCTCCCTTAGTTTCTGAGCCACACAGTGTTTTACCCAGATAGACTACTGCAGTAGTGATCTAATGTTCAGCATGAACTGTTGTGTAAGTAAATGCATCAACAATGTATGTTCTAATAGTTCAGTGTTGCAGTAGCCTGTAGTTTTCACACCATTTTTTCCTTTTAAAGGGTTTCTATTTGATTTCAGCTGCTTATATTTGATTTTTTTGTCACTTTTTGGACGAGTGACTTTTACTTGATGCTGTGACTGTGTGCTGTTTACTACATTGTGCAGAGTGTAAAACAAGGTTTAATACAATTTAAATTGTGCTATATTTAATGCAATTTACTCCTATTTCCTGTGTGGGAATGTAGTTATAGATGCAGGAGACGTCTGGTGTAACAGACCTCTTACCTGACATTTTGTCTTCTAATTTAGTCCATAGTAAGAAGAATCATAGTTCATAGAAGTTCATAGATTAGTACTGAGCTAACTGCCCTTGCGTGCCATTTTAAGCCTAGCCAATTATCCCTTGAGACTCAAACCCAACACCTTGTATTTGTAAGACAAACACCTTAACCATTAGGCCGGCCACCCACCCAACTCATGATCTTCATGATGTTATTACCATGCATAGGGCTGATGTGGTTTCATTAGCTGAGTGCTTTATAGTAAGCATATCTCATAGATTGTGCTCCAACTCAGAGACTTTGGGGCTTCCTTCTGTAGAGATCAGTCTATGGCCAGAGTTTGATGGGGACTCTGGTGCAGATAGTAGTGACCAGTCTGTTCTAATTAAGTAGCACAGGTTCCAAAACACAAGCAAGGATTCACTTTCTACTGATGCTGGACTTTATACATGTATTTGACTGAAGCAATCGAGCTATGCCAGAGATTGTCAGTTTATGATCTTACTGAGGATGAGATTTCAAATACTTTAGATGTTCTTGTCTTAGACAATCTGTATAAAACTGCATATAAAACTCCTCTGGCTAGAGAACCAGCTCCTTTTTAGGCTAAGGGAACCAGCAGTAAGAGAAATTTCCAAGTTGCTAGAAAATTCATCCAACACCCCCCTCCCCCCGATACCAATTAAATTCCAGAGTCTGTTCAAGGTTCTTTTTATTGCCAAAGAAAAAGGTGACCTTAAACCAATTAAAGATTTCAGTTATCTGAAGCCGTTCATGAAGCAGACAAAATTCTGGATGGTCACAGTTCAGTCCATATTGCCTCTGCTGAAAAACGATGATTGAACGTGCTCAGTAGGTCTCCAGGATACTTACTGTCATGTGAAGACAGAGAAACTCCATGAGATTTGTTTCCATCTGGGAACTAATCACTACCATTTCAGCCCCTATGGTGTTCACCACAGTAATAGCAGTGATAGCAACACATTTGTAGTACTAGGGACCCAAGGGTCTCCTAATTGCTACTTTTGAGCATCTGCTAGTATCATCATTTTTTTTTTCCATTCCAGTTGTCACTTGGACCTAGGTATAAAGTAAACCACCCAAGTTTTTCCCTACCTCGAATGGTCTCCTAAAATTGCTGCTTTTGAGCATGCTAGTACATCATTTTTGGACTTTTGATAGCAACACATTTGTAGTACTAGGGACCCAAGTTTTTCCTACCTCGATGATGGTCTCCTAATTGCTGCTTTTGAGCATCTGCTAGTACATCATTTGGACTTTCCATTCCAGTTGTCACTTGACCTAGGTATAACAGTAAACCTTTCCAGGCATCCGTTATTACCAATCCAGCAGATAGAATTCATTGGATGCCACCATAATAGAACTCTACAAGTTGTCAGCCTTTCCTCACCACTGAGTTGCATCTTTACGTACAACTGCCATGCAGGTGATTCAACATCCCACTCCACCAGCACATTTGATTCTCTGTCTGCTAGGCCTAATGGCATCTGCAATTCTAATGATTTTGCTCGCCTACTACCATACGAGTGCTTCAGTGGACTCTAGCAGTGCAGTGGTACCAGAATTTTCACCCATTACATGCAAAGATTCAGCTTAGATTTTCAGGCAACTTATATCTTGGTGGATAACCTCTCAGAGGATGACCTTTTCACACAGATCTGCCAGTGGCAGTAGTAACCAAATACGCCTCCCTTCTAGAGGGGGGGGGATTTCAAAAGGAAGATGATCCAAGACACATCGTCAACCTTAGAGGCCAGTCTTAAATGTCTTGCAGATGAAGGATGTTCTCCTAGCACTGTAGGCATTCCAGGATGTCCTCCTCATGGTTGTGATTTCCGTACAAACCGGCAGCATGGCAGTTGTAACATCACCCACTGCCAAACTCTCATGGCTTCTTGACACAAGGGGCAAAACGGTTACTTCCTTGTTTGCTAATGCAAACAAGGAAGTAACAGTTTTGCCCCTTGTGTCAAGAGGCCATGAGAGTTTGGCGGTGGGTGATGTTTTCACACTGTTTTCTCATAGCACTACAAATCTTGGGGTCTTCGTGTTCTGACAGACAAATTGAACAGAACTGCCTCATAAGAGTGGTCCCTCATTCCAACAGTGGCATGTTTAATATTTCATTGCGGAGGTCAATCTTGCTGCAACCTATGCAAGTATGCTGTGACCAAATGCAGCAGTAACTTTGTGTTGCTCTCTCCACAGGGTCAGTCACTGAGGGATGCTCTCATCCAAAGTTGGCCCTTGGCCCATGGGCCATTACCACTCGTGAACAACTTCATTCAGAAAGCCAGACAGTACAAGGCCAAAGTAATCCTCATTGCTCCCTTCTTTCCCTGACGAACATAGTTCCCCTTCCTGTGGACTGTAGTTAGTACACCCCCCCCCAGATGCTGGATCAGTATTCAGATCTTCTGTTTCACCCATCTGGATTGCCTCCTCTGGACTAAACTACCATAAAGCTAACTGCTTGGTTTCTCCGGTTTTTACCATAGCCAGACTTTCCAATGCAATTGGTGGTGAAATTGTATCTACTTCCCAGAAACCTGCTACAAAAAAGATGTATTACAGCAAATGGAAAAGATATAGCAGAGCAAATGGAAAAGATTTTCTTTCTGGCCATGTCCAAGGGTTTGGACCCATTTTTGCACCCATTCTGACCACCTTGGAATATATCTGAACTTTTTCACAAAGACTCTAGTTATTCCACTGTCAAAGTTCAAATGGCAGCAGTTTCGAATTTTCATGTTGGGCACAATGACACTTCCCTAACTTCCTTGAAGATCTCAAAAGCCTTTTTGAGAGGAAAATTTATTTTAAGTCTTACCATTAGAGACCTGGTTCCCCTGTGGTATATTGCCATCATTCTTTAAGCTGGTGACACAACCCCCACTTTGAACTTGCAGCCACAGTGATCATCAACCGTTTTCCTAGTGACAGTCACATCAGCCAGACTGATTTCAGAATTATGGACACACATGTAAATCTCCCTATTTGATTTTCCATAAGATCAGGGGTTTCTCTTGGAACTAATGCATCTTTCCTTCCAAAGGTGGCATCAGAGGCAAGTCGGTCTGTATATCTACCAGTATTTTCCCTGATTCTCAAAGGGGAATTAAATCTGCACATAACTAGATGCTTGTCAACTATGTATTGCCTTCCCAAATCAGAAACGTGGTGGGGCTTTGCCAAAGTTACACTCAGTGGTTGTCAGACTTCATTTCCTTTATCTATAACCAGAAAGGTTTGTCTTTACAATCCAAATCAAAGCCTCCTTTAACAATGATAATAGCCACCTCAGCAGGTTTTTTTTTTTTTTTTTTTTTTTTTTTACAGAGACTTCCCATCGATGGAATTTGTGCAGCACCAAGTTGGTCTACATTCCATACCTTTGTGCCTCATAAACTTGGGTGTACAATCCAGACCTTGCTCTTCCTTTAGTTCCACTATCCTCAGGAATATCCTTCCTGGATACTACCCAAAACGACTGCTTGGGGATTTGTCCCATGTTGAATTGGATGAAAATAGACCGCACTGGATATAAAAGTTATGTACTTGCTATAATGATATTCATCTACTCTGACTTTCGTCCATTTCAACCTCCCTGTCTCCTGCTCCCATATTCTACAATATGGTTCATAATTAGATCTCATTTGTACTGTAGGGGGCAAACTCAATCTGAGGTACTAAGTGGAGTTAAGTGAATTATGGGTAAGGGAGGAGTCTGAGCCCCGGAACTGTGAAGTTTTGAAACTGGTGGATCTGACAAAAACCGTATGTCGAACCAGATAAAAATCAGGCAACATGGATCTACTGTGGTATAAGTATATAACTTTTGTTTCTGTTGTGGGCCTAAGAGGGGTCAACCTGTCTCTAAGCAAATTATTGCTAGTTGGTTGTCATCAGTTTTTATACTCCCACCATGGAAAACATGCAAAATCTATATATCTAGTATAAAAGGCGCATTCCACCAAAGTGTTATCCTCTTTCGTGGCATATTTGAAAGGCGTGAACTCTAGAAACATTCCAGAGGCAACAACTTGATAAGTAGGAATTCCACTTGTATTTCCTGGTACCTTTGGTGCTGTAGAACGATTTCCTCGCTACCATAGACACGTTTGTCAAAGTATAGGTTACAGTGTTTCCCCAAGTCCCTGACTGCTGGGGTCGACTCAGATTCCTTGGTGTGTACTAGGCTCATTACTGCTAGGGTCTTTTTAAAAACCTAGGCATGAATCCCAAATCTCTGACAAGTTCTGTTAAGAAAACTTGTGTGGGTTTTGAACCCACAGTCGCACAGTCTATATCACAGCACTGCTATGGTGATTAACACGGTGAGGTACTCTGAGGTTTGCCGCATTGCAGATGTGTGTGATCAGCTTGGTCCTGTATTAGTCCACCACCAAGGTTCTTGTATACTTTTTCATCATTTCAGTTTACTTTTTTCTGACACTTAAACATTTTTATGGTATCAAGCTTCGTGAGTCATTGTCAGGTTTTCCTGTACTGTTATATTTTCATTTTATTGTCTTGTATCTAGGACTTGTTAAATTCAATTAAAGAAATGATCTGGTGGAAGAGAGCACTCAAGCTTGGCGCTGCTTGGTTAGAGATTCTGAAGGGGTGGTTCAAGGCTCCTTGAGAACAAATTTCTCACCACTTTGTAATATCTGCTTCATGACTGATGCCTCCAGTCCCCTTTCTCTTGTCTCCTTTTGTTTTCACTCCTCTGCTGGGCAATATTCTCTGGCCAAGGGGTCTTTGTATTCTTGTCCTAGTTCTTGTTTTTTTTTCTTTCCTCCTGGATGTGCATGTTCTCTTCTCTTGGGTTTGTTCTAGTTGTCCTAGGGCTCTTTAGTTCTGAGTATTGAGCTTGCATACATCATGTTTATGCCTGCATGGGGAGCACATCTGGCATACGATGTTGGAGGATATAAAGGCCTTTGGTTACTGGCTAGACATTAGGCTGTCCTTGGCAGGAGATCCCATATATGATGTATATTTCAGTAGGGAAAAGGACATCTGCTGTTGTGTTAAGATTTTACACAAGTGTACTTTCCAGTGGGCAGAAAATGCATGTTTAGCACAAAGTATTGCAGACCATTCCACAAAGTTGCATGCTTGAAAGGGAAAATAAGCAGATGCTTTGAGGCTTGTCAGGAAGTCAAAACTGGATAACCAGCATTCTTAAATATATGCCTCTTATTGAGCTTTATATATTCTTGTGCAGACATTTAAGACAGACTGATGTAAAGAAAGCAAAATCTACTTACTGTAGAAAGTCAAGTCATCAGAAAATCCCTAGGTTACACTGTTTAGAAATTTTTAAACCAAAACACTTGATTACTGTTTATTTCGTATAACCATCTACAACACAGACCCCTTCATGACTTGTGTAGTTTCAGAAAGTTTCAGAAATGTACTTGGTAGCACATGCGATGATTTACCTAATCACCTCAGAATTCCACCATATCTTCTACCCACCTCCTGCTGACATACCAGCTCTAGAATTTCCTTGCATACCTTTCAAATTCACTCTCATCTCATCCAGGGCAGCTCACTATCTCGTAAATAACCCAAGCAGACTTTCTCCATGATGTTCTTTGTGTTTCACTGTTGCAGTCATCACATTTGGGTTATCTGCTTGCAGTAGCCCTCAGTCGGCCTGATTATCAAAGTATTGGGTCCTGCGTCAGTTGCTGTCTCATCTTCCATGACGTCAGGTCATCAGGGATATAAAGCATGCAGCCGACGCCATTACATCATTCTTTCTTGCTGTGCGGTGCCCGAAGCAGAAGCAGTTCGCAAGTGCCGGTCAGCCAACTCCTGAAATTTTCGTTTTTCGAGTTTCAGAACCGAAGTCTTCAACTAATGTTAAGTACCCCACTGGGGAAACTTTTTCGTGCTCTTTACCGATGTCAATAAAAGTTAATAATTGCATTTCTTGTGGAAAGCAAATACCTCAAAGATTTTTTTCGTACTGTATTCCTTGCCTAGGCCCTGACAACGACATACCTTGCTGTCGGTTTTGTGCCTTATTTAACCAACGAACTATCCATTGTCTGTATATTTACGCTTCTAAATATTTCGGTTCTCAGTTTGATTATCCAGATATGCCATCTGTAAGCCATCTGACTACCGGCATTCCGAAAAAACGCAAAGGTAAAGACAGAGTCAGGCTGCCTAGGTCCAAAGCTGCCAACGACGCTTCTCCTAAGCCAGTCGCCAGTTCACCAGTACTCAGTGAGGCTTTCGCAGCTCCTGATACAAGCTACTTCTGATTCGCAGGCCTGTACTGAGACCCATTTGGAGTCAGGTATGCCGCGAGATGCTTCAACTGTGGAACCTGCGGATGTCTCTACCTTGGATGGGTCTGGAGCCGCTGTGCAGGCACCGGCTTCTGAGGGTGTATTCAGGCCTACGGACTTGCATATTAAACTGACCACCACCTTCTTCTTTAAGGCCTAAAGCTCGAACCATGCCTAGAAAGCCGATGCCCAGGCCGCATGCTCGGGCCTCTATGCCTAAAAAACAAATGATTAGAATGGCTGAATGACCTAACTTTAATCAGGGGAAGCCAGTCATCCCCTTCTAAGAGACCTAGGACTGAATTTGCTTATGATGAAACTGACCAGGGTTCTGTAATTTCTGTTTCTTCTGATGGCCTGGATTTACCCTTATCTGCTTATGAGGATTCTGATGCAAAGGAGACTATTCCCTCTACTTCCCCTCCAGAGGATTTCTCTTTTGGTGAAACCTTGCATACTCTTAGGGAGCATTTCCGCTGGGAAAGCCAGGATTACTCTGATTCAAAAAAGAGGCTTCTTACTCCTACCTCAACACAGGCTTTTAGCTATCCCTCCTGTACTAGACATTGTTGTTGATGCCTTTTCGGAATCTAGTTTGGCCCCTGATTCTTTGCCTCTTGCTCCCAGAAAACCTGATAGATATTACAGGGTTCCTGATTCTCACAAGTTCCTTTTTAAAAATCCTACTGCGGATCCTGAGAATATTTCACAGGGACCCAAAGGCATTAAGGCTACTACTGCCAAAAATCCTACCCCTTCTGATAGAGACTCCAGGGCGTTGGATAGATGGAGTAAGAAGGTATACACTACTGCAACCTTGGCCATTAGGGCCTTAAACTGTCAGTTTCATATGTTAAAGTATCAGCAACATATTATTGGATTGCTTAAACAGAAAATGATGTTGATTCCCGACTGTGCTGAAAATAAAGATTTACAGGATTTAATGCATTCTCCTTACAGGTTGGAAAACATACTTTGCAGTGTGGGTTTGATTCATTAGAGGCCTCTTGCAGGGCTGCTGTCACTGGGTCTGTACTTAGAAGGCATGCTTGGCTTAAGGAACAATCTTTGCCAGATCATGTTAAAGCTAAATTGTTGGATGCTCCCATAAATGAGGACCGCCTGCTTGGCAACAAAGCAGAAGTTCTTTAGATGGAGGAAAAAGCTAAATCTATGCAAACTGTTAGATTTCCTACAAGTTCAGCCTCCAAGATTTAGTAGGTATTGGCCCTCTAAGAATTGGTCCTTTCCTGCCTCTTCCAGGCCTACTCAACCCAAACCCAAAACCAACAGAAGCCCCAGGTTTCAGTCCCAGGGTACACACAAGACTAAGCAGTGGGGGGTTTCCGCTTCCAAATCAGGAAGTAGTAAGACTTCCCCCTATGGAAAGCTGTCTCAATGACTTGACTTTAAAACTTCCAAGCCCTTCTCAACTGACTGCACCTTTAGGGGGAAAGATTGCTCTACAGGCCAAAAACTGGGAATTTATTATCTTGGACAAATGGGTTTTAAATATAGTTTCCCAAGGATACAGATTTCACTTTCACACGTTACCAACCCCAAACGGTTGGCCAGATCTACCCCCAATTCAATGGGCAGAGGCTCAAAAGCAAGTACTCTCTCTCTTAAGCATAAAGGCTATTCAGACTGTACCAGAAGAGGAAAAGGGACAAGGTTTTTATTCAAGACTTTTCCTGGTACCCAGAAAAGACAATTCATGGCATCCTATCCTGGACCTTTCTACCTTAAACACTTTTTTGGTGATTCCAAAATTCAAGATGCTAACTCTTCACCAGCTACTTCCTATGCTAGGCAAAGATGCCTGGTTGGTAACACTGGATTTAAAGGAAGCCTACCTGCACATCCCAATCGGGGAATCTTGCAGAAGATACTTAAGCTTCAAAGCAGGCTACAGGCACCATCAGTTCTCTGCACTGCCCTTTGGCGTATCTACTGCACCCAGGGTATTCACAAAGTGCCTAGCACCTGTCATTGCATCTTGCAGGCAAAGAAAAATTCAAATATACCCATACCTGGACAATTGTCTAATTCAGGCAGAAAGCAAAGACATGCATTTGAATCATCTGACATTTGTACAAAAGGTGCTAACTTGTCTGGGGTACACTATAAACTAAAAGAAGTCTCATCTGGTTACCCTGTCAACAAATGGTATTCCTGGGAGCAAGCTTGAACACAGCTTCCCAGATGGCTTTCCTCACGCCAAAGAGAAAAATTCATTTGACAACGTACTTCAAACTAGTGGCCACAAAGAACCTATCTGCAAGGCAAATACTAGAAGCCTTGGGGTTCATGGTCTCCTGCATTCTACTAATTCCATATGCAAGACTGTATATGAGGAAACTACAGTGGTATCTAAAAAGCCTACGCTGTCAACATTCTCAGGATCTAGAAGCAATGATTCCTATCATACCTTGCCCACTGCTAGAATTCCTTTGGTGGGCAGAGGCCTGCCACCAAAACAAGGGGCTGCCATTCATTCTACCCCCTGCCGCCCAAACCCTAACAGATGCATCAGACTATGCATGGGTGGCTCACTTGGCAGGGAAGTGCATTCAGGACAAATGGAACCAAAGTCAAATGCACCTGCATATCAATCAAAAAGAAATGTTAGCTGTACAGAATGCTCTGACAGCCTTCAAGGACCACATTCTTCCAGGACAATTAATGGTAAAGACGGACAACACCACTGTTATGTGGTACATAAACAAGCCGGGGAGAACCCACTCGTACCATCTCTGCAGACTAGCCATGGCTCTGTGGAACACGGCCTTGAGCTACCAAGTGCACCTACACGCTCAATGTCTGCCCAGAAACCTAAACACACTGGCAGACTATCTAAGCAGAAATCTCATGGACCCACACGAGTGGAAACTGGAACCAGAGACATTCAACATGTTGATAAACAAATGGGGGAGCCCACATATAGTCCTGTTTGCCTCCCCCCAGAACTACCAAGTGGACAAATACTGCACAAGGACTCCCCACAAACAATCTTTGAAAGTGGATGCCCTGTCCTTCACCTGGAAAAATCTATCAGTTTATGCCTTTCCTCCTCTGCCTCTTCTCACCAAGGGACTACTACTAAAGATCAAACAGGACAAACCAAGGATACTAACTGCACCAGACTGGCCACGCCAACACTGGTACCCCCTCTTGCACAGTGTGTCACTGATGGATCCATGGCACCTGCCCCAGATCCCTACCCTGCTGTCCCAGCAGGAGGGCCAGATTCTGCACACTCATCTTCAAACCCTCAACCTGGTAGACTGACTGACTACCTGAACTCTCCGTTACCAGCCCTCAGTAAACAAATGTTGGATGTCATTCTAGAGGCAAGGAGGCCTAGTACTAGAAAATCTTATGCTGAAAAATGGAAAAGATTCTGTTCCTGGAACTAAGCTCAGGGGATGGGCACAGCAGCGCCCAATTTACCTCAGATTCTTCAATACTTAACTGAGATGCTTCACAAGGGTCTTTCCTTTTCCTCCAAAACTCATGCCTCAGCCATTTCAGCTCATTACAACACAGTTACCACCCTTCTTTCATCCACAGGTCAAGCAGTTCCTCAGAGGGGCCAAGAACTTACGACCACCTAGGAGAGCCCCAACTCCAGCCTGGGACCTTAACTTTATATTGGAAAAACTCTCTGCCTCCTTTTGAGCCAACTGCAAGTGGAGAGTCGAAATGTCTTTCTTGGAAAACCGCCTTCCTTTTAGCCATCACTTCAGCAATAAGGGTGTCTGAAGTGCAGGCCCTTATGGCAGTGGAGTCTTTCATCATCTTTCTTGCGGACAGGGTGTCCCTCAGGGCCAATCCCTCCTTCATGCCCAAGGTAGTATTCAGTGTGGCTCTTAATTTGCCAGCCTTCTTTTCTAATCCACAGAACAAAGGGGAATGTATACTGCACTCAGACATGCACAGACAACTTAGGTATTACTTGGACAGGACTAAACCTCTCAGAAAATCTGAGCAGCTGCTGGTGGCATTTGCTGCAGGGGCAGAGGGGAAGACCATTTCAAAGCAAACCATTTATAAATGGATATAACTGCATTTATTTCTGCTATAAGCACCATAGAAAACCTATCCCACAGGGGATAAGACCACATTCTACCAGGGCTGCATCTACTTCTACAGCCTTTTTCAGAGGTGTCCCTACCAGGGACATTCTAGAAGCTGCTACCTGGAGTTCTGTACATACTTTCACAAAGCATTACCATTTGCCAGTTTTCTCTAAATCCAGGGCTGGTTTTGCTACTGCAGTCTTGCACGGCCTTATAGCTGGTCCTAATGCTAGTTAAATTCCTCCCCCCATCGTTAGCTTTGGGGATCTACCCAAATGTGACGACTGCAACAGTGAAACATGAACAGTGTACAGTTGTGTACACTAACCATAAATGTAGATGTTAGAGTGTATTCACTGTTGCAGTCCTGGTTACCCTCCCTCCAGCCTCCTAATTTTTTTGACTATGCCTCTATTCCTTTTTCACTATGCTTAAAAGCGTTTTGGTGTATTTGCTTTTTTTGTTGGAGGTATAACCTTGTGTGTGTATGTACATATGTATATATATATATATATATATATATATATATATAGGTTCATACTAGGCTATCTGCCCTAGGGCATTTATAAGCCTAGCCAGAATGTGTTTGGCTTTCGCCACCCATTTTAAATTTATTTTGCTATGCCCTTTTTCAAGGTTAGTATACTGTGCCTCTGTCTAACAGTGACACAGAAGTGATACCCGGGGTAAACCTACGATCTCCCATCCACTCATCAAGATTCCTCTTGAATAGAGTTAATGAGGGACTCTGCCTAACCTGGACTGGGATTTTATTCCAGAGTGAAGGGAGCCTCTGGGTTATGAATCTGTCCCTCAAGCATGTCCTATTTATTTCAGTGCTGAGGTTCAAGTCTCTCGAGCGCGTAGCTCGATGGGATTTGGATTTTCTGAGGTGCAGCATGTCCATTAATTCCTGGTTGGACATGGCTTTATACTTCAGGCACAGATCGCCTCTGAACAGGCGGTATGCCACTGAGTAGAGCTGGAGTTTCTTTAACCGGGCAGCATATGGCATCTGTTTGAGCCCTTTGATCCTCTTGGTGAGGTACTTTTGGGGTCTTTCCAGTTGCTGCAGGTGTCTGGTAAGGTACATCCCAAAGGGGCATTGTACTCAATTATGGGCCTGATGAGGGATGAGTAAAGAGGCACGATGACCTCCCCTGATCTAGATGCGAATCCCTTCATGATTAGGTGGGCTATATAAAATGTTTTTCTAACCACTTTGGCCACGTGGTTGTCAAATGAGAGATTGCTATCAACTTGGGTCCCCAGGTCCCTAATTACTTCTTCTGTGCTTAATGGATTACCACCTATGTGGCAATTTGTGGCACTTTGTTTTTGCCAAAGGGGATGACTATACACTTTTTGGCATTTAGCTTGAAACCATGGCTCTGGCACCAGTTGTCTGTTTCTATGAGGCCCTTTTGGAGGATGCTTGTGTCGGCTGGAGAGTCGATTATGGTGCCCAGTTTGCAGTCATCTGCGAACTTGGTCAGCCACAGTCCTTCCGTGTTGGCCTGTATCTCCGAGAAATATATACCGAACAAGAGAGGTCCCAGGACTGAGCCTTGTGGGACACCACTTGTAACTGGTTTGGAGTCTGACATGGCTCCAGCAATTCTAACCATGTGGGTTCTGTCCTTGAGCCAGTTTGCAATCCATCTAGTGACATAGGGGTTTATATTTAAGCTGGTGAGCTTATCTATAAATCCGAGTGGGGTATTGTATCGAAGGCTTTTGCGAGGTCCAGGTAGGCTGTGTGGACCACCTTCCCTCGTCAATGGCCTTGGTGACTGTTTCAAAGAAATCAACCAGGTTTAAGAGGCAGGATCTGCCCTTAACAAAGCCGAACCGGGTAGGATCCAGTGTCTGTAGGTCCCCAATATCTTTATTTATGAGGTCCATGATGATCCTTTCCATAGCTTTGCAGACCAAGCTAGTCAGGCTTATGGGGCGATAGTTTCCAGGATCCGTTGAGGCACCACCTTTATGGAGAGGGACCACTGTTGCTGTACGCCACTCTTTGGGCACATATCCTGTAGTAAGGCTGAGATTGAACAGTAGTTTTATGTTTGGGCTTAGCTCTTCTTGGAGTTCATGTAGGACGCAGCCCGGGACACCATCTGGTCCCATTGATGCTGTGTTTTTTGCTTTGGAGAGGGCGGCTCTTACCTGAGCATCTGAGATGTTGGGGGGGCAGCACTCTGCTGGGATAGATATTTGCCCTTTTGGTGTGGAGGGGGGGGAGTTTGCGCTGAACCTGTCAGCTAGGATGTTGGCAATGTCTGTGGGTTCAGTGTATTTTGTCATTTTGGACTAACTCTGAGCATATCTGGGAATTACCACCCAGGTTCCTAACATAACTAAAGAAAGCCTTGTGATTATCCTTAGTGTCCTGTGCAATTTTTCTCTTGAAGCTGGCCTTAGACAATTTTATGAGTGCTCGTAGTTTTTTGCTAATACTGATCAGTGATGCCTTCCCTTTTTGGGATTTTGCTCTATCACTTAGTAGCTTCCTCCTTCTATTGTATAGTTTGTTTATGGCTGGGGTCCACCAGACAGGACGTCTGCCTTTGGAGGATTGGGTCTTGGTTTTATTTGGGATCGCATGAACCATGCATTCCTGAAGGTGTTCATAGAATGCGTTTATAAAGGATTCTGCGGTCTGGGCCGTATTTTCCACAGGCCGGGGCTTTGAAGGATTCCACCTCGGTTTTGAGGAGTGTGAAATTTGCTTTAGAAGTTTTTCACTGTGCTTTTCTGGGCAGGGGGTGGGGACGGGATGTGAATATCCAGTGAGATTAGTTTATGGTCTGATCTTACCAGTGAGGGATACACTTCTGGTCTGGAGCATAGAGTCCCCATGTTGGTGATGATCAGGTCCAGTATGTTTTCCCCTCTTGTGGGAGTGGTAACAAGTTGTTCCATAGCATTTGAGTTAATAAATTCTAGGAATCTTTGGACTAGGGTGTTGGAGCTAGAGTAATGCTCCCAGTCTGTGTTTGGGTAGTTGAAGTCGCCCAATATAATGGTGTTTGGAGAGACCTTCATATTTTCCAGTGTTCTCAGGAAGGCCGAGTGGGGTTCCTGGGTTTGGGAGGGTGGTCTGTAGCAGGCTATAAACTGGAAGGCAGTTTTACCCACTGTTAGTTCCACATAGATAGTCTCTGATGCTTCGTGCTTTGCCACCAACCTGGAGGTGTGGGTATCTTTGATGAATATAGATACTCCCCCTCCTTTTGTGGTTAGATCCAAGTTTTGGGGCCGAAAAGCATGGTATGAGGTATAACCTGGTAGTGCTGGGGTGCTCTTGGGAGCCCTGAACCAGGTTTCTGTTACTGCACAGATATCTATGTTCTCCATGCTAAGGAGAGTTTCGAGTGCGTGCATCTTGAGGTTTAGACTTCTGGCATTGAGTAGCATTACTCTTAGTTTCTTATCCGTTGTGATACCTATGGAGGTGGGTTTGTCTTTTGAGCCTTGCCTAAAAAAGGCACTATGGGGGATAGCAAGAGCCTTTGCCAATATCCGAAAGCCCAGGGGTGACAGGTGCAAGCCGTCCCTAGCGAAGCATCGTGGCTTGTCGAGCATATCATCCCAAAATGACAGGCATTGGATCCCCTTTGAATGACACCAGTACTTAAGCCAGTTGTTGAAATTGATCGTCTTGTCTTCATATTGTGGCATCATTCTTGGTGAGGGTAAGATGCTACTCAAGGTCAGGGTCATACCGGCCTGGGCTACATGCTCAGAGAGCTCCTTTATGTCTCTTCATGTAGTCCAGGGAGGTATGTCTCAGGTCATTCACACCAGCATGGACAATGACTGAGTCATATTTGTATTTGCCTTGGAGTGACCTGAGTGCTTGTTATGTGGCGGATCCTAGCGCCCGACAGGCTGCTCACCGTGACCCTCTCCTTGTTCAGCCTGGTGAGCGGGACTTCAGTGTGCCTGACTGTAGTCACCTATTACAAGTGTATCAGGTGTGTTGGGCTGTGACTGTTCGGCACACTGGCTTTGTGAGATATGTGTTGCACGTGTTTTGTTTTGGGCTAGCGGTTGCTTGGGTGTCTGCTTTGGAGGTCTCTGCTGCTTCGGCAGATCTTTATTTAGAGCCTCCGAGTATGTTTTTGTGTAATTATGTGTTTGGTTTGCTGTCGTGGTAGGTCTATGTGAGACTGGAATTGTAGTGAGTGTGGTTTCCTTCTCCTCCTGACTGGTTATGCCAGTACTGAGTTGAGAGAGCTTAGCCTCCAGTTTGGCTGTATGGTTGCATCTCTCACATGGGTTGGAATTTGTTGGGAGGAGGAGAGGGTTGTCTGTGTACATGAGGCAGTTGTAACATTGCTTCAAGATTCCCAGATTCACCAGCTGGACCGGAGTGGAGATTGACAACTGACCTTTGGACATGCTAGAATAATATTGGGAATTCCTTTATTGAAAACAAGGGCCAGTGGGGAGTGAGGGTGTAGTGCTTTTAATTTTTAGTGCTGACTTATATAATTGCTTTAGTGAGCAAGTGCCAGGTAACTTAAGTGCAATATGTTACAGGTAACTTAAATGCAAAAACGACAGACAGTAACTTTCTTTCAAGTGAAACAAGGAAATAAGTACAGTAAGCAATGCAGATATCACTAGTGATCCACAGAAGTGCTGAGAAGCCGCGTATTAGGTGGAATTAGCGTTCCAGGGAAATAACAAGCAAACAAACAACAAGCATATAAACAAAGCTAGATTCAGCAGGCCTGGATCTAGTCTATGCTACAGCAAACAAGGTGTACCAATTTCAGTAAGATGCAGTTCAAATATTCAGGCACTATAAACCTTTAAAAAAAGACACAATTCCTCCACTCCTTCACAAGTCAAGCATACAAATATACAAATGGAGAACACCAACTGCTACAAGTTGAATTTTTTAATTCTGGTACCTCGGCCTTCGCCTTCTCCTGGAATACATTTTACATAACACTCCACCCATTTTTATACAAATTTTTTAATTGAATTATTGATGCACCATCCCCCAATTAAACAATTAGATTCACTATGTGCTCTCTTTTTACTTATTATTTTGTTAAAACAAATTTGGCATTTTTTCCACTAATCAAAACTGTACAAAATATTAACTGGAGAATAAATAACACTCAATTCATGGATACTTTTTTTAAATAATGTATACATAAATATGAATACTGTTATAAAAAATATATACATGTTATTCATTTAATATGACCCTTACAAGCAGTCCCTTTTCCTGAATATTGGGAAATATATGGAAAAAATGCATTACACCTCCATATTCATTCCATTAGGAAACATAGTTTTTAAATTAATAATGAACCTGGATTCCATCAAAAGTAATTTCTCACGAAAAAGAGCCTCATTATCATATACATTGGGTCTACCTAAAACACTGAATACAAAACCATCTGGAACCCCCCCATGATTATCAAAAAAATGTTTTCCTACTGGGCTCTCTAACCTCCTGTGCCTTATATCTCCTAGGTGTTCCAAAATCCTTAATTTAACCCTTCTGGTGGTTTGTCCTATGTACCAGATTTGTTTCTCACAGCCACATCTATAAACCTTTAACCAGAAATTCCCACCTCAGAAGGGCAGAGTCCAGCCTCTTCTCCCACAAGAGTGCAGACCACGAACCTTTTTAATGTAAAATAACTGGCCTGAAGCCCAAGTGCTTAAACCAGAACTAATACACTTTAAGAATAACAGACACTGGGCTCTCAATCAGCAGTTCCCAACTTAGAAGGATGAAAGCTACCTGTCCTGCCACCACAGTGCATGCCACAAACCTTCCTAATGTAAAACAACTGGTCTGAAGCCCAAGTGCTTAATCCAAAAGACTTAGAATGATAGCTACACTTTAATCAAGTTACTACCAAGCAGTAATAAATACAATTCAATACTTTAGAGAATGCCTGGATTAGTGCTCAAGTTACACAAACAAAACTAGATCCAGCAGGCCCGAATCCAGTCTATGCCACAGCAAACAAGGCGCACCAACTTCAGTAAGAAGCAGTTCAGATATGCATGCACTATAAGCCTTTAACCAGAAATTCCCAGCTCAGAAGGGCAGAGT
>NC_056739.1:429676775-429919275 GCF_019279795.1 Protopterus annectens
CACTAATGTTTGAAGTAGCCACAACCTGCTGTCCAAATTGTTGCCAGAAGTGCACTGTTAGGACACTGCAGTGCCATTACTTCACCACACCAGTCCTGCCGCTGTCATTCAGTCCACTACACCTCCTTAATTGCATGTCAAATGATCACCCTATGTTTACTTCAGGTGTGTGTTTGCTGTAAATGTAAATTTGTATCTGTAAACACTGTATCATGTTTTAAGTTAGTCTCATTCGTATGTATTGTGTTTCTGCTGCTTTAGGGTAACTGGTGCTAATGCGTAAACAAATAGTATTTGTATTTTAAAGTTGCATGTCTGTTGCCCCCCTCATGGTTTCAGTGTCATTAAACCAGCATAGCTGCCTGGTTAACAAAAGTATAAATAGAAAATGAAGCAGTAAATCAATCGAATGTGTGTACTGGACCAGTACATTTTAGGCAAACATTCTCACCACTTGTGTTTTTTTTTTCCTCTCTCTGTTTTAGTACTGTAAATGCTTAGCCCTTGGACAGCCTTTCAGTTTTACGCAGCAGGACATGCCCAAGTTGCGTCGACAAATCTACAAAGAACTGTGTCAGTGCAAGCTAATTGTGTGAGGAGGGAACAGAGAATGGGGAAGGGCTCCCTGATGTCCCACTTTCTCCCAGCGACCAAGACCTAAATCTGGAGCAAACTTACTTTTCTGCCTGATTTGTGAAAACAGGAGAGAAACAGCCAGACTTTACAAAAAGAAAAGAAATGACAGGAGTTCTGTCTTAAAAGAGCAACAGTTCATTTGATTTGAAGGGCATTCCCAAGTTGATCCCACTGGCAATCTGCCTACAAAGGACTCTAACAGTGCTTGTTTCACAACATCTTATTTCTTTGTTTTATGGGGAGGGAGTAAATAAGTATTTTGAATAGTTGTGCGTGACTTCTTTCTTGTACCCTTAAGTGGCATGCACACACACTTCAGTTGTACATTCAGTGGCACAGCTAAGTTTACACTGTTTCATTTGGGGAGGGCATTTTTTCAGTAGCACTTTTTTTTATGTATTTATACTTTACTGGGTATTATAAAATGCAGTCTGTCATTTGAGGTAGTGCTGGTTTCTGCTTTGGATACGGGGAAAGGATCCATTTGCTAAATTTCAGAACTGAGGAATTTTTTAAATGTATAGCTGTTGTTGTGAAACAGTGCAGATAAATTGTCTGTCTTTTTAGCTAGGTTTGCAGTTGGGGAACTAGGGACTGCGCCCCAGCTGGTGCTCTTTACAGTTTGTAGTGTTACAGCTGATATTGAGGACCCATGTTCTTTTTTGTTGCATTTTTCATCTGTTGCCATATGTTTTTCTTATTTAAAAAATACTAATGAAGACTCTACTGTTCCCTGATGTTTTTTTGTTGCTATATCTGAGCTGATCAGAATGAAGAGAATTGGAGGTACATATTTTTTTTCGTTTTTGTACATTTTTATCTGCCCACTTTTATAATAGTGTACTGCAAACATGTCTGGGTTAGTTGTGGGTTTTGGTCATTCTCATATTGGGATGGACCCACACCCACCCCTAGAAATTACATGAGCTCATCAGTTACAGATAGGTTCCAGGTGATGATCCATTTTCATTTTTTTCTGTAAAATGAATAAAATGTTTCTGAATAAACTACATACCTCATGGCTATGTTAGCAACTCTTGACTGTTTTGATTTATAGTGAGTAAGCTTTCAACTGAAATCGTATGTGCTGTCATTTTTATTGGCGGTTTAAAATGTGAATGATGTGTCATTAAGTGTTGTCCTTTGTTGGATCACTGTTCAGTACTTACAATGCAAACATATGACGTGTTTTCTTTTTCCTTAATTCTGTGGTCTGGTAAAATGAAAGGCGGTTGCATTTTAATCATCTGTGAGACATATCGCTGGACTTTGCAGTACTCAGTCGTACCGGATTGTCTGACTGTGGGGGGGTCTCCCTGTACCTTGTATTGTGTAAAATATGTTGAGAAGGCTGCATTTTCACAGCTTTTCAGTAGTGCAATTTCACATGGATAACTTGAACCGTAAAAACATACCTCTTACCTGCTGCAATTTACTCTCAAGGTTTTTATACATTTTAAAGCTGGCTATAGTTCAGTTGTTTTGTTTTTGTTGTATTCCCCATAATTATATTTGTCCCATAAAGTTTTACTGATTTTGTTTTTTAATTATTTTTTTCCCATTCAGGCCCCCTCTGTTTCTGCAGCCTTCAAGCTTTGCTCCCATTGATGGGTCCATTTTTTCTCTTAATCCTGTCCACCCAACCACACTGCAAGATGTGTGAAAGGAAGAAGCAAGCGCTAGGGACTTTTGGGTATCATCCTTCTAGGAGATTTTGAATGTTTCTCCATCCTGTCCGTCATGGGCCTGCAAGCGCAGTGCACTATCTGCTAAGCCGAGACAAGTGTGTGTGTTGGCAGTTCGGTATTTATGTGGTATTGTGCAGGTTTGCATGCAGTTTTTGTTGGGTGTATCACTTGATTCCAGGTATTTAAGGAATGCTCTTCCAGGCTTCCCTTTAGGGTGCTCAGTATTGTGACAAGCTTGCAGCCTTTCCTTAGGATGGGCAAGTCAGCATCAGATACTTGCTGTCTTCGTTTCTTAGTTGGCTTACCCACTGCTTAGTCTACTTGTTGAACTCTAAGCTGGACAGTTTAAGGACTCCAGCCATGTGTACTATGGAGCCGACACTGGAGTTCATATTTTAATCCATTGTTACACCACATTCACAGAGTAAGTAATTCTTTCATTAGTGTAATATTTGTGAACCTGTATTAAAGTGCTGCTGTTTTTGGCATCTGCTTTGTTTTTTGAGGTCAGTTGTATGACTTCTGATAAATGTTCTGAGGAAGCTTAACAGTTTGCTCACAAAACACTAATTATTAAGAAAAGGCTCTTACAAGGGTACCCAATTACACTTTTCTAAAAGACCAGCCACAGTGAAAGGTTTAGACATTTAATAATAAGAAAACATGAAAATACTGAATATCTGTTTACAATAAACACCAGTTTGAGTTACAGGTATGACTCCCCCACTGTGGGCCAGTAATCAAGGAGCCTGAATCCTCACTACTGATACTGGAGAGGGATGTCACATATTGGTGAGCAGTGGCATGGATATTGAACTTCTGTAGCCTGTAAGCAGTTATCACTAAAGCTGTGCATTCTTTCAGCAGCCACAAGGTAGATGTTCAGATGTCCTTCAAGAATGCAACTGCAGTCATAACATGTGGGTTGTCCTGCCTCAGGCAGCCCTCGGTCGGCCGGATTCCAAAGTCTGGGTCCGACGTCGGCTGATGTCGCTTTTCTCTCCGACGTCAGAGCGGCTGGAGTACATAAGCATCAGCCGACGCCATTTTCTTCAGTCTTTCTTGCCGCGGTGCCCGAAGCAGAAGCAGTTCGCAAGTGCCGGTCGGTCAGCTCCTGTATTCTACAATACCGAAGTCATCGAAAAAGCTAAGTACCCCGTTGGGGACCTTTTCTTGCCTCAGCCGATGTCAGAAATTACTGAAAAAGTTAACAATTGTCTTTTTGTGGTAAACAAATACCTCATAAGGATTTCCAGTCTTACTGCCTCCCTTGCCTGGGCCCAGACCACGACGTCTCGGCCTGTGTAGCCTGTGCTCGCTTCTCAGGCGCCGGGCGGAGTTCGCTGAAGATTTTTTCAGTGATAAATTTGCCTACACCATGCCGTCGGATCTTCCGACATCGCAAACACCCAAAAAGCGAAAAGACCGGGACCGACATCCTCAGCCCGCGTCTACCACTGACTCCACGCCAAAACATAGCACGAGTGCTCCGGTTCCCTCTGAGACTGTCTCTCCACCGCTCCAAACCGAAGACACCGCATTACCGACTACTCCGATTCCAGACATTACTCCGACGCCAGTTATAGACTTTCCTCCGGATACCGAAACCGAGGAAATGCCCGAGACCATTGCTGTAGACAAGGTCACTCCTGCACGTGGAGCTGCCAGGCCTCCTATGGCCATGTCTATTAAGGCCTACACTAGGGCTAAGGCAGCCAGCAAAACAAAGCATATTACTTCTAAATCCTTACCTCAGCCGACTCCGGAGACACAAATTATGTCCATGGCGGCTGATTTAATTTCCATGATTAGAGGTTCACAGGCCCATCCTGAGAGAGCATCCCAGCCTCCTCCTGATAAAAGGCCCCGGGTTGAACCCTCTGACCCTACTCCTTCAGATGAAGACTCTGAGGGCTCTGTCCACTCTGATAGCCAGGAAGAGCTCTTCCAGACTTATGAGGACTCGGATGCAGAAGATTCCATCCCTTGGCCTCCCTCCTGAGGATATTTCTTTTGGGGAAGTTCTGCACACCATGAGGGAACATTTCAAGTGGCAGGGTCAGGAATATTCTGATTCTAGGAAACGCCTTAGGACTTTCCTTAAGAAGCCTCAGCACAGGCCCTTAGCTATTCCTCCTGTACTTGATGTTCTGGATGATTTGTATTCTGACTCTAGTGCTACCCCTGATTCTCTTCCTCCTGCTCCAGCAAAGCCAGACAGGTATTACAGGGTCCCAGAAACTCATTCCCATTTATTCAGGGCCCATTCTGCTGATTTGGAAACTATTTCACAGGGGCCTAAAGGAGTTTCAGCCTCCACCTCAAAAATCCTTTGCCCTCCAACAGGGAAGCAAGGTCATTAGAGAGATGGGGCAAAAGGTTTACACATCCACTACCTTATCTATGAGAGCTTTAAATTGCCTTTTCATATGTTACAATATCAGGATTATCTGTTAGAAGATTTACAAAAAACATTAGCTTCTCCTGATCCTTTAGACAGGAAGACTTTGCAGGAAGCTGTACATAACACTCAGCAAGTAAGCAATCACTTCCTGCAGTGTGGATATGATGCACTGGAAGCTTCATGTAGGGCAGCTATGACAGGGGCAGTGATTCGTAGACATGCTTGGTTAAAAGATCAACCTCTACCAGATCATGTAAAAGCAAAACTTCTGGATGCACCTTTGGAAAAGAACAAGCTTTTGGTGCAAATGCTAAGGATGTGTTAAAGACCATCGAAGAAAAAGCAAAATCAGTTCAGACTGTGAAAGATTTCCTCCAGGTTCAACCCCCCAGATTCAGTAGGAATTGGCCTTCAAAAACTGGTCCTTTCCTAATCCAGAAAAGTTTCAAAGGGGTAAGAACAGACGTGGCCGAGGAAGAGGCCAATACAGAGGCCCTTACAGGGGGCGACAATGGCAGCCAGGAAACCAAAGAAGTGATGCAGGGGTTTCACCTGCCCAACAACCACAAACTCAATGACTTTCCTCTACTACCGCCTACCAGGGAACAACTAAAAGCTCCTTGGCGGAAATTATCTCTGTTTGCAGAAAACTGGCACAGACTGACAAAGGAAAAATGGATTTTGGACATTATAGACCTAGGGTACAGGTTTCATTTTCATACCTTACCAAGAAAACAAGGCATGCCAAACCTACCACAAAATCAAAGGGCAGAGGCTATCAAACAAATCACTCTGCTGACTCGAATGAAAGCAATAGAAAGAGTTCCACAACAAGAACAAGAACAGGGGTTTTACTCAAGACTGTTCCTTGTTCCAAGAAAAGAATCTCAATGGAGACCAATACTGGACTTGTCCGCATTAAACACCTTTCTCATAGTACCAAAGTTCAAAATGCTGACTCTACAGTAACTCCTTCCCATGCTGGGCAAGGAGTCGTGGCTGATTACTCTGGACCTCAAGGAGGCATACCTGCATGTCCCTATCAGACACAGCTGCAGAAGATACCTCAGATTTCTTGCAGGGCCAGAGCATTATCAATTCTCAGCATTGCCATTTGGCTTATCTACTGCACCCAGAGTATTTACAAAATGCCTGGCTTCAGTAATTGCTCATTGCGGGCTCCAGGGTATACAAATTTACACGTAACTGGACGACTGCCTCATACAAGCGGACGACAAATTGATGTTGACAAGAAACCTGGATTATGTCATACGATTACTTCAAGCTCTGGGATACACAGTCAACTTCCAAAAGTCAAGACTGCAGCCATCCCAGCAAATAATCTTCTTAGGAGCCAAACTAGACACAGCCTCTCAGATGGCTTACCTGACAGAAGACAAGCATGAGAAGTTAACTCATTACTTCAACAAGGACATACCATCCAAAAGCTTGGAAAATAGATGCCCTCTCATTCAACTGGAACTCCCTAGCAATCTATGCATTCCCACCTCTGCCACTGATGACCTCAGTATTACTAAAGATCAAAGCAGAGAAGCCCAAGGGAATCATAATAGCTCCGGATTGGCCAAGACAACACTGGTACCCACTACTACGGAGCATATGTCACACCAGGAGGTGGGCCCTCCCTCAGTGGCCTCTACTTTTGACTCAACACAATTTCGAAACACTGCATCCAAACCTTCAGACACTGCAGCTAACAGCTTGGGAGATACCATAAATAACTTCAGCTTATCTGTCTCTAAGGAAGTTCAGCGGATACTAACGGAGGCTCGAAGACCATCCACCAGAAAGGTTTACTTAGCAAAGTGGAAAAGGTACAGCAATTGGAATACCAGCAAGGGACATGATGCTTCATTGCTGAACATCCCACTTATCTTGGAATATTTGGCAGATATGTTAAAGAACGGCCTCTCATATTCTTCCATAAAGATACATGCATCTGCTATTTCAGCTAGATACAACACTGATCCTCCTGTTTTCTCTCACCCCTTACTAAGACAATTCCTCAGGGGAATCAAGAACATTAAGCCACCAAGAAAGGCCCCAGTGCCAGCCTGGGACCTCAATTTTGTCTTAGAAAAACTGACTCTACCTCCTTTTGAGCCAGCAGCTTCAGTTGACTTGCAATTTCTCTCATGGAATTCAGCTTTCCTGTTGGCAATTACCTCAGCAAGAAGGGTTTCAGAGCTACAGGCCCTAATGGCAATACCACCCTTTATTATTTTCCACAGAGACAGGGTTTCATTAAGTACCAACCCTACCTTTATGCCAAAGGTGGTATCTAGGGTTTCTCTAAATCAAGCCATTCATCTGCCTGCTTTCTTCCCCAATCTTGAGAATAAGGGGGAAAGACTTTTGCATACCTTGGACATTCACAGACAACTTCGATACTACCTGGACAGAACCAAGGCCAGTAGGAAGTCTGAACAACTTTTTGTAGCTTACGCTCCTGCAGTCCAGGGAAAAGCAATTTCAAAACAGACCATTTCTAAATGGATTGGACATTGCATCAGATTCTGTTATTCCTTTCATGGAAAGACTGTTCCAGCCAATGTCAGACCACATTCCACCAGAGCTACAACCACCTCTACAGCATTTTTAAGAGGGGTGCCTACCAAGGACATTCTAGAAGCTGCTACATGGAGCTCCGTGCATACATTCTCCAAACACTACAATCTCCCTCTATATTCCAGATCCAGAGCAGGCTTTGCTTTGGCAGTCCTGCAGGGTTTGATTGCCACACCATCTCTTTCCTAGTGCATACCTCCTCCCCCAGCTAAGCTATGGTATTCTACCCACATGTTATGACTGCAGTTGCATTCTTGAAGGACATAGTACAGTTTTGTACCTACCATAAATGTAGATGTTAGATAGACATGCAACTGCAGTCGGATTTTCCCTCCCTCCATACCCCTCTATGCCTAGGGTCCACTCCTATCCCTGTTACTCTTAGCTGGGGATATCTGTTATGGTGTATTTGTTTTATTGCTCATTTATTTGTTTGGAAGCCTGTTTTTGTCTTCCAATTTGATTACAGCCTTCCTTGGAGGGCACCTGGCATCTGGGGCAAGAAACACTGAAGAAAATGGCGTCGGCTGATGCTTACGTACTCCAGCCGCTCTGACGTCGGGGAGAAAAGCGACATCAGCCGACATCGGACCCAGACTTTGGAATCCGGCCGACCGAGGGCTGCCTGAGGCAGGACAACCCACATGTTATGACTGCAGTTGCATGTCTATCGGACATCTACATTTATGGTAGGTACAAAACTGTACTTTTCATTTCACAACAGTTCTATTTATTTATTTTTTTGTTAGTTTAGTCAGGGAAAGCATGCAAAAATGTCAGCAGAGGACTATGGCAAGCTGACAACCAGTTGGCCAAGGTGTGTGAAGCCAAAGGACTGGTGTATGCCAACCTGAGTAAAGCGGAAATTATTTCAGCCTCAGTCACAGCTCAGACCAGCAACCAGGAGGACAACCAGTTTGTGATGGGGATTTGCAGCCCTCGGAAGCAGGAGAGGAAGACTTAAAAATCCATCTGAATTTAGAGACCTGAACTGAAGGCCAAACATTTGGAATTAGAATCAACAGAGAGATTGCGGCATTTGGAGGCCAAAGAAAAGGATGGAATTAAAATCAGCAGAGAATGTGGTATCTGAGTCTGAAGAAAATGAGAAGCAGTTTCAGTATGAGACATGCTGACTCTTCTACAGGGTCATGGAGGTAATGGGGAAGGGAATAACCGAACCCCAGAAGCAACAAAGGTCAGTAAATTTCTCCCACAATTTAAAGATTATACTTTTTCAAATATATGAATAAAACTTTCAGAATTATTTAGACAATATAATGTTGACCAAGGGCTCTGTGTATGGTTCCTGACCTATGTTACTCCATGGTAAAGCTGTAACTGCTGTTTTTAAACTGTCTGATTAAACTATGAAAAAGTAGACATGTTTACTTGAATGATTTAAGTTAATACCTGAAGCTTACAGAAAAAGTTTTGTGAGCATAGACATAAGACAGATGAGTGTGTGATTATATTAGTGAGTTAAGCACTTAATTTCATAAGTGAGTGTCAGGTCGCCACTTTTAAAGGGCTGGCAGACCTTTTGGTGAAGGAACAAGCCCTTAGCATTTTGCCTGAGGACATGAGAATCTGGTTGGCAGACTGCGAATGTAACTCTGCAGATAAGCTGGGAAAGAAAGGGGATCTCTGCTTAGCAGGCAGAGCATCACTGCACAGAAAGGGGATACACACTGCTGCACATGGATATAAGGGAACCCATGGTGGGCAGCCTAAACCACCCCAATAGTCCACCAGTAACAGGGGAAGCCACTAATTCCGGTACATGGCCAGAATCAAAGGTTAAATGTTTTAAATGTAACCAGTGGGGGCCATGTAACATATAGATGTCCACAGAGGCAAGGTGGGGAACAAAAGGTGGGGGGTGGGGGAGTCAGCAAGTGGGAATAACAGTATGCCAATAGTAAGTTGTTTGGAGACGACACTGGTACCAAACTGTCACAAGAGGATATATCCTAACTTAGTGGATGAAACGGGACACTGCTAAGAGAGACGCAGCCACTAACATAGCCACTGTGAAGCCTGCAGCAGTTAAGAGGAACAGTACTTGCTCAACAGTCTACTCCGGTCAGAGCTTTAGGAGGGACCCCATTCCAAAAGCCTTTAGCCAAGGTGGTTCTTGACTAGGAGGGTGGAAAAGGAAGCAAGCAAGTAAGTGTGTTTGAGGATATCCCTGCAGATGTCTTGATAGGGAGTGATATTGATAATGTAGCACCTTGTGTTTCTGTAGTTAGATGCAGTCAGGCTTGGAGACAGGAATGTGGGTCTGGTAGACTGGGGGGGCAGTCAGAAACCACACCTGAAGCCAGGTCTGGTGAGGTGGCTATTTTATGGAGGAAGCTACCCTATAGCAGTGACCCTGAAGGTGAGCCACAGCTGCTGGTAGGTGCTGATGTTCCCTATGTTCCCTTGGACAGAGTGACTGCAAAGGCAGAGGTGAGTGGGTAATACCCAAGCTGACAGTGAGGCACTGCTGTCTGAGGATACCAGACTTCTGTGGAAGGGGAGCTGGGAAGACTCACAAAAGTAGAGCTGAGACGGGCTCCTCTCTCGTATCCTACATGGAGAGGCGTGAGGGAGGTAGCTAGGGAGGCACCTGATTCTCAAGGAAAAGGGCAGTCTGTACACTGGGACAAAGGGTTACTGTATAGAGAGTGGGCCCCTGAGGGAGGGCTAGAGGGTGAGGTAATACAGCAGTTGGTAGTGTCCACAGCCTACCATCTGGGACTTCTAGCCATAGCCCATGACTTTCCTTTGGCAGGTCATATGGGCATAACGCATAGCAATAGATGTATTATGCAGAGCGTTTACTGGCCTGGGATTGCAGGGGATGTAACAGGGTACTGCAGGAACTGTGAGCAGTGTCAAAAAGTAGACAGTTTATTTTTATTTTATTTTACGTTTGTTGACCGGGCTAGTCCAGCTGGATATATGTCCATTTTCAGTGGCGGCCCAGGGAGAAAAGCTCCACAAATAACCTAATAGGACAAGACAAGATATTTACAGTAGAAATTGGTACATTACAAAACTTTAACATATTACATACCTAGGATTTTATATTCTGTATTCCAGTAGGGAAAAAAATGTAAAAATAACCTAGATACAACAGTAGTTTGAGTTAATAATGGAAATTATATCTAAGAGATATTATAGATACTAAGGTCACACAAAAACCAAAAAGAATAAACACTAGTGTTAAATGGATAGAGTCTACAAAAGCAAAAAACAAGGATACAATTATAGTGTTAATTCTCGCAGGAGTTGTGGTCTTATATGAAAACTGTTGGATATTCAATAGTATTTACATATTTACATGAGAAAAATCCTCAGAATGGTCAAGCAAACTAGTATCAGTGTGTAAACACAAGATCATGTTCATAAGAGGCTAGGAATCAAGGGAGTCTAGATAAGGGTATGGTGGTTAGTCTGGGTTATCACAGGGGCATAGCCAGTGTGATTTGAGGTAGGGTTTGAGCTTGCTTTTAAATAGGTTAACTGAGGATATTGAGGTTGACTTAGGAGGCTGTTCCAGGCTTTACCTACTGTATTAGAGAACAGGGTGTCACCAGCTGAGTTGTTGGATTTAGATATATGTACAAGTAGTTTATTAGATGAGTGTAAGGTTTTGAGATTGTTCTAGGGGATAGCTAGGGATGTTAAGTATGAGTGTATTCTGAGGTAGATACAGGATCTTATGGGCAACTGTTAGTAGATTGAAAAGTATTAGAGTTGGCAACTCTGACCATCCAATATTATTCAGGTTGGTAAAGTGATGAGTTCTATAGGAGGACCCAGCTGCAAATCTGGCAATATTGTAGGAGGATGACAGTTTACTCAGATTACTTCTGCATATTTTGGTATACATAGGGGAGGCCTAGAGTAATGTAGAGATAGGGTGGGTGCGAGCAATGGTGACCCTGACTAGAGGAGTTAGAAAGGGTTTGATTCTGTAGAGGGAACCTAGTTTCTTATTTACTGTTTTTATGGTGTTATTAATGTGAGGTTCAAATGGCAAGTTATATATCAGTACTCAGAATAGTTTGGTGGTTGGCTCAGGACATATTATAGTTCCATTATTTGAAGTAATAGTAAAGTTAAGTGGGGAGGTTCTGCAAATGGGGGTGAATAGTAACCTTTTAGTTTTTTTGGGGGTTTAAGACAAGACACCTTTGTAGGAGCCAGTTTTCGACTGCTAAAGTTCTTTTGGGTTAGTGACTGAAGTTCTGATTGGGAAGTAGCAGACATATGAGTGTGGAGTCATCTGCATATTGGATACAGTCAGCTTGTGGAATTACAGAATGGAGGTCATTTGTAAAGATGGAGAAGAGTAAAGGATCCAATATGGATCCTTGAGGGGCGCCTAGGGCTACTGGGAGGTGGGAAGATAAAGTATTATCCCATAGTACAGCCTGTCACCTATTATTTAGGTATGATTGAAACCACTGTATAGTAAGGGCATCCAATGACAGGTTTTTGAGTGTGTCTATGAGGAGGTGGTGGTTAACCATGTCAAATGCTTTAGACAGGTCGATAAAAGGGCTGAGTATAGAGTATCATTATTACGATTACTGTTAATGTGGTTAGTGAAGGATAAGAGAGCAGAGGTGGTGCTATGAAATGGTCTAAAACCATGTTGACAAGGTGCTACTAAATTGTGACAACAGTTGTAAATGAATACATTTCTCCATTATTTTTGCCAAAGGAGATAGTATGGCTATGGGCCTGTAATTGGAGAACTCCTTGGAGTTACCACCTTTGTGCAGGGGGATAATGTTTGAGACTTTCCAGATTAAGGGGATAGTTCCTTAAGAAATAGTTCTGTTAATGAGGATGGATATAGGGTAAGCTATGACTTTAGCAGCTTTTTGCATGTATTCTGTAGGTAGTAGATCTGCAGAGTGTGTGGTGGGTTTAAGTTTCTGGATGAGGTTAAAGATGAGCGATGTGGGCACTGGCAGAAAATGAAATAGAGGAGGATTATTGGTAGAGGTTGTGGTAGAGCACAAGGTGCTAGGGGATAGCTGGTTGGCTAGGGATTGTATGGTTTCAGTGAAAAATGTGTTAAATGAGTCAGCTATTTGGATGGGATTGTTGTGATCAGAGCCAGTGGGAGTGCTTGAGCGTCCGGGGTGTAGGAGGTTATTGATGCCCAGCCAGAATTTTTGAGAATTATTTTGGTGTGTTTTTTGAAGCTGGTAGTAATAGTTTCTTTTATCAGCTAATATGGCTTTTTATGTTTCATTTCTTAGCTGTCTGAATTGTAAGTGATCTGAGGGGCTTTTTGTTGAACGTCATTTGGCCCATTGTTTATTTCTTTGGAGGATTTTTTGTTTGGAAGTTTTGGTGAGCCATGGTGCTGGTATAGTTCTGATTCAAACTTTGCGTAATGGGGCATGGCAGTCTAAAATGGAAAGAAATTTCGAATTAAAAGTATTTCACTGCTTTATCTAGTGGGAGGTGTTTCAGGGGTGACCAGTCACAGGTGCTTAGTTCAGTTTGAAAGTGAGCAGGGTTAAAGTTTTTTAGTGTGAATAGTTCTGCAGATGGTTGAGTTTGGAACTTCAGTTTTAGATCTGATTAGATAGGTAAGCAAGTGGTCACTTATGTCCTCTGGGAGGGTGCCTGTTTTATAGTTTTGTTGGGGAATATTAGTGAGTATCCAGTCAAGGGTACTTGTTTTGTTAGGTTTATTGGTATGGGTAGGGGATGTTATAGTTTGGCTAAAACCATATAGGTTGATATGAGTAGAAGGCTGCTCAGATATACAGGAGTTCCAGTTAGTCTCCAAGTATAATGGTTTCTTGGGGGTAGTTGCTTGACAGCCAGCTGAGGATAGCCTCTAATGTGTTGATGTTATTGCCTGGGGGAAGATTGACACAGATTAGATATATGGCTTTACTTTTGTTAAGCTGAATCGTAGTTAGAATCTCTGCATTGTTGGAAAGTGGAGGTTTGGGGTCTAGCAAGGTGACTTGTAATCCATTCTTATAAAGTATGGCTACGCCTCCACCTTTCTTAGTATTACGGTCACGCCTCAGGATATTGTAGCCAGGGGGTAGAACTGCACTGTCTTGTATTGATGGATTAAGCCATGTTTCAGACAGTATGTCAAAAGAATGTGCATCTGTAAGGGCATGCAGGTGAGCAACTTTATTACTGATGCTACGAATGTTAAGATGAGCTATCAGAAGAGTTGGGGGCCTTGGTAAGCGTGTGTGTGATAGTAAGAGTTGGTGTATCAGGCTGTGTAGCTGTGATTGTGGTAGGACCAGGGTTTGGGTGTATATCACCATATAAAAGGGAGTGGACCTGTATTTTTAGGATGAGTTGTAAAAGTTTAAAAATTAGGTTCTTGGTTTTTCTAGCTATTTGGGTTAAAATGAGAGATGGGAGTGAGTCTACGAAACTTGGCTGCTGAGTACTTTGCTGGGCAGGAGAAGTTGCTGAGACTGTGAGGAGCCAAGAGTAGAAATAGAGGTTTGCCTGTTGTGGGTGTGAAATCCTAGATATGTATGGTGTTCATAGAGAGTAAGTAGATAGGGTGTAATTAATATACTTAGGAGTATTAATAAAGGTAAAGGTTTGTGGTATCCTTGGGCCATTAGTGTAGGCATGGGAGGTAGAATGTAGGGATGCTTGTAGATGAGGGTGGTAAGGTAATGGATAATGGGAGATGAGTGATAGAACTTTAAGGGGGAGGAGATAGAGGTTGGTGTTAGTATATAGTTAAGGTGATAGCACTTTAAGGTGGAGGAGATAGGGGTTGATGCTAATGTATAGGGGTGTGGCAGTTTATAAGTTTAGGACCACTGGGGGCGGGTGGAATTTGGGGGCAGGGTAGGGGGCGGGTGGAATTTGGGGGCAGGGTAGGGAAGCGGAGTGAGCCCACAGGGCGAACAGAGCGGGATGAGCCACAGAAGAGTTCACCCTAGGAGAACAATCAGAGGAGCAGTAAACTAAGGTAAGTATAGGTGGGGAGGGTGAGATGACACAAAGCCTTGATAGTAGTTAGAATATACTGAGAGAGGATAGGCAGTGAGGAATATAAGAAGAAAGGAAGAAAGAGTGGGGATTGTAAGCTCTTACATGATATGGGAATCAGAGCCTGTAAGTTAAATTAAATTAGGGCCAGAATGGAGGTCTAAAGGAAACTGTTGCCCTCTAGTGGACAAAGGCTGTATAGCAGTGGTAATGTCTATTGAAAGAAAGAGTGCAGGGCAGTAAGTTTACTATTTAGTTGGATAGGATAAGAGTCCATGACCTGTAGTCTAAGAAGGAGAAGGGGGGACAAGGTATAGGAACCGATAGTATTGGTTGCTGACTGTCCTGGCTGGTGAGAGTAAATTTACAACGGATATAATGCACTGTGTCTATAGACATTGGTATAAAGTACATACTTTCACTTATTAATTAGTTCCCTTGGGGGAGATGTTGCAGAGGGAAGGATAGGTTCAGATCCTTAGTATGGGGCAGGGTTATAGCTCCTTTGATGCCATTTCAGATGATAGCTATGGATATTGTGGGTCCTCTGAGTTCCCAAAGTTCCACAAGGAAGAAGTATATCCTGATGTTAGTCGATTATGCTACTAGATACCTTGAGGCTGTGGCTCTGTCCTTTACTGAGGCAGAGAAGGTGGCAAATGGTTTGCTAGAGATTTTCAGCAGGGTAGGTTTCCCAAGAAAAATACCGACTAAAAGAGGTGCCGATTTCATCTCAGACCTCCTGGCTTGTCTGTAGAAACAGTGTGGGATGAAGCACCTAAAGACCATCCCCAGACTAATGGTCTTGTGTAGAGGTTAAACTCTACACTAAAGACCATGCTACAGGAATTTGCAGACCAGTTTAAGAAAGAGTGGGACAAATATTTGCCCCATCTGCTGTTTGCATACAGAGGTAACCCAGGAATCCACAGGTTAGTTGCAGTATGGACATAGTGATAGGGGCCTTTAGATTTGTTTTGTGATGAGTGGGAGGGTGAATAAGTCCCACAAGGAGTCTGTGGCATATGTCCTAAACCTCAGGACAAGGCTTGAGGAACTCATGGGCTTGGCCCAGGAGAACCTGGCAGAAGCCCAACAGTAGAAAAAAATCTGGTATGGCAGGAATGCTCGAACCAGAGAGAATGCTGTGGAACACCAGGTGATGGTGCTCATTCCTGTCAGACACAGTAAGCTGCAGGCAGCTTGGGAGGTATCCTTCAAAGTGGTAAGGAAGGTCAGTGATGGTGCCTATGTGGTATAAGGCAGAAGGCAGGGGCACAAATTGTACCATGTTAACATGATGAAACCTTACCATGATAAGGAGGCCCCCTGGTGCTATGGTATTTGCACTAGGAGTCTGAGGGAGATCTATGGCTACAGCAAGCCAGACAGCAAAATGCCAAGTTACTAAGGTGGAGCCTAGAGCTGCAGGCATATGACATGAGAGTGCAGCACTGTAGTGGGGTCAACAATGCCAAGGCAGAATGGATCACAAGACAGGGTATGGGTTAATGTATTCCCAGATAGGCTCATTCCTCTCGAGCAATGTTTCTCAAGGGGTACTTGAAAAAGTAGCTCTTCTTCAAAGGGAGGAGAGAGGTAATGATGGGAAGTACTGCCAGCCATCCCAGGAGTAGTAGGGGAATGGATGTGTAACAAATGCCAGCACAACTAGCTGGAATTTTGTAAAGAATTGTCATTTGTGTATCAAACTGATTTGTACAGATGCTTGTGTTTAAAAATGTATTTGTAAAGTTGCTTGTGTTAAAATGTATCAATTGTGTGCCTCACTGGAAAAAAAGAAATGTTACAAGCATTTATTGTAACTGAATTAAATGTATATGTTGTAGTGGAGGATACTGGCCGAGAAGAGGATAATCCCAATCCACCTGACTTTGAGAACTACTGGGCCTAGGCCATAAAGATGTTATCTTGCAGTGTTGAATGAAGCCAGAGATGCAATGTCTGTAAGAAGTTAGCTCTGTAAGAGGAGTAGAAGTGTTAGTAGTTTTATGAATTCCAGGAGCAGCAGCAGATCTGAGCAAAGCTCTGCCTGTGCATATGGTAACATATATAGCTGTTAAATCCAGACAGCTTCTAGCAATGGGGGTGCATGGGAACCAGAAGTCAGATGACCAGATGTATGTGATGTCATTCTGTGCAGAAATGTTTTAATATTAGAGGGGACCTGAAATATCAGGGGCAGTCTGTTCTTGGCCTCTGACAGAGGAGGAAGACCATTCACCCACTTCAGCTTGCCTTGCACTAGTAAGTGATCAGGGATAGTAATTCTCTAAATCTGTTAGGAAAATATAGTGAGAATAGTAATTGTGAATCTTTCCAGCTATTACTTTTAATATTTCTTGTGATTGAAACTCTGTTTACTGTAAATAGCTGTTTAGTATTTTCTTGTTTTATTAAATATATTTAAACTTTTCATTGTGGCTGGACCTTTTTAGAAAATATCCAAGCATTGAGTATTTGCATATATGTATATATATATATATATATATATGTATATATAGTGCCACCCCTGAGAACCTGGCTGTTTAATACTAAATACAAATGGTAATGTTGACCAATTTCACTCAGTATAATTGGGTACCCTTGCAAGAGCCTTTGGTAGCTGGCTTTGTAGTGCCTGGTGGCAGTGATAACTATCTTACATTATGAGCAGATGGCATAGCTAGTAAACCTGCGCCAGCCTTTCTTAGGTGTGTGCAAATCAAATCTGTGTCTCAGCTACTTGGAACAGGGACATACACTGGTTTCACAGTGTGTGGTGGAGGACTTGGCTTAGGCACTCTGCTGAGGACTTAACTCTGAAGCCTTGCCAGTGGGGAGTTTTACTGGGGACCTGGAGGGAGAAAGAGAAATCCAGACCCTAGTCTGATTGTGTTCTCTGTGCACTTTTAAGGGAAATTGTGCTTGATGCAGAGGTCTGCATCTGGAAATATTGAGTATATCCATTAGTATTCCAGGTGAACGTTCCTCTCCAGTGTTAGTGGTGAGGATTCAGACTCCTTGATCACTGGCCCAGAGTGGGAACATCACAACAGGAAATATAAAAAAAAACACAGATGAAAAGACTCATACAGAAAACCTACATTCAGCTAAACTCGCTATATTTTTCTATCTGAATAATTACTGTTCCCTAGTTACTTACTAAAGCAAGGCCAGATGAAAGTGCTTGAGTGTTTCTTGTGATCACATCTCCCACTATTAATTCTCTAGCCAGCACTGACGTATTTGAATACATCACATTTGGTCACCTGATTCTGTGGTTCCCACACTACTCCCCCACTAGAAACAGACAGGATCTGGCACTGATATGACACACACACACCTTTTGCTAAGGTTTATTACAACATCAAGTAGCTGTAAACCAATTCCAACACTCCCATCCTTCTTGCAGAAACTAACAAGCTACACTGTGGCACCCCAGGGTAGGAATTACTTCACCACTAAGGATAGTAGAGCAGGACCCCAGTCCAGGCCTTTCACAGAGATTCCGTCACTGGCTGCATTCAGACCTGTGAGGTGAAATCTTTATGGCCTAAACAAAGTAATTTAAACTTGGGTTATTTTTCTTATGGTTACCTGGGCTGAACTTAACTCCTCCCTTTCCAGTATCCTCTGTTAAAATATGAACATTTCATCAGTTAAAACAATACAGTCTGACATGCATGTATGTTTAATTTCTGTGCAACAGGACCCATTGTTGATACATTTTTAATGCAAGCAACTTTACAAATACATTTTTAAAACAAGCATCTGTACAAATCACTTTGGTATTCAGATGACATAATTCTTCACAAAACTCTAGCTAGCTATGCTGGCATATGTTACCATGCACTACCCTACTCTATCTGGCACAGCTGGCACTACCTCCTATCATCACACCCTTCTCCATTACAAGGTAATTGTCCAAAAGGGTCCTGGCACCTTATGATTCCAGTCTTTTTCTGGTTCTTCCATGTAACATTCTTCAGTTTCTGTAATCCTGTTATTGTTGCGAAGTGTACAGATTTCCTGAGTTTTCTCTCACTGTTTGAGAAGCATAGGCTTTCTCCACTTATTGTTTTTACTGTCATACTTCAAAACAATCCCATAAACGTGTTAACATTCCCTTATTTTAAGTTTATTTTCAGCAGTCTGCAAAGAAATGTCTAAATTTATTCACACTTTTTATCATATCCAATATTTGTAACTTCCATGTCTTTTATTTAATTCAGTCATTTCAGAATAGAGGATTATGCTGTGACCTCTGGTCATAGCCAACTTTGTGACATGGATATACAGAAATGCAGTTTGAGAGCAAAGCTTAAAACGTTTTATGTAATGGGATCCTATCTCGCCTACATTCATAACAGATAGGTTCGGCTCCGACTCGGCCACTATACACTAGAACGAAGTCTCTCATTGGCTGGGCTCCTCTTATCCCAGAATGCACCACACCTGCTTCCCCAGATCTCGTTTGCCGCTTTTCAAGCTGGACGTGGTCTCGACTTGGCTGGAGCCAAGTGTATTTTCTTGACCTTTTTGGTCTTTTTGGCTAGGGTTTCTGTCAGGTTTTCAACAAACAGCTGTTTTAACAGCTTTGTGAGCGTTTGTTTTTCAGTTTAGTGAATTTTAGGATTTTTTTATAGATGTCCTTCAAGAATGCAACTGCAGTCATAACATACGGGTTGTCCTGCCTCAGGCAGCCTTCGGTCGGCCGGATTCCAAAGTCTGGGTCCGGCGTCGGCTGATGTCGCATTTCTCTCCGACGTCAGTGCGGCTGGAGTATATAAGCATCAGCCGACGCCATTTTCTCTAGTCTTTCTTGCCACGCGGTGCCCGAAGCAGAAGCAGTTCGCAAGTGCCGGTCGGTCAGCTCCTGTATTCTTCGATCCGAAGTCATCAAAAAAGCTAAGTACCCCGTTGGGGACCTTTTCTTGCCTCAGCCGATGTCAGAAATTACTGAAAAAGTTAACAATTGTCTGTCTTGTGGTAAACAAATACCTCATAAGGATTTCCACTCTTACTGTCTTCCTTGCCTTGGCCCAAACCATGACGTCTCGGCCTGTGTCGCCTGTGCTCGCTTCAACAAGCGCACTCTCAGGCGCCGGGCAGAGTTCGCTGAAGACTTTTTCGGCGATAAATTTGCTTATACAATGCCGTCGGAACTTCCGACATCGCAGACTCCTAAGAAATGAAAAGACCGGGACCGACATCCTCGGCCCGCGTCTTCCACCGACTCCATGTCAAAACCTACCGCGAGTGCTCCGGTTCCCCCTGAGACGGTGATTTCACCGCTCCGAACTGAAGGCACCGCATTTCCGATGCCTCCGATACCGGAGGCCACACTGCCAGTTATAGATTTTCCTCTGGATACTGAAACCGAGGAAATGCCCGAGACCATTGCTGTAGATAAGGTCACTCCTGCACGTGGAGCTGCTAGGCCTCCTGTGGCCATGTCTATTAAGGCCTATGCACGTGCAAAGGCAGCCAGCAAGACCAAGCACCTTTCTGTTAAAACCTTACCTCAGCCTACTCCTGAAACACAAATCATGACTATGGCCGCAGACTTAATTTCCTTGATTAGAGGTTCACAGGCCCATCCTGAGAGAGGATCCCAGCCTCCTTCTGATAAGAGGCCCCGGGTTGAACCATCTGACCCTATCCCTTCAGATGAAGATTCTGAGGACTCTGTTCACTCCGATGGCCAGGAAGAGCTCTTCCAGACCTATGAGGACTCTGATGCAGAGGACTCCATTCCTTCGGCCTCCCCTCCTGAGGACATTTCTTTTGGGGAAGTTCTGCATACCATGAGGGAACATTTTAAGTGGCAAGGCCAGGAATATTCTGATTCCAGAAAGCGCCTTCAAACCTTCCTTAAAAAGCCCCAACACAGGCCCCTGGCTATACCTCCTGTGCTTGATGTTTTGGATGACCTATATTCTGACTCCACTGTTACCCCGGATACTCTTCCTCCTGCTCCAGCCAAGCCAGACAGATATTATAGGGTCCCAGAAACACATTCTCATTTCTTTAGAGTCCATGCTGTTGATTTAGAAACTATTTCTCGGGGACCTAAAGGGGTTTCAGCATCCACCTCCAAAAATCCTTTGCCTTGCAACAGGGAAGCTAGGTCATTAGAGAGATGGGGGGGGGGGAAGGTCTACACATCCACTACTTTATCTATGAGAGCTCTGAATTGCCTCTTTCATATGTTTCAATATCAGGATTACCTGTTAGATGATTTACAGAAAACTTTGGCCTCTCCTGAACCTTTAGACAGGAAGTCTTTGCAGGAAGCTCTACATAATTCTCAGCAAGTCAGCAATCACTTTCTGCAGTGTGGATATGATGCATTGGAAGCTTCATGTAGGGCAGCTATGACAGGGGCGGTCATTCGTAGACATGCATGGTTAAAAGAACAACCTCTACCAGATCATGTTAAGGCAAAACTTCTTGATGCACCCTTGGAAAAGAACAAGCTTTTTGGTGCTAATGCTAAAGATGTGTTAAAGTCCATCGAGGAAAAAGCAAAATCAGTTCAGACGGTCAAAGATTTCCTCCAGGTTCAGCCACCCAGATTCAGCAGGAATTGGCCTTCTAAAACTTGGTCCTTTCCTAATCCTGAAAGATTTCAAAGGGGTAAAAACAGGCGTGGCCGAGGAAGAGGACAATACAGAGGTTCTTACAGGGGAAGACAATGGCAACCAGCAAACCAAAAGTGACACAGGGGTCTCCCCTGCCCCACAGGGACAATCTCAATGACTTTCCTCTACTTCCGCTGACCAAGGAGCAAATAGAAGCTCCCTTGGGCGGAAAATTATCTCTGTTTTCAGACAATTGGCACAAATTGACAAAGGACAAATGGATTTTGGACATTATAGACCAAGGTTACAGGTTCCACTTTCATACCTTACCAAGAAAACAAGGCATGCCAAACCTACCACAAAACCAGAGGGCAGAGGCTATCAAGCAAATTTCTCTGCTTGCTCAGATCAAAGCAATAGAAAGAGTTCCACAACAAGAACAAGGCCAGGGTTTTACTCAAGACTGTTCCTTGTTCCAAGAAAAGAAACTCAATGGAGACCAATACTGGATTTGTCCGCATTAAACACCTTTCTCATAGTACCAAAGTTCAAAATGCTGACTCTACAGCAACTCCTTCCCATGCTGGGCAAGGGGTCTTGGCTGATTACTCTGGACCTCAAGGAGGCATACCTGCATGTCCCTATCAGACACAGCTGCAGAAGATACCTCAGATTTCTTGCAGGGCCAGAGCATTATCAATTCTCAGCATTGCCATTTGGCTTATCTACTGCGCCCAGAGTATTCACAAAATGCCTGGCTTCAGTAATTGCTCATTGCAGGCTCCACGGGATCCAAATTTACCCATACCTGGACGACTGCCTCATACAAGCGGACGACAAATTGATTTTGACAAAAAACTTGAACTATGTCATACAATTGCTACAGGCTCTGGGATACACAGTCAACTTCCAAAAGTCAAGACTTCAGCCATCCCAGCAAATAACCTTCTTAGGAGCCATTCTAGACACAGCCTCTCAAATGGCTTACCTGACAGAAGACAAGCAACAGAAATTAACTCATTTCAAAGGTTTGGCAAAACTCACCCAGATGACTGCAAGGAAAATCCTACAGGCCCTGGGTTACATGGCATCCTGCATTCTCCTGGTTCCATTAGCAAGACTACACATGAGAAAGCTTCAATGGTACCTAAAAAGCCTATGGTCTCAGCACAGCAACAACCTAGAGACAACCATACCACTCATTCCATGCCTACAAAAGGAATTCCTATGGTGGGCCTCGGTAAGCCAGGCAAACACAGGTATGTCATTCAAAAAACCTCAGATAACACAGACCATGACCACAGACGCCTCAGACCTTGGATGGGGGGCGCACATGGAGGGCAGATGTATACAAGGTCAATGGTCTCCAAAGGAAACACATCTGCATATAAACCAAAAGGAAATGCTGGCAGTAATGCATGCCATCGAGGCCTTTCGACAACAACTTCAGCAAGGCCATCTACTGATACGGACAGACAACACCACTGTGATGTGGCGCATAAACAAGCAAGGGGGCACCCATTCTTACCCCCTTTGCAGACTGACAATGAATCTTTGGGAAAAATCACTGAGCCTAAACATACAGTTGCAATCCCAGTTTGTTCCAGGCAAATACAATGTGCTGGCGGACAGCCTAAGCAGGAATTTCATAGATCCACACGAGTGTAGGTTACATCTGAAAATCTTCATATAATTCACCTCGACATGGGGCAGGCCAGAAGTAGACCTATTTGCCTCCCACCTCAACCATCATCTACAAAAATTCTGTTCAAGGACATATCCACAAGCTTGGAAAATAGATGCTCTTTCATTCAACTGGAACTCCCTAAAAATCTATGCATTTCCACCCCTGCCACTGATGACCACAGTATTACTAAAGATCAAAGCAGAGAGGCCCAAGGGGATCCTAATAGCTCCAGACTGGCCAAGACAACACTGGTATCCACTACTACGGAGCATATGTCACAACAAAAAGTGGGCCCTTCCCCAATGGCCCATACTTTTGACTCAACACATTTTCAAAACAGTGCATCCAAACCTTCAGACACTGCAGCTAACAGCCTGGGAGATTCCATGAATAACCTCAATCTATCTCTCTCCAAGGAAGTTCAGCGGATATTAACAGAAGCTTGAAGACCATCCACCAGAAAGGTTTACTTAGCAAAATGGAAGAGATTCAGCATTTGGAATACCAGCAAGGGACATGATGCACCATTATTGAACATCCCACTCATCCTGGAATACTTGGCAAATATGCTACAGAATGGACTCCCTCCTATTCTTCCATAAAGATACATGCTTCAGCTGTTTCAGCTAGATATAACACTGATCCTCCTGTGTTTTCACATCCTTTAAGGCAATTCCTCAGGGGAATCAAGAACATTAAGCCACCAAGAAAGGCTCCAGTGCCAGCTTGGGACCTCAACTTTGTCCTAGAAAAACTGACTACCTCCCTTTGAGCCAGCGGCTTCAGTGGACTTACAGTTTCTCTCATGGAAGACAACTTTCCTGTTGGTAATTACCTCAGCAAGAAGGGTTTCGGAACTACAGGCCCTAATGGCAATACCACCGTTCATAATCTTTCACAGAGACAGGGTCTCCTTAAGAACCAACCCTACTTTTATGCCAAAGGTGGTATCCAGGGTTTCTTTAAATCAAGCTATTCACCTGCCTACTTTCTTCCCCAATCCTGAGAGCAAAGGGGAAAGACTGTTGCATACCTTGGACATTCACAGACAACTTTGCTACTACCTGGACAGAACCAAGACCAGTAGGAAGTCTGATCAGCTTTTTGTAGCTTATGCCCCTGGAGTACAAGGAAAAGCAATTTCCAAACAGACCATTTCAAAATGGATTGGACATTGCATCAGATTTTGTTATTCCTTCCATGGGAAGAATGTTCCAGCCTATGTCAGACCACACTCCACCAGAGCTACAGCAAACAACTCTACAGCATTCTTAAGAGGGGTGCCTACAAAAGACATTCTAGAAGCTGCTACATGGATCTCCGTGCATACATTCTCCAAACACTACAATCTCCCTTTATACTCCAGATCCAGAGCAGGCTTTGCTTCGGCAGTCCTGCAGGGTTTGATTGCTACACCATCTTTTTCCTAGAGCATTCCTCCTCCCCCAGCTAAGCTATGGTATTCAACCCATATGTTATGACTGCAGTTGCATTCTTGAAGGACATAGTACAGTTTTGTACCTACCATAAATGTAGATGTCTGATAGATATGCAACTGCAGTCGGATTTTCCCTCCCTCCATACTCCTCTATGCCTTGGGTCCACTCCTATCCCTGTTTCTCTTAGCTGGGGATATCTGTTATGGTGTATCTGTTTATTGCTTACTTATTTGTCTGGAATCCTGTTTTTGTTTTCCAATTTGAGTACAGCCTTCATTGGGAAGGTACCTGGCATCTGGGGCAAGAAACACTGAAGAAAATGGCGTCGGCTGATGCTTATATACTCCAGCCGCACTGACGTCGGAGAGAAATGCGACATCAGCCGACGCCGGACCCAGACTTTGGAATCTGGCCGACCGAGGGCTGCCTGAGGCAGGACAACCCGTATGTTATGACTGCAGTTGCATATCTATCGGACATCTACATTTATGGTAGGTACAAAACTGTACTTTTCGCGCTTTTAGTATACTGGGCATGGCCCGTTTAAATTAGAGGGCCTTTGCTGTGTGTTTTACCTTGGTTGTGTGACTGAAATAGTTTTTCTCTGTTTTTCCTGTTGTATCGGGCTAAGCCCGTTTAAGTTAGAGGGCTTTAGCCCATATATTAGTCTACTTCTGTGTACTGTATTTTTTTAGCGTTTTCGATCTATTATCTGTTTTCTACCTTGTTCAAGATGTCTAAGGAGCAGAAATCAGGGTTTAAAAAATGTGCTAAATGTAATTATAAAATGTCTATCACAGACAGCCATGCTGTCTGCGTGTACTGTTTAGGGCCTAAACATCTACAAGATACATGCAGTTTTGTCATGCTTTTTCTTCCAGGGTCCTTCAGGAAAGAAAAAACAAGCTAATACTTAGAGGTCTTATTAAACCTTCATTTGAGGAAGCGTTGGCTTCATCTCCAGCTTCTAAAAAGAAAAGGTTGTCTGCTCCGACCAGCCCGTCGGGCCCGACACCGTAAAAGCATAGATCGTCGGCTCCGACCAGTCCATCGACCCAACATTCAAGAAACATAGATCGACCTCTTCTTTCTCTGCTCCAATGGCTTCGGAGCCGATGGCTGAAGGGTCTGCCTCTGTGCCTCTTTCCTCAGCTCCATTGGTGTCGGAGCCGCAGGTTAGTGCACCGAGAGGCCAATCACCTACTTCGGCTCCTTTGGTTTCGGAGCCGTTGGAGGTGTGCAGCTCACTCTTCCCCCTCGGCCCCAGAGCCGCCTTCGGCGCCGACACCTTTACAAACGGTTCCGATCTCTGATCCGATAGTGTTGGAACCTTTTCGGAGCCGGTCCCCTGTTTTATCGGAGCCGAGGCAGAAGTCTTCTCGGCCCCAGTCTATTTCCTCCAAATCCTCTAGGTTGTCGGATTTGGATAGGGTTATCCAGAGGCTGTTCCAGTCCCCAGTTTTTACTAAAATGATCTCTGCTCCAGCCCACTCGGCTTCGGAGCAGATTCCCCATTCCGTGCATTTGATTCCTCCTCCGACCCCCTTGGAGCCGTTGGAGTCGGTGCTGGTAGAACGCAGCGGAATCGTCCATTCGGAGCAGAGACCCCCCCTCGGAGTTTCTCTGCTCCGACCTTCATTCCTACCCTGTCCTCGGTGTCAGGGTTTGGTACCGGGTCTTCCTCGGTTGGGGCCGAGGGCAACACTATGGAGCTGGCCTCTTCGGTGCCTAGTCTTCCCCTTGGAGCATCGGCCGCAGGTATTCCCGGTACCGTCGTGGTCTCTCAGCAAGTGCCCTCTGCAGAGTCTGGAGGTCCTGCTTTTGAGGCCATGAGGAGTGCACTGGCCATGACCTTGCCGGTTCAGCAAGCTTCTACCTCACCGTCCCTAGATTTGGGTACTGGTGCCTCTGGTGACATTCTTTCCCATGACAGTGGGGCCCCAGGGCCTGAGGATACCCCCTTAGAGGGTTCCTTTCTTCCAGGGGGTCCTTCTGAATCTGCTTTGGATGACCCCCAAGGAGGAAACTGTGCAAAAGGAAGCACATTGATTCCCAAGATGAGTCTGTCACTTCAGATACTGACCTCGATGATGCGGAGGGGTCCCCAAAATCGTCCTCGGATGACGTCTCCTTCTCGGATATCCTTGAGATCTTGAGACAGAGAGGCGATTGGCAATCCAAAGCCCCTACCGCGGAGGAGTCAGTCTTCCTCAAGGCCTTCGGGGCCCAGCCCTCCTCCTGGGTGTCTCCACCCTTCGACGAGTTGTTAGATTTAATCTCTCGGAGGTTGTGGGAGCATCCTGATACAGTGCCTGCCAGACCTAATAAGTTCCTTTCAGCCCCTCCCCAGAAGGAATTCCTCACTAAGGGTGTTGCAGTTGATGCGATGGTGGTGGCATCTGCCACTCAGCAGGACGTGGCAGAGGCTTCAACGTCTATTCATCCTCCTAATAAGGACTCTAGGAGCATGGATAGGTACGGGAAGCGTACCTTTTCTTCAGCGACCTTTACCCTGCGGTCGCTGAACTATCTGTCATTTTACCAGGCTCCAAAGGGACCTCCTCAAGGAGTTAGGAGAGTCCCTTGTGGGTAATCTTCCTGAGGAGTTAGCCCAAACCGTAGGCGCCCAGATGACTACCCTATCTTCTATAGTCAACTCGTCCACGAAGCTCATTTCCTATGCAGCCGAAGGGGCGAGTAGAGCAGCGGGCACATGAGTGGCTCTTAGGAGACAAGCCTGGTTACGCTTGTGTCCACTTGCGGAGGCCTTTAAGTCTTCCTTCGCCAACGCCCCTTTTGATGGGTCCTCTCTGTTTGGACCCAAGGTGAAGGACACACTCAGTGCGAGCAGGAGGGCAAGACCTTGACTGCCGTTGGGGCCCGTTTTTCCGCTCCCTCTAGACCTTACCCCAAGGCCCAGAGAGGAGGGAAAATGTGGTTCAGAAAATCCCAAAAGTTCTTCTCTACTCCACCGGGTGATCCCCCCCCTCTAGAGGCAGGGGGGGTGGATTCAGGAAGACGCCGCCCCAGAGGTGGCAGAGGCCCCGTAACACTGGAGACCGCGATTCCTTTCGTGGTTCCTCCTACCGTCAACATCCCTAGGATGTGGCCCGGCTGTGCTTCTCCGGAGCCAGTCAGGGGTCGTTTTGTGAAACACCCACAGGCTTGGGAATCTATAACCAAGGATCAGTGGGTGCTTCGCATTGGAGCCTACCTCATCCCCTTCTTCAAGCCCCCTCCTCCTACAAGGAGAATCCCGGACGTGCCACCCAGTCAACGGGATCAAGCAGCCGTAGAAGTTTCAAAGCTGCTAAACAAAGGGGTCATCCAGCCCGTCCCCGCCGACCAGATCGGATCAGGAACTTACTCGAGATTATTTTTGGTGCCAAAAGACAGGGGACGTAAGGACCATTTTGGACCTAAGCTCATTAAATCGTTTTGTGAAAAAAGTCCAAGTTCCGGATGGTCACTCTTCTGTCCATTCTCCCGTTATTGGAGAAGGATGTCTGGATGTGCTCCATAGACCTCAAGGACGCTTACTATCACATTTTGATACGTCAAGAGTCCAGGAGTCATTTACGCTGCCGCCTAGGAACCAGTCATTTCCAGTTTCGTGCACTGCCCTTTGGTCTCACCACAGCCCCCAGGGTGTTCACCAAGTGTCTGGCAGTGGTGACAGCTCACCTGAGAAGTCTAGGATTCCAAGTGTTTCCCTATCTAGACTGGCTCCTCATTGCCACCTCCAAGCATCTACTGATTCGAGCGCTGATGGCCACAGTAACTTTGGGTCTCTCGCTGGGAATCACTTTCAATTGGGAAAAATATGTGCTGCGGCCATCTCAGCGTATCACCTTTATAGGCGCAGAGTTAGACACAAAAAGGATGCGGGCATTTTTGCCATCAGAAAGAATTCAGGTCCTGCAATTTCAGATTCTAAACTTGTTACCCAAATCTTGAGTTCCGGCCAGACAGATTCTTCAGTTATTGGGCACGATGGCCGCAACTATCCTCCTAGTTCCGTTAGCCAGACTGCACATGCGGGTGCTGCAATGGCTATTATCGGTTCAATGGTCGTATCAAGACCTTCCCCTGAACCATTTGGTTCTGATTACGGACAGTTGTCGTCGGGACCTCCGTTGGTGGCTGTGTCGGTCCAACCTGGACCGGGGGCGTCCTTTCGCCCTTCAGCCCCCAGTTGCCACAGTGACCACGGACGCCTCCCAGATTGGGTGGGGGGGTCATTATCTGGACAGGTCTGTCCAAGGCACTTGGCAGGATTGCGAAGCGCACCTTCACATCAATGTCCTGGAAATGAGAGCGGTGCTTCTGGCTTTGCAAGCACTTCATCATGCTCTCCCCCAAGGTACAATTGCAATTCTATCCGACAACGTCGGTAGTTTGGCACATAAACAAACAGGGCGGAACCAGGTCCTACCCCTTTTGCAGAGAGGCCATGAGAGTGTGGCGCTGGGCCATAACTACCCAACGTTTCTTAGTAGCAACGCACATTCCGGGGAAAGCCAATGTGATTGTGGACAGGCTCAGCAGGACTCTCCTGTTGCCTCACGAGTGGTCCCTCGACAACAGAGTGGCTGCGCAGATCTTCGCCAAATGGGGTCTCCCTTGTTGCGACTTGTTTGCCAGCCCCAACAATGCGAAGTACAGAGAGTTCTTCACTCTGACTCCCTCCCAGGGGCAGTTTCCCAGGGACGCTCTAGCCCACAATTGGCCCCCGGGTCTGCTTTATGCCTTCCCCCGATCCCCCTTCTCCCGAGGGTGATTCAGAAGGCTCTTCATGTAGGGAGCGACATGATTTTGGTCGCCCCACACTGGCCCCGTCAGGTTTGGTTCCCATTCCTTCAGAAGTATGTGGTTCAGGGCCCTTGGATTCTGGACCCAGTGCCGGACCTGTTGTCTCATCAGTCGGGACACTCATCCGTCCCTCCGGTCATTGCGACTGGCTGCTTGGTTACACCACTTCCATCCTTAGTTAGAGATAACTCTCTTTCTCCAGAAGTGATGTACATTTTGTCCTCTTCCCACAAGCCATCCACTGTTAAGCTGTATTCCAGTAAATGGAAAAGGTTTGCCTTTTGGGTCCAGCAGCGGGGCATTGATCCTCTTACGGCCCCAGTTCCGCAGGTCTTGGAATTCCTAGCTTCATTGTTCCATTCGGGCTCTTCCGCAATTAAGGTTCAACTAGCGGCCATCTCTAATTTTCATGTTTCCGTAGAGCCTTCCTTAATGGCAAACGGACTTTGCAAGTCCTTTCTTAAGGGAGCTTGGCTCCTCAGGCCTCCTATAGCCCATCCTGTGCCCCTTGGGACTTTGGTTTTGGCCTCCTTAACTGCCCGTCCCTTTGAGCCAGCAGCGACTTGTGATATAAAATTTCTGTCTTGGAAAACCGCCCTTCTAGTGGCAATAACTTCTGCTAAGCGGGTTTCAGAGCTTCAGGCTCTCTGTTCTACTCCTCATTTGATTTTTCATAAAGACAGAGTTTCCCTCAGATTGAATCCCTCCTTTTTGCCTAAGGTAGCATCCCCTTTATGCATTCAGCAATCCTTGGAGCTTCCTGTTTTCTTCCCAAATTTTTCTAATAGAGCAGAATATACCTTCCACCAGTTGGATGTTCACAGGCAACTGCGTTTTTACTTGGATAGGACCAGACAGACACGAAAATCTAACCAGCTGTTTGTGTCTTTGCGGAGAATAGGTTAGGTCTACCAGTTGCCAAAACCACCATAGCCAAATGGATTAAGGATTGCATCTCCTTCATTTATTCCCAGTCAGGCAGAGAGTTACCTTTCCCACTCAAGGCTCATTCTACCAGGGCTATGGCCACCTCCGTAGCATTTCACTCCAAAGTTTCAATAGATGATATTTGTGCGGCTGCTACTTGGTCTTCTCCGCACACCTTCATTTCTCATTATAAGGTTGATGTGGCTTCCCGAGGCAGAGCTTCCTTTGATTCCGCAGTCCTCAGGAGTGTGTTCCAATGAGCCACCCGGGATTTAGGTGCTAGGGACGCTGTCCCATCTGTTATGAATGTAGGCGAGATAGGTTCCCATTACATCTTTTAGTTATGTACTTACCATAACTTCGGATGTATGGGATCCATCTCGCCTACATTCATACATACCCACCCTCCTTCCCCCTACCTTTTGGATTTGGAGGAAATATTGCTCTTGCTGAGCTCTTCTCTTGAAGGGCTTTAGTTGGTTACAGTTATTGGTATGTTTTTTCTGTGCCTGTATGAATGTATGAAAGCGAACAAACAAGATCTGGGGAAGCAGGTGTGGTGCATTCCTGGATAAGGGGGAGCCCAGCCAATGAGAGACTTTGTTCTAGTGTATAGTGGCCGTGTCGGAGCCGATGGATCGGCTCCGAACCCATCTGTTATGAATGTAGGCGAGATGGATCCCATACATCCGAAGTTATGGTAAGTACATAACTAAAAGTTTCCTATGAAGCAGTTTTTCAATGTACTACATTAATATTTCTATCTCCCAGTCGGTCTAATGTTTTTATATTTCCTTGGAGAATTTTAAATTTGCAACCTTCTGACTGGCCATATCGTCTGCTTTTCTTGTCATTTATATAAAGTCATACTGCTTCTAGTCTTTCATGACTACTTGAATCATAAAAGCTGCTGTTCTATTTCTTTTCCCATCAGAATTAAATTGCATATGATATTTTATGTATTTCTGATTTGTATATTTTCCACTTTTTCTTCAAGCGTCTTCCTTTGTGTTAGCCCAGGACTTTATGGAATTGCTGTGAAGCAACCTCTGAAAAAAGTTTAGTGTCATGGGGGCTCCCGTCTCTGAAAAGTAATCCTTGCTGTCAGAGGATTCATTGACGTATGAATTTACCTCTGTTGACTACATACCCTCCTCTTTTCTTTGATTCTACTACTCGTGACAGTTTATCCCATGCATCTTCCCTAAAGGAGGAGGTCTCATTCAGGGAAACTCTTAATAGAATGAAGGTAGGAGAGCTTGAAATGGTAGGCTAAGCAATCTTCTCAGGCTTAGAATAAGGTACAGGGGGCTTCTGGGCATGCCTCAGCCCAAAACCCCTGGATCAGATACCCAAACCCATACCAGTAGGCAGACTGGCCATGTTTAAAGGGTCATTGTCTTACAAGTACCAATAATTCTTTGGTGGATCCAGCTGTGGTGTCTGTGGTTTACAACATGGGAAGTGCTACAGCTTCTGCCAGGAATGCACTTGCTTGTGACAAGCAGAGCAAGACTATCACCAGATTTGAGAAAAGACCATTATACTACCGTAACAGCTACAAACAAATGTAATCCGAGGGTCATGTTGCTCAGCGCTAAAAGTCAGTTCTCAAAATGCACTCGCTCGAAGCATCCCTTAAAATGAACATCGACATTTGTGCTGTAACAGAGACCTGGTGCAAGGCAGCAGAAAGCACCCCTACACTACTAGGCTATAACTCATTCCACACCTTTCATCCCCAGAACTTGGACCGAAGCTCTAAAGGCGGTAGTATTTCCGTATTCATAAAGGATGTGCACACCTCCAGACTGGTAGCCCAACATAATGCATCAGAGATACTTCAGGTGCAGCTAATATTGGGTATTACAGGGATTCATGTACGTCCCCAACCATGTCCCAAGACTCACACTCCACATTCCTAAGCACCCTGGAGAATGTTAGGGTCCAGCCTAACACACTTATGTTGGGTGACTTCAACTACTCCTCCATTAACTGGAAAAACTACTTGTGTACCAATACACTTGCCCAACATTTCCTGGAATTCATTAATTCCAATGCCCTAGACCAGCTTGTTCTTACCCCCACTAGAGGTAGCAACATCTTTGACCTGATCATGACTAACCTGGGCAACCATTCCTCTACACCAATAGTCAACTCCTCCCCGGTTAGATCCGACCACAAACTTACTCATCTTGGAGAAACACATCCCTCCCACCCCACCACGAAGGTAATCACCATGAAAAACTCCTCCAAAGCTAACTTTGGGCTCCTAAAAACTCCTCCAAAGCTAACTTTGGGCTCCTAAAAACAGAGGTAGCTAACTTCACTGCACCCATGCAAATGAAGAATAGCAATATCCCTGGCTGTATTCTTCATGAACTACAGAGTGAACTTGCACCTCACCTGTGTGCCCTGTTCAATCATAGCCTCACCTCAGGCTTTGTCCCTACAGAATGATGCACTGCTATAGTCATCCCTCTCCACAAAGGAGGAGTAACTACAGACTCTGGGAACTATCACCCCATTAGCCTGACAAGTCTGATATGCAAAGCTGTGGAACACATCATCATGGACCTAATAAATAAGGATATAGGGAATCTCCAAACTCTGGATCTCACACCGTTCAGTTTTGTGAAGGGGAGATCATGCCTGCTCAACTTGGTTGACGACTGAGTCAGTCACCAGAGATGTGGATGAAGGCAAGGTGGTTCATACAGCCTACCTAGATCTGGCCAATACCATTCCCCACTCAGCAACCATAGAAAAACTCACTAAGCTAGGCATCAACCCCTACATCACTTGGTGGGTTCCAAACAGGCTCAGAGAGAGAACCCACAGTGTGAAAGTAGCTGACTCCAAGTCGGACTGCCGACCAGTCACGAGTGGAGTCCCACAGGGATCTGTCCTGGGTCCTCTCCTGTTTGGCATTTACTTCAGAAGTCCAGGCCAACAGGAAGGGACTCTGGCTGACAAAGTTCACAGACGATTGCAAGTTGGGAGCCATTATTAACTCCCCAAGTGATGTTGACATCCTACAGAAAGGCCTCACTGAGACCGACTGGTGTCTGAACCATGGCCTTAAGCTCAATGCCAAAAAATGTCATAATCCCCTTTGGGGAAAAACCTAGTTCCCATGAATTACCGCATTGATAGTCCACTGAATACAGAAGCTGTTATAAGATAGCTGGGAACACAGGTTGACAGCAGCCTCTTTTGACTACCACATTGCCACTGTTACCAGAAAGTCCTATGTGGCACATCTCATTACTAAGGGTTTTGCATCCAGGAAGAAAGAGGTCATTGTCTCCCCTCTACTCTTCCCTCCTTAGGCCAATCTAGTACATTGCCCCATTTGGCATGTACGTCAGTAAGACACCAGCAACAACTGGAGAGGCCACAAGAGTACCTCACAAAGAGGATCCTAGGACTTAACACTTGCCTATATGGACAGACTCAAAAAAAAAAAAACTCCTCTGTCTCGTATCGCCTACTTAGAGCAATCTCTGTTTGACTTACAAAGCCATGTCTAACCCAGCTCTGTTAAAAATGCTATATCTAAAGAAATCCCAATCCCTCCGCACCACACACGCTCCAGAGATCTCAACCTCATTACCACAATCAACAGAATGTGCTGGCGGGACAGGTTCATAACCCAGAGACTGCCCATGCTACGGAACAGACTTCCCATACATGTCAAACCGAGCACCTCACTGGCCTTCTTCAAGAGAAATCTTGATGAGTGGATGGGAAATAGAAAATTCAACCCGGGGATCACTCCAGTGGCTCTACTCAACAGAGGCACTGGGAACTAAGGTCGGGTGGCACAATGCCAGGGTAATCCTATGGGCTAGTCTTGTAAAGGCTTCAGGGCCGTTAGCCTAGTACACACCTATGAACCTTTTGTACTGTGGCATTCAAGGTCCCAAAATGCTAGGTCCACATTCTGAAATACAAGGAGTCTCTCCTGAACCAGCTGAAGAGGAAGGCTGAGGGGATTAAAGGGAAGGTTCTTGACTTATGCAGCCTGAGTGCCAGGTTAAGAACTCCATTAAATATGGATACAATGCTATAGATGTGTCCTGCAGGACAGGGGTTAGTGTTAAGGAGACATACCTGGCTGAGGACCCAGAGCTGGTAGCCTAAAGAAGAGAAGAAATTGAAGTAATCAAATGGTATGAAGAGGAATTAAACATAACACAGAAGGAAGCCTGGTGGGCCGAGACTTTGAACAGCTGTGAATCCTCCATGCTCAACTTATCTCCCACTTCTTAAAGCCCACATCTCCCCACTGTCTCAGTCCCTCACTTGCATAGGAAAAGCATAAGGGTCACTTGGCCATTTCCTGTAGCACTGGGATGCCATCACTCATGACAGGTAGGCACTTCATATTTTAAGACATGTATGTAGGTGACATTTTCTAAATGAACCAAAATTCAGAGGGTTCCTTCCTCTTTCCAGGGACCAAGTAAACTTGGGCTTTCTCCATGTGGGCGAAGGGTCTAAGCCTACCAGCTTCCAAAGCTTGAGCAGATCTTCCATGTGCCCAAACACTTGCTTGAGCCAAGCTGAAGAAAATGATTAGGGCACTAAGCCCTTCAGAGCTTTCCTGTTACCAAAGTGTTCCTCTTGTGGGCCTTCAAGTAAAGACAGTTGGCAAAAGTCGTCCCTTCCATTTGTTATTTTTGTGACTAAAAGTGAACTTTTTCTGTGAAATTCATGCTGGGAAAAAGTGTTTTGATACTGTTACATGAAGTTTTAGTAACTTTTAAATAGCACTGTCAATTTTACTTTTGTAGAGAAACGTTAAAAATAATTCAATGGTGAAGTCTGTATTATTGTACTTCAGTAGGTTTTGTACCTATTTTAAAATACTTCACAGAGTTTTGGGTTGTAAAATCTATTTTGTTGGTTACTTGTTTTGCAGACATACTGCTACTGCCAAGCTTCCCTGAGAGTCATGCATCTTTTTCAGCTTTACGAGGTAACCTGTTAGCCGTACACAAGAAAATTAGTAAACAGTCTGCTACCACAACTGCTCAAATGCCTCAGCTGCAGATGGGTGACTTTGCTGTGGCAGTTTCTGGTTTGCCAGACCAGTCATTTTCCTTGGCTCCCTCTGGTGTAGTTCATATAGCCCCATTGGCCAGGGGGTTAAACACATCCTCTGCAGCTGCTTGGAGTGTCCTTGGTGGGCAAGGGAGAACTACTCTTGTCTATTCTGGGAGAAGCAGGGAGTACTCCTCTTTAGCCAGGAACAAGTTGGAATGCTTTTTCCTAGGGAGGTTTTGTCCAAATGTCTGCTGCTTTAGAAATGCCTCTCAAAAGGAAGTAAATACTTAAGAGATGTACTTTCTCCTTTATCATTTACTTTGGACTAGCCTAGTCATGCAACTCAAATGTATCCCATGAGTTGTTCTACCTTAAGGGTGTATGTTAAGGCATGCTTTTAATGTCCACCTCTGTCCATCAGAGATTTGTGTCAGACCAGGGATGTATTTCTGATTCCCACCCACTGGTCCAAATTGCGCTTGAAAAGGATTAGGGAAGAGCTCTGCTTCACATGGATGGGAATACTATACCAGAGAATGGGGATTCCTTGAGATACATACCCTTCAGTCCATGTCATGTAAAGTCCCAAGTAAAGTTAAAATCCGTATGTCTAGTAGTTCGGTGCTGTTCAGTTTGTGGATATGCAACAGGTACATCAGACTGGAATCCATGGATGTTTTGTATGCCAGCCATAAATTGCTTCTCAGATGACTAAGAAATTGAGATAGGGCTTTGAGGTGGCCTGCATAGGACATTGTGCTTATACCCTTCCTCTTTTTGTGAGGAATCTGTGGATGTAATGTGATCCTATCTCGCCTACATTCTGTACTGATGGGTTCGGAGCTGATCCTCGGCTCCGACTCGGCACGCTCTACTATAGAATGAAGTCTTATTGGCTGAGCTATCCCACATCCCAGGATGCACCACCACTGCTTCCCCAGATCTCGTTTGCCGCTTCTACAGCAAAGACGTGGTCTCGGACTTGGCTGAGCTAAGTGCTTGTTATTTAAAAAGTTTCTGTCAGAAATTTTTTGCTAACATACCCAAAAGCTGTTTTAACAGCTATTCGTTGTTGTGTGACTGTGAGATTGTGTTTTATGTGGTAAAATTGTCTAGTTTGAGGGAAAGGATCCCGTTTAAGTTAGAGGGGCCTTGCCCTCGCGCTTTGTGGAAAGCTTTTTGTGTGCGAGTCTTTCTTCAAGTGATCCCGTTTGAGTTAGAGGGGCCTTGTCCTCAGTTTCTTTAAGCTATTCGTTATTGTTAGTGTACTTTAAAGAATTTTTTCTGTGGTAATTATTTGTGTTTCAAGATGTCGAAAGAGCACAGACCTTCAGGATTCAAAAAATGCTCTAAATGCAGTTACAAAATGTCCATCACGGACGATCACTCTTTGTGCGTTTATTGTTTAGGCCCTAAGCATCTTCAGGAGTCATGTAGCGTTTCACACTTTTTCCTCCCGTGTCCTCCAAGAGAGGAAAAACAAATTGATTTTAAAAGGGCTAATCACCCCTTCTTTTGAGGAGGCTTTATCTTCTTCCTCTTCACCTTCAAAGAAGAAGAAATCGTCGGCTCCGACCAGCCCGTCGGAACCGGCTTCAAAAAAATCTCGGCAGGCTTCTCCATCGGCTCCATGGACTTCGGAGCCGAGGGCGGGAACGGTCTGCCTCGATGCCTCCAGCCTAGACTCCTCTGGCTTTGGAGCCGACGGCTAGAGCTTCGAGAGGTGGGTCACCTTCATCGGCTCCACTGTCTTCTGAGCCGATGAGAGTTGCCCGCTCAGACTCTTCCCCTTCGGCGCCGAAGTCCAATTCGGCTCCGAGGGAAATTGCAATGGTTGTGGAGTCTCCCTCGGCACCGATATTTATCGAGACTATTCGGAGCTGGTCCCCCAGTCCTTAGGAACCGGTGGAGAAGTCGACTCGCACTCGTTCGATCTCTTCTCTGTCTTCGAGAATGTCAGATTCGGACATAGACAGGGTGCTTCAAAGGCTGTTTCAGTCTCCGGTCTTTCAAAAGTTAGTTTCGGCTCCAGCCCAGTCTGCTCCGGAGCCGGTTGCACACCCTGTTGTCTTGGTTCCTCCTCCAACAGCCTCGGCACCGTTGGAGTTGGTGCTGGTGGAGCCGGTGGAGGTTTTCGGGTCGGCTCCGACCCTTACTCCAACCCCAACCTTCAGGTCGGAATTCGGTACACGGACCTCCTCTGTCGGCCCCGGGGGTGACGCTTCGGGACCGATGTTTTCGGTTCCGAGCCTCCCTCTCGGTGCGTCTGCTATGGGAGTGCCGTCTACTGTTGTGGCCTCGGGGGTTGGACCTTCCCAGGACTCTGGGGGTCCCGCCTTCAGGGCCATGAGGAGTCCTTTGGCCAAATCTTCTTTGGCCACCTCCACAGTCTCACCGTCACCTTCCCTTGGCACAGAAACTGGTTCCTTTGTAGTCCCCCTGTCTCAAGATAGCAGAGCCCTGGGGCCTGAGGCCACCCCCGTCGGGGGTTCCCTCCTTCCTGCAGGTTCCCCCGAAGTGTCTTCGGAGGAACCTCAGAGGAAGAGACAGTGCAAGAGGAAGCATGCCGACTCCCCTGACGAGTCTCTCACCTCGGACACCGACCTCGATGATGCGGAAGGGTCCCCCAAGTCATCCTCGGATGATGTCTCCTTTGCGGACATTTTGGAAATCCTGAAGCAACGAGGCGACTGGCAGTCCAAACCCCCTTCCGCTGAGGAGTCTGTATTCCTTAAGGCCTTCGGGGCTCAGCCCTCCGCCTCCTGGATGTCTCTGCCCTTCGACAAGCTTCTGGATTTGATCTCTCGAAGGGCGTGGGAACACCCGGATTCTGTGGAACCGGTGCCAGCTCGCCCCAATAAATTTCTTTCAGCACCCCCCGAAAAGGATTTTCTCTCCAAAGGTGTGGCTGTAGATGCTCTGGTGGTGGCATCTGCTACCCAACAAGATGTGGCAGAGACTTCAACATACGTCCATCCTCCTAATAGAGTCCAGGAGCACGGATCGGTATGGGAAGCACACCCTTACTTCAGCAACCTTTACTTTAAGGTCTCTGAATTATCTGACGCACTTCACCAGACTTCAGAGGGATCTGGTCAAGAACTTTCAGATACCCTCTCTGGTAACTTACCTGAGCAGTTGGCCCAGACGGTTAGCTCTCAGCTGGCTACCCTATCATCGTTGTCGAACTCGTCCATGAGGCTCATTTCATATGCAGCCGAGGGGGGCGAGCAGAGCGGCGGGAACAGGTGTTGCTCTACGGAGACAAGCCTGGCTTTGCCTGTGTCATTTTACGGAAGCCTTCAAGTCTTCCTTTGCCGACGCTCCCTTTGATGGGTCCTCTCTGTTTGGTCCCAAGGTAAAGGACACCTTGACTCGCTGTGAACAAGAGGGTAAGACTTTAACTGCCATAGGGGCACAGTTTTCCACTCCCTTCAGGCCTTATCCCAAGGCTAGAAGAGGGGGGGAAATGTGGTTCCGTAAATCTCAAAAGCCTTACTCTTCACAGCAGAGCGATCCCCCTTCTAGAGGCAGAGGAGGGGGAAATTTTTCAGGAAGATGCCGTCCCAGAGGCGGTGGAGGCCCCTGCAACACTGGAGACCGCGAGTCCTTTCATGGCTCCTCAACCTTCCAGCATCCCTGAAGGATTGCCCGACTGTGCAGCTCAAGAGCCAGTCGGGAGTCGTTTTTCGAAGCACCTAAAGGCCTGGGAGAGTATCACTCAGGACCGATGGGTGCTCCGAATCATTGCCGGAGGTTACACCATCCCTTTTTCTCAACCCCCCATCCCAAAAAATCCCGGACCCGCCACCCAGTCAATGGGATCTTGCAGCCAACGAAATCTCAAAGCTGCTTCAAAAAGGAGTCATCCAACCTGTCCCCCGCAGGCCAGACTGGATTAGGGACTTACTCAAGATTCTTTTTGGTGCCAAAAAAGACCAGGGACTTGAGGCCCATTTTGGATCTCAGCAAGCTAAATCGATCAGTGAAGAAGTCCAAGTTCCGGATGGTCACCTTGCAATCCATTCTCCCGCTGCTGGAGAAAGGTGTTTGGATGTGCTCCATAGATCTCAAGGACGCCTATTATCACATCCTGATAGATCGGGCGTCCAGGAGACACTTGCGCTTCAGCCTGGGAGATGGTCATTTCCAGTTCCTTGCACTGCCCTTTGGTCTCACCACAGCCCCCAGGGTGTTCACCAAATGTTTGGCGGTGGTGACTGCTCACCTGAGAAGTCTAGGATTCCAGGTGTTTCCATACCTAGACGACTGGCTCCTAACTGCCACCTCCAGGTGTCTACTCTTGCAAAACCTAGCAGCCACCATATCTCTAGGCAACTCCCTAGGAATCACCTTCAATTGGACAAAGTCCGTGTTGCTGCCATCTCAGCGCATTCGATTTATCGGAGTAGAGATAGACTCAAAGCAAATGGCGGGTCTGTCTTCCTTCAGAGAGGATAGAATCACTACAGTCTCAAGTTCGAGCCTTGCTCCTCAAATGTCGAGCCCCAGCCAGGATGGTCCTACAACTGTTAGGTTCCATGTCGGCCACCGTTCTCCTAGTCCCCTTGGCAAGGTTACATATGAGGATTCTCCAGTGGCTTCTGTCAGTCCAGTGGTCTTATCAGGATCTCCCTCAGTCACCACATTCTGATCACAGAGACGTGCAAACAGGACCTTCGTTGGTGGCTTCTTTCCTCCAACCTGGATCAGGGGCGACCCTTCGTTCCACCACCTCCAGTGGCCACATTGACTACGGACGCCTCCCAGACGGGGTGGGGGGGACATTACCTGGGCAGGTCAGTCCAAGGCAAGTGGCACTCCAAGTGTCTCCTCCACATCAACATTCTAGAAATGAGGGCGGTGCTTCTATCGCTGCAAGCACTACACGGTTACCTCCCCCAGGGCATGATTGCCATTCAGTCCGACAACATGTCAGTAGTCTGGTACCTAAACAAGCAGGGAGGGACCAGATCCTACCCCCTTTGCAGAGAGGCCATGAAGGTATGGGATTGGGCGATTGCAACCAAACTTTTTCTGGTAGCAACACACATTCCAGGGAGATCCAATGTGATAGCCGACAGACTGAGCAGAACTATTCTCTCCCCTCACGAGTGGTCTCTGAAAGACAGAGTGGCAACTCAGATTTTCAGAAGATGGGGAACTCCTTGTTGCGACCTTTTCGCAACCCCCCTTAACACAAAATGCCAACAGTTCTTCTCTCTCACCCCAGTTCCGGGGGAGATTCCCAAGGATGCCCTAGTCCAAGCTTGGCCCACCGGTCTGCTATACGCCTTTCCACCGGTTCCCCTTCTTCCCAAGGTGATCCAGAAGGCGATTCGCTTGGAGAGCAAAATGATTCTAGTTGCCCCATACTGGCCTCGTCAAGTCTGGTTTCCCTTTCTTCGGAAATATGCATTGGACGGTCCATGGTTCCTGGACCAAGTTCCGGATCTTTTGACCCATAAGTTGGGACAGCTTCATCAGTCCCTCCACTCGTTGGTTAACAGCTTGGCTCCTCCTCTTCCGACCATAGTCAGGAACCATGCTTTGGACCTGGAAGTCATACATATCTTGTTCTCGGCCCACAAGACCTACTAAGAAAATGTATAGCAGCAAATGGAAGAGATTTGCTATTTGGGCCCATCTCCGGGGATTAGACCCCATAACAGTCCCGGTGTCAGAGGTTCTGAAGTTTTTAGCTTCCTCTGTTCAATCAAGGTTGTTCGGTCTCTACCATCAAGGTTCAATTGGCAGCTATTTCCAATTTTCATGAGAGCACAGAACCACCTTTGATGAGCAACAAGTTGTGTAAAGCCTTCATGAAAGGTGCTGGGCTGCTACGGCCCCCGATATCTCATCCCGCTCCACCGTGGGACCTTAATGTGGTGTTAGGTGCTTTGACCTCTTCCCCCTTTGAACCGGCAGCAACTTGTGACTTAAAATTTCTTTCTTGGAAGACTGCTTTATTAGTTGCAATTACATCAGCCAGGAGAGTTTCGGAACTTCAAGCCCTATGTGTCAAACCACCATACCTGGTTTTTCACAAGGATAGAGTATCCCTCAGACCGAACCCATCCTTTGTTCCTAAGGTTTGTTCTAGTTTTTGTCTGCAACAATCATTGGAACTTCCAGATGTCCTTCATGAATGCAACTGCAGTCATAACATGTGGGTTGTCCTGCCTCAGGCAGCCCTCGGTCTGCCGGATTCCAAAGTCTGGGTCCGACGTCGGCTGATGTCGCATTTCTCTCCGACGTCAGAGCGGCTGGAGTACATAAGCATCAGCCGACGCCATCTTCTTCAGTCTTTCTTGCCGCGCGGTGCCCGAAGCAGAAGCAGTTCGCAAGTGCCAGTCGGTCAGCTCCTGTATTCTTCGATTCCGAAGTCATCAAAAAAGCTAAGTACCCCGTTGGGGACCTTTTCTTGCCTCAGCCGATGTCAGAAATTACTGAAAAAGTTAACAATTGTCTTTCTTGTGGTAAACAAATACCACATAAGGATTTCCACTCTTACAGTCTTCCTTGCCTTGGCCCAGACCACGACGTCTCGGCCTGTGTAGCCTGTGCTCGCTTCAACAAGCGCACTCAAAGGCGCAGGGCGGAGTTCGCTGAAGATTTTTTCGGCAATAAATTCGCTTACACAATGCCGTCGGATCTTCTGACATCACAAACTCCCAAGAAACGAAAAGACCGGGACCGACATCCTCGGCCCGCGTCTGCCACCGACTCCACGCCAAAACCTATCGCGGGTGCTCCGGTTCCCTCAGAGACGGTCTCTCCACCGCTCCAAACTGAAGACACCGCATTACCGACGACTCCGATTCCGGATATCACTCCGACGCCAGTTATTGATTTTCCTCCGGACACCGAAACCGAGGAAATGCCCGAGACCATTGCTGTAGACAAGGTCACTCCTGCACGTGGAGCTGCCAGGCCTCCTATGGCCATGTCTATTAAGGCCTACACCAGGGCTAAGGCAGCCAGCAAAACAAAGCATCTTACTACTAAAACCTTTCCTCAGCCTACTCCATAGACACAAATTATGTCTATGGCTGCTGATTTAATTTCTATGATTAGAGGTTCACAGGCCCATCCTGAGAGAGGATCCCAGCCTCCTTCTGATAAAAGGCCCCGGGTTGAACCCTCTGACCCTATTCCTTCAGATGAAGACTCTGAGGGCTCTGTCCATTCTGATAGCCAGGAAGAGCTCTTCCAGACCTATGAGGACTCTGATGCAGAGGATTCCATCCCCTCGGCCTCCCCGCCTGAGGATATTTCTTTTGGGGAAGTTCTGCATACCATGAGGGAACATTTCAAGTGGCAAGGCCAGGAATATTCTGATTCCAGAAAACGCCTTCGGACTTTCCTTAAGAAGCCCCAGCACAGACCCTTAGCTATTCCTCCTGTACTTGATGTTTTGGATGATTTATATTCTGACTCTAGTGTTACCCCTGACTCTCTTCCTCCTGCTCCAGCCAAGCCAGACAGGTATTACAGGGTCCCAGAAACTCATTCCCATTCATTCAGGGCCCATACTGCTAATTTGGAAACTATTTCTCAGGGGCCTAAGGGAGTTTCAGCTTCCGCCTCTAAAAATCCATTGCCCTCCAACAGGGAAGCTAGGTCATTAGAGAGATGGGGCAAAAAGGTTTTACACACCTCTACCTTATCTATGAGAGCTTTGAATTGCCTTTTTCATATGTTACAATATCAGTATTTCCTGTTAGAAGATTTACAAAAAACATTGGCCACTCCTGATCCTTTAGACAGGAAGGCTTTGCAGGAAGCAGTACATAACACTCAGCAAGTAAGCAATCACTTCCTGCAGTGTGGATATGATGCACTGGAAGCTTCATGTAGTGCAGCTATGACAGGGGCAGTCATTCGTAGGCATGCATGGTTAAAAGATCAACCTCTACCAGATCATGTAAAGGCAAAACTTCTGGATGCACCTTTGGAAAAGAACAAGCTTTTTGGTGCTAATGCTAAGGATGTGTTAAAGACCATTGAGGAAAAAGCAAAATCAGTTCAGACGGTGAAAGATTTCCTCCAGGTTCAACCCCCCAGATTCAGTAGGAATTGGCCTTCAAAAAACTGGTCCTTTCCTAATCCAGAAAAGTTTCAAAGGGGTAAAAACAGACGTGGCCAAGGAAGAGGCCAATACAGAGGTCCTTACAGGGGAAGACAATGGCAGCCAGGAAACCAAAGAAGTGACTTAGGGGTTTCACCTGCCCCACAGCCACAATCTCAATGACTTTCCTCTACTTTCGCCTACCAGGGAACAAATAGAAGCTCCCTTGGGCGGGAAATTATCTCTGTTTGCAGAAAATTGGCACAGACTGACAAAGGACAAATGGATTTTGGACATTATAGACCGAGGCTACAGGTTCCATTTTCATACCTTGCCAAGAAAACAAGGCATGCCAAACCTACCATAAAACCAGAGGGCAGAGGCTATCAAGCAAATCTCTCTGCTGACTCGAATGAAAGCAATAGAAAGAGTTCCACAACAAGAACAAGGCCAGGGATTTTACTCAAGACTGTTCCTTGTTCCAAGAAAAGAATCTCAATGGAGACAAATACTGGATTTGTCCACATTAAACACCTTTCTCATAGTACCAAAGTTCAAAATGCTGACTCTACAGCAACTCCTTCCCATGCTGGGCAAGGGGTCTTGGCTGATTACTCTGGACCTCAAGGAGGCATACCTGCATGTCCTTATCAGACACAGCTGCAGAAGACACCTCAGATTTCTTGCAGGGCTAGAGCATTATCAATTCTCAGCATTGCCATTTGGCTTATCTACTGCACCCAGAGTATTCACAAAATGCCTGGCTTCAGTAATTGCTCATTGCAGGCTCCAAGGGATACAAATTTACCCGTACCTGGATGACTGCCTCATACAAGTGGACGACAAATTGATGTTGACAAAAAACTTGGACTATGTCATACGATTACTACAAGCTCTGGGATACACAGTCAACTTTCAAAAGTCAAGACTGCAGCCATCCCAGCAAATAATCTTCTTAGGAGCCAAATTAGATACAGCCTCTCAAATGGCTTACCTGACAGAAGACAAGCAAGAGAAGTTAGCTCACCTGACAGAAGACAAGCAAGAGAAGTTAGCTCATTACTTCAAAGGTTTGGCAAAACTCACCCAGATGACTGCAAGGAGATTCCTACAGGCCCAGGGTTACATGGCATCCTGCATTCTCCTGGTTCCATTAGCAAGACTACACATGAGAAAGCTTCAATGGTACCTAAAAAGCATTTGGTCTCAGCACAGCAACAACTTGGAGACAACCATACCGCTAATTCCATGCCTGAAAAAGGAATTCCTATGGTGGGCCTCGGTGAGCCAGGCCAACACAGGTATGCCATTCAAAAAACCACAGATAACACAGACCATGACCACAGACGCCTCAGACCTTGGATGGGGGGGCGCACATGGAAGGCAGGTGTATACAAGGACAATGGTCTCAAAAGGAAACACATCTGCATATAAATCAAAAGGAAATGCTGGCAGTAATGCATGCCATCGAGGCCTTTCAACACCAACTTCAACAAGGCCATTTACTGATATGGACAGACAACACCACTGTGATGTGGTATATAAACAAGCAAGGGGGCACCCACTCTTACCCCCTTTGCAGACTGACAATGCATCTTTGGGAAAAATCACTGAGCCTAAACATCCAGTTACAATCCCAGTTTGTTCCAGGCAAAGACAATGTGCTGGCGGACAGCCTAAGCAGGAATTTCACAGATCCACACGAGTGGAGGTTACATCCGAAGATTTTCACACAACTCACTTCGACATGGGGCAGGCCAGAAGTCTACCTTTTTGCTTCTCACCTCAACCACCATCTACAAAAATTCTGCACAAGGACATACCATCCAAAAGCTTGGAAAATAGATGCTCTCTCATTCAACTGGAACTGCCTAACAATCTATGCATTCCCACCTCTGCCACTGATGACCTCAGTACTACTAAAGATCAAAGCAGAGACTCCCAAGGGAATCATAATAGCTCCGGACTGGCCAAGACAACACTGGTACCCACTACTAAGGAGCATATGTCACACCAGGAGGTGGGCCCTTCCCCAATGGCCTCTACTTTTGACTCAACACAATCTCAAAACAGTGCATCCAAACCTTCAGACACTGCAGCTAACAGCCTGGGAGATCCCATAAATAACCTCAACCTATCTCTCTCCAAGGAAGTTCAGCGGATACTAACAGAGGCTCGAAGACCATCCATCAGAAAGGTTTACTTAGCAAAATGGAAGAGGTTCAGCAATTGGAATACCAGCAAGGGGCATGATGGATCATTGTTGAACATCCCACTCATCTTGGAATATTTGGCGGATATGCTAAAGAACGGCCTCTCATATTCTTCCATAAAGATACATGCATCAGCTATTTCAGCTAGATATAACACTGATCCTCCTGTTTTTTCACACCCTTTGCTAAGGCAATTCCTCAGGGGAATCAAGAACATCAAGCCACCAAGAAAGGCCCCAGTGCCAGCCTGGGACCTCAATTTTGTCCTAGAAAAACTGACTCTTCCTCCTTTTGAACCAGCAGCTTCAGTTGACTTGCAATTTCTCTCATGGAAGACAGCTTTCCTGTTGGCAATTACCTCAGCAAGAAGGGTTTCGGAACTACAGGCCCTAATGGCAATACCACCGTTCATAATTTTTCACAGAGACAGGGTTTCATTAAGGACCAACCCTACTTTTATGCCAAAGGTGGTATCTAGGGTTACTTTGAATCAAGCTATTCATTTGCCTGCTTTCTTCCCCAATCCTGAGAATAAGGGGGAAAGACTGTTACATACCTTGGACATTCACAGACAACTTTGATACTACCTGGACAGAACCAAGGCCAGTAGGAAGTCTGAACAACTTTTTGTAGCTTACGCCCCTGCAGTCCAAGGAAAAGCAATTTCAAAACAGACAATTTCAAAATGGATTGGACATTGCTTCAGATTTTGTTATTCTTTTCATGGAAAGACTGTTCCAGCCAATGTCAGACCACATTCCACAAGATCTACAGCCACCTCTACAGCATTCTTAAGAGGGGTGCCTACTAAGGACATTCTAGAAGCTGCTACATGGAGCTCCATGCATACATTCTCCAAACACTACAATCTCCCTCTATACTCCAGATCCAGAGCAGGCTTTGCTTCAGCAGTCCTGCAGGGTTTGATTGCCACACCATCTTTTTCCTAGAGCATACCTCCTCCCCCAGCTAAGCTATGGTATTCCACCCACATGTTATGACTGCAGTTGCATTCTTGAAGGACATAGTACAGTTTTGTACCTACCATAAATGTAGATGTCCGATAGACATGCAACTGCAGTCGGATTTTCCCACCCTCCATACCCCTCTATGCCTAGGACCCTCTCCTATCCCTGTTTCTCTTAGCTGGGGATATCTGTTATGGTGTATTTGTTTTATTGCTCATTTATTTCTCTGGAATCCTGTTTTTGTCTTCCAATTTGATTACAGCATTCCTTGGTGGGCACCTGGCATCTGGGGCAAGAAACACTGAAGAAGATGGCGTCGGCTGATGCTTATGTACTCCAGCCGCTCTGACGTCGGAGAGAAATGCGACATCAGCCGACGTCGGACCCAGACTTTGGAATCCGGCCGACCGAGGGCTGCCTGAGGCAGGACAACCCACATGTTATGACTGCAGTTGCATGTCTATCGGACATCTACATTTATGGTAGGTACAAAACTGTACTTTTTCTTTCCAAAGTACTCAGAGCGGAATACATCTTTCACACCTTGGATGTTCACAGACAATTACTCTTCTATTTGGATAGGATGCACCAAGCACGGAAAACAGATCAGTTGTGTCCTTTTCGGACAATAAATTGGGCAAAGCCGTCACAAAAGTCACTATTGCCAAGTGGATCAGAGACTGTATCAGTCATAATTACTTCATTTCTAATAAAGAGCTTACAGCTACAGTGAAAGCTCATTCTACCAGGGCTATGGCTACTTCGGCAGCTTTTCATTCCAAGCTTGCCATTAGTGACATTTGTGCTGTGGCTACGTGGTCTTCTCACACCTTCATTTCTCATTCCAAATTGGACGTGGCATCTCGGGGGCGAGCTTCCTTCTGTTCCACAGTTCTCAGGAGTGTTTTCCAGTGAGCCACCCAGGAATCAGGTGCTAGGGACGCTGTCCCATCAGTACAGAATGTAGGCGAGATAAGATCACATTACATCTTTTAGTTATGTACTTACCATAACTTTAGATGTATGGGATCCATCTCGCCTACATTCCTAATAACCCACCCTCCTTCCCCCTGCCTTGGAGATCAGAAGAGACCGGACGGTTCGAGTTCAGCTCTTTCATCTTGAAACACCTAGCAGTATTATATCAACAGTCTGTGTGTGTGTGCATGTGTGCGGACAAACAAGATCTGGGGAAGCAGTGGTGGTGCATCCTGGGATGTGGGATAGCTCAGCCAATAAGAGACTTAGTTCTATAGTAGAGCGTGCCGAGTCGTAGCCGAGGATCGGCTCCGAACCCATCAGTACAGAATGTAGGCGAGATGGATCCCATACATCTAAAGTTATGGTAAGTACATAACTAAAAGATATTCCAGTTGCATGTGCCTGCTCACGTACATACCAGAAGGAGATGATATAGTCAATGATGGGTCTGATGAGGGCTTGCGTACAGTGGCGCAATGACTTCCCTGGATCTAGATGTCATGCACTTGCTTACAAGTTGAATGACCTAGAATGATTTTCTAACAACCTTAGACACGTGTTGGTCGAAAGCCAGGTTACAGTCTGCATGAGTCTCCAAATCCCTGACTGCTCTATTTTTAGGGGATTGTTTTATCAATAATGTAGTTTCCTTGGGTGACCAACTTCCCAAAATGTACTGTTATGAATTTCTTGGCATTGAGTTTTAAACTGTGGCTTTGGCATCAGTCATTTGTTTGTGTTGGACTTTCCTGTAGGATGTTGGTATCTAATGGGAGTTTGTGTGATTGCCCCTAGCTTGCAATCATCTGCAAATTTGGTAAGCCAGTGGCCCTTAACATGGGCTTTGGCATCTACTTTTCAGAAATGAGAGAAACAGACTCAGTACAGAGCCCTGGGGGACTCCACTGGTGACTGCCCTGCTTGCGGAGTTGGTCTCTCCAATCCTAACTTCCTGGGTCCTGTCTGTGAGCCAGCTGGCTATCTGATGAGTTACATACAGGAGTATACCTAATTCTGAGTTTTGCAATGCCTGAGTTGGGTATTGTATCAGATGCCTTTAAATTAGGGGATATGCATCATTTTGCTCTCATTCATTGGATTGGTGACCTAAAGTCCAGCAGGCATGACCTGCATTTGACAAAAGCAAACTGGGTTTGGTCCAGTATTTCCTATATCAGTGGTTCCCAAACTTTTTGGATTCTCTGCTCCCTTGCTGAGTCCAGGTTTTCCCAAGGCACCCCCCCCCCCCGAGTTGCTCATAAAGTGCATATTTCATTTATTTATTTATTTGACATTTGTTTAACGAGGCTGCCCGACTGGACTAGGAGACCTGGGGAGAAAAGCTCAAAAGTACAATAAAAAGACAATTACCAAAAAAGTGTATATTCTGCTTAACAGCATAACACTGATCTACTATGGTTGAGAGGTAAGCAAACCTATTGGCGACTTTATTAACTTGAAGTTTATAAGAGCAATATTTAAAATCTGTCCCTATTGTTTGGCTCTGTCCAGCATACCTCTCAACTGTGTAGATTTTTGCAAAATGTCCAGATTTTTGCCTCATATTTTTGGTCTTTTTATCATAAAATTTTCTGGCAAATCACTGGCAAGATAATTGAGGTTGAAGTCAAAATGACAGCTGAGTTTCATACTTCATACCCTTCAGAAAATTCATGCTAATGCAAAACCTGCATTTCTATCAACTTTCTAAGTTTGTGAGAGCAGTACTTGGGTATCCCTATTTTGTGCCCCCACTATTTTTGGCTTTGTCCAGATTTCTTGATCTAAGAGGGTGAGAGGTGTGTGTCCAGTGGCATGGTCCAGACTTGCACAGACCTCATTGCTGCTGCTCCCAGGGATCACTCTCACTCTTCACTCTCTCTCCCCCATGACTGACACACACGCACAGTCTTTTGCATTCATGCACGCATTCACTCACACACATCGCTCCCACTCTTTTCCGATCTCTCACACAGTCGTAGTCACTCCCTCATTCATACCTGCATGTAGTCGCACATTTTTATTTATTTTTTTATTTTACATTTGTTAGCCGGGCTAGTCCAACTGGATATATTTCCATTTTCAGCAGAGGCCCGGGGAGAAAAGCTCCACAGTAAAATTTAAATGTTTATAATGCACAATTATAAGAGAAAATAAAAATGTAAGACAAAAATAAATGAGAGAACAATAGTTACAAAGATATACTATCTAAGAAGATACCATATTCAAAGAAAATTATTTACACAAATATAAAGAAATACATTAGTTAAAAATAGAGCCTTTGCTACAGAGAAGTAAGCTAATTAAGAAATACAAAAACTTTGGTAAGGTATGTAAGGTTGTTTGCAATATGTTCACAGTTATTTCATATCCTATTTGCAGGAAATAATTTAAAATAGTTACTGCCACTCGGGTAAGTAGTGTTAAAAAGGTGAGGGGAGGCAGGATAGAGAAAATGGCAAAAGAGAATGCAGACAATTAGGGTAACAGCAAGGGCATAACCAGTGTGTTTTAAGATGTTGCTTCAGCCTTTGCTTAGAGTGGGAAGGCGGGAAGTGCTGTTGGATCTGATGGCAACATATTCCAATATTTTCCAGTGGTATTAGAAAACAGAGTCACCTGCCAAGTTATTAGACTTGGTAATGCTAGCCAGTAGTTTAGTGGAAGAGCGTAAGGAATTGAGGTTTGCATAGGGGTAATAAGGTTAGAGAGTATCAGTGTGTTCTTAGTTTGATAGAATATTCTATGAACAATGGTAAGTTGGGAAAGTATCAGAATGTTTTTTTAGTTCAAGCCAGTCAAGCTGCTTTAGGTTCAGACAGTGGTGAGTTCTAAATGGGTTCCCAGTGGCAAACCTGGCAATATTATTATAGGAGTTTTAGTGAGATTATTTTTCTTTAGGTTAGTATATGGGGAAAACATAAAGAAGAGTGGAGATTAAATGGGAGTGGGAAATTGTAGTTCTGGCTGTTGGTGTTAAGAAGGGTTTTATTCTGTATAGGAGCCCATTTTTCTATTTACGGTTTTTATAGTGTTATTTATATGATTGTCAAATGTAAGGTTATTGTCAATTAAGACTCCTAATAGTTTGGTGGTAGAGTCTGGGGTTATAATGTTGCCATTATTTGATTTGATAGAGAAATTGATTGGGGGGGGGGACTTACTGTTAAGTGTAAAGAGTAAGAGCTTGTTTTTTTTTTGGCATTCAAGAGGAGGCAACATTTTAGGAACCAGCTTGAGGGATCACTAAGTAAAGGTAGTCGATGAATACTGAGAATAGAAGTGGACTGAGAATGGAGCCCTGAGGGACTCCCAAGGGAGACTGGCAGGTGGGAAGATTTATTCTCCCAAAGGACTGTTTGTTGCCTATTAAGGTAGGACTTAAACCAGAGAACAGCCTTGGTGTCAAGAGCAAGGGATTCAAGAGTTTTTAGCAGTAGGGGGTGGTAGACCATGTCAAAGGCTTTTTACAGATCAATAGAGGATGGGTTTTCTTCTAGAGTCCATAGGAAAATACCTTTTCTAACGATTATTTATATTATACTAGCAAACACCCACCACATATATTTAAAAATATAGTCAAAGGACAATGCATTCGGGGTTCTAGTATGTCTTCGAGTAAGGAATTGATGGAAAATGAAATGAAGTTAATATATAATTTATTTATGAATAGAGGATATCCGTTAGTAATGTTAGATGACACTGTTGAATATGTTACAACACAATGGGGTCATAAATACAAGCCTTTATTGGGTATTACTTTAAACATAAAGGAGAAAAATAGTGTTAACCAGTGTTACATGGGTAGAGTATGTGTAATTACCTACACACCATATAGTAATAGGATTAAGGAAATTTTAAATAAATATTGGGACATGACAATATTAGAGTCAAATAAATCAATTTTAGGAATTCAACCGAGGATAGTATATAAGACTGGACCTAATATTAAAAGATTATTAGAAAAAGCAAACAGTAGTAAGACATCTAAGAAGCAAGGAAACATTAGAATGAAGTGTGGAAGATGTAATCAATGTAGATATATTAATGAGAGCACCAAGGTTATTTTGGGGGATGTAAATCATACATTGATTAGAAGTAGAGGTGGAAATTGCAATACCAAACATATAGTTTATCTAGCCCTGTGTGAGGTATGTTCAGCCTATTATATAGGCAAAACAGAGAGGCAGTTAAAGAAACGCATTTACGAACATTATTACAGGATACAGGTTAAAGATTGTAAAAATGCCCTATATAGACATATTAAGGAATATGGGGAACATCATATTTTCTTATTTCTCATTATAGATCAAGAGCTGGATTTATTATATGGAGGGGATTGGAAAACAAGATTAGCTTGTATGGAAAGTAAATGGCAGATGCTGACAGATGCTACTAGAAGTCCAGGTATTAATGAATACATTAGTATTAAACCTTTTTTGATCATGGACTCTCAGTAATATTTAGCCTCAATACTAGTTAAAATAGATTTCCTTGTATAAACTAGTGGTATAGTTGTTACTAGGTATTAATAAAGTCAATATATGTACTTATAATAATTTAATAAATTTTTTTAAAAAAGAGTTTTTACAATATTTTAAAAGCGTTTTTTAACATTTTAACTAGGGTAATTGTATATAGCACCACATATTAATTATTTCATTATTTTTAGTATATTAATTATGTATACGTAGAGAAGTTATGATACATTGTATCTTTAAGAAAGTCTTCAGAGTTTTGGCGCCAAGTTTGGTTTAAATATGTTGCAATGGTGGAGTCACTAGTTCTGATGAAGTCTGCGCATGGCAGATGAAAGCGCTAAACTAGTGTTTGATTCTCATTTGTTTCTGTGTATTGTGCAATAAAGAAGTTACTTTATTTGATTTGTTGGTGGATTCTGTGGTGGATTATATTGTACATTCAAGTGTTGCTGTTCCAGCTACGATCCTTACGCAGGTTCCTGGTTATGTGCCGGTGGTTTTTCATTTGTTCGGTCAGTCCGTTACAGATTTTAGGAACCAGCTTGAGGGATCACTAAGTAAAGGTCGTCGATGAATACTTAGAATAGAAGTGGACTGAGAATGGAGCCCTGAGGGACTCCCAAGGGAGACTGTCAGGTGGGAAGATGGTTTATTCTCCTAAAGGACTGCTTGTTGCCTATTAAGGTAGGACTTAAACCAGAGAACAGCCTTGGTGTCAAGAGCAAGGGATTCAAGAGTTTTTAGCAGTAGGGGGTGGTAGACCATGTCAAAGGCTTTTGACATATCAATAGAGTGCAGATGAGAGGATGATGTTATGGTTTTTATTGATAGTCTGTGAAAGGAGGGCTGTGGTGGTACTATGAAATGCCCTGAAGCCATGCTAACACTTAGCTAGTATATTATGTTGGGTTAGGTGGTTAATAAGTTGATGGTGAATACATTTTTCCATATCTTTTGCTAAGGGTGATGAGTGCTACAGGCCTGTAGTTGGTATACTCATTGGAGTTTCCACCTTTATGTAGAGGGATAATTTGGGAGATTTTCCAGATATCTGGGATGGTTGCTTCATTTATGGTTTTGTTTATAAGGATGGATACAGGATAAGCCACTGCTTTGGCTACTTTTTGCAGGTATTCAGATGGTATTTGGTCTGCAGAGGGGGGGTACATGGCTTAAGTTTATGTATAAGTTTTTGGATGTACGAGGTAGTGATGGGTTCTATTTGGAATGTCGGGAGAGTATTGGGTAAAGAGGTTTGGAGATTAGAGTTTGTGGACAGTTGGCAGGCTGGAGATTTTGTGGTTTCTGTGAAGAAGGCATTGAAGGCATTGGCAGTTTGAAGGGAGGGTATTATCAGACCCTAGAGGGGGTGGTGTACTGGAGTGCCCTGGGTGAAGGAGTCTATTATAAACACTAGACCAGAATTTTTATGGATTGTTATGGTTAAATCGCTGTAGTTTACAATAGTTTTTTTGTCAGTCAGTATAGCTTTTTTAGTAGTATTCCTTAGCTGTCTAAATGTTTGATTTTCTCCACTTGGCCCAAGATTTATTCCTAAGCAATAGGAGTTGTCTAGTTTCTTTTGAAAGCCAGGGGGCAGGTTTGGACTTCATTCTGAAAGAACGTTTAGGAGCATACTTGTCAAGGATAGTTAAGAATTTAGAGTTGAAATATTTAACTGCCTGCTCAAGAGGGAGAGTTTTTAGTGGGTAGCAGTTAAAGGCATTAAGTTCATTTTGGAATAATACAGGGTTAAAATGTTTGTTGAAGGATTCTCTGTTTTTACACATTTCCAGTCAGTATTAAAATCACCAAGTATAATGGTTTTCTGTGGGTAAAGCAGATGATTATAGGGCTTTGGAAGCGTTTAGTTGAAGTCAGGAGATCAAAATTTCAGCCTTACTATCCTGAGGTGGGTTGTACACACATCACTTGTACTCTCCAAATCACACACACGCCATCATTTCCTCATTCATACCTGCATTCACTCGCACATCGCTCTCACGCTCTCCTGATCAAACACACACAGTCATTTCCTCGTTCATACCTGCATTCATTCATACATCGCTCTCTCTCCTGATCTCTTGTCCACATACCACACACCCACTTGCACATTCATACATCCCCCTCACTCTTCCAGTCTCGCACACAACACACAGTCACTTCCTCATTCATACCTGCATTCACATACACAGTCACTTCCTCATTCATACCTGCATTCATTCACACATTGCTCTCTCTCTCCCGATCTCTCACATACAGTCACTTCCTCATTCATACCTGCATTCATTCACACACTGCTCTCACTCTCCCGATCTCTCGCATACACACACAGCCACTTCTTCATTCATACCTGCATTCACTCACACATCTCAGTCTCCGTATCTCTTTCACAAGCACAGACTGTCTAGCTTTCATGCACGCATTCACTCACACACTCAAACCATACAAGCATCCACTTACCTAACAGCCCGATTCCAAGTGCTCCATGGCCCGGTGGTTGGGGACCGTGGCTATATTTGATGCCAGTTCTGCTAAAAAGCTACAGTGTAGGTCTAGACTTCGCTGCGAACTAATAAGCTTAGCTGTAAAATAAGCCACAAACTGTTCGCGGTTTATTTTGCAGCTAAGCTTATTAGTTTGTGACACCCCTGTGAGGAAGCCGTGGCTCCCCAGGGCACTGTGACGCACACTTTGGGGACCCCTGTCCTCTATTATTGTTAATAATTTCCATGGCTTTGCATAATATGAGACTAGTCAGACTAATGGGTCTATAGTTCCTGGAATCCATTGAGGGTCTGCCGTTGTGCAAAGGGTTGACTGTTGCAGTCTTCCATTTGTGTGTGACTGTACAGAGGCTGTGGTTGAACATTGATACCGGTGGCCTTGATAGCTCATATTTCAGGCTGTTTGTGAGGCATCCTGGGATATTATCTGAGCCCATCATGCTGTCTTAGTCCATGAATATAGCTTCATCCGAGACCTGCTCCCTACTGATAGGTGGAGAGAGTCTTAGGTGGTATTTCCTGGGGTGGCAGCTGGGGATGGGGTAAAGTTGGAACTGAATTTGTCAGCCAGAGGATTTGCTGCATCTCTCAGTTCTGTGAATGTGGCTCCGTTTACCAACAGTTTGACACACTTGTGTTCTGCCTTTGAGGTTTCAGTCATAGCTAAAGAAGGTACTATGGTTGCTTGTACCAGGATCCCACGTAGCAAAATTTATTCCATAAAAATGTCTTAGTGCCTCGGCCACCACAGCCTTCAATGAGCACATGATTCATGGTAAAAAAACTAAAAATACAGAAATTCAAATACATTTATAATAAATATTTCCAATTAATTTCAACATTTAAACCATTAGGCACTAATGTATTATATTTTAATATAAAAATAGATTCTTTATACAACATATTTTTTAATAGTTTATAATCACCTTTTTTTAACAAAAATTTCCTCTAAAATAGTAGCCTGGAGTACATCTGGGTTGCTGTTATGAATTTCTAAAAAATGTGAAGCAACTGAATTTGCTGCTGTTCCTTTTCTTATGTCTCTGATGTGCTCCTGCAATCTAATCCTAAATTTCCTTTTAGTTTCTCCTATAAAAAAAAGATTACAGGGGCATTTGAGACAATAAATAACCCCCGATGTACAACAGGAAAAACATTTATTAGGTGTAAACATTTTATTTATTTTATTAAAAGTTAATCTAATATAGGGGCATACATTGCAAGTATGACTAGGTATAGTACCAAAAACTGTCAATGAAGAATCTAATTTCTCAACAGGGCTTATGTAATATGCTCTAATAAGAAAATCCCCTAAATTTTGTCCTCTTTTATAAGCAATTTTTGGACTCATAGGAAGCAATTTTCTCAAAACCTTGTCATTTATTAAAAAAATTCCAATAATATTTGACTAGGTCTCAAATTTTCTTACTTAGCAGATTGTACACTGTAACAAAATAAATGTCATCCTGTTTCACTTTATTAAGTCGTCTAAATTGCGTACTTAACACATGTGCCTTAGTAGCTGTTATTAATTTATTAATAGATTGTAAAATGCATTCTATTTTATACCCTCTATGTAAAAATACATTAAGTTTATTAATCTGTCTTTCTAAGTCTTGAGAATCATTACATAATTCAGAAAGTCTAACTAGTTCCCCATAGGGTAAGGAATCAATAGTGTGTGGAGGGTGACAGCTAGTACCAAATAAATATCGATTACCGTCATCAAATTTTTGATGAACTGAGGTGAAGATGTGGTCACCTTCTTTTCCCATTAAAGTAATATCTAAAAAGTTAATTTTTGTTCCTACTTGTAAGCCATCAAACTTAATGCCATATTTATTATTAAGATCATAAACAAAATGAGATACCAATTCATAACCCCCATGGCACAAAAAAATTAAATTGTCAATATAACGGTAATATAACATCACATGATTCTGCACAAAATTATTATAAATATAATCTATTTCAAACTTAGCCATAAAAATATTAGCATACATGGAGGCAAAAGGTGCCCCCATGGCAGTTCCTTTCAATTGATAACTTTTTTAGTTTTAACGGTTATTTATTTAATAAACAAAAAACAATTAAATCTAGTATGTAATGGGAGACCGGACTGTCACCCAAAAAATAATTTAAAGCTTGCATCAAGCCCTGATGATTAATATTAGTATACAGACTAACCATGTCCACAGTAACCCAAAACATTTTTTGAGTCCAGTATATATGTGAAATTTTATTAATAAAATAAAAAGAATTCTTAATATAAGAATCTAATTTCTCTACATAAGGCAATAAATACTTGTGTATAACTTCTCCTACATTTTGTAAAAAATACTGAGTAGCAGCAACAATAGGACGACCAGGGGGATTATATGCGTCCTTATGTAATTTAAGAAGACAATAAAAAGTAGCTAATTGGCAATTATCTGTATTAAACTTAGTATCCAAGTCTTTTTTACAAAAATAGCCTAAGCGCACACCCCTTTCAATGAGAATAATAAATTGTTTTATAGAATCTATATATTCTTCATACGTGCTCACTTGATAAATAGAACTATCTTTAAGATGTTCCATACACATATTATAATATTGAGTATAATGAAGTAATACTATTTTATTCCCTTTGTCATAGGGTTTAATAATTAATTCTTTCCTATTTATTAACTTTTTCAGTGAAAGCCATTCACATGTTGTCATGTTAAAAGAATGAGAAATCTTATCACAAGTGTAACATTTCAGAAAATCATGCGATGGTATCATTAGTGTATGGAGGTATAAGCTTGCTTCGACATTTAATATCATCAGTATTTAACAAAATATAAGCATTAGCTATAGAGGGACCACCATCATCAGAAATACAAGAAAAAAAGCTGTATTTGAATTTCTGTATTTTTAGTTTGTAAGTATTGGTTCTGTGGAGTCTCTTTAAATATTATGATAGTTAATAGTTTAATTGATTTATTTGTTCATATAAAAGGGAATGATTTTTTTACCATGAATCATGTGCTCATTGAAGGCTGTGGTGGCCGAGGCGCTAAGACATTTTTATGGAATAAATTTTGCTATGTGGGATCCTGGTTGTTTGTTCTTCAGTCTTTTTCAAGACTGTGAGGCGTTGGTTTGTTGATTTGTTACACTATGGTTGCTTGTAGCCTGGAATGCTATCTTTACCTCAACATTTGCTTTGTTTGACTTTTATTTCTCTTAGTTGTCTATTCGGTTTGACAGATTTTTGGTGTTGAACTTCCTAATTTTAAAACTGACTTTCCACCAGGGTGGCTTGTTTTTTTTTAGTTAGTTTTGGGCTTCTGGTGGGTACAGCAAGCCACTAAGCAGTCATTGAGAAGGTTGTACAGAGTTTTTCTGAATAATTCCATATAGGGCGCTGTGTTATCTGGGTTTGAAGGGGTTTTAATTTTAACAGGTTGTCACTTAATAAAAAGTAGCTTGCCTTGGAGCAGTTTTTAACTGTTAACAGGGTTTACTGTGGTTACAGACTTTATCCTTGTTCTGAAGGAGACTGCTTTGTGGCCTGACCTTACAAGAGAGGGCATGACAGTGGGGAAGTGCATCACTCTCCCATATTTATGAGCACTAGGTCCAATGTGTTTGTACTTCTGTTACAGTTGGTATGCACTAGCTGTTCAGTTTGTATTCACAAAGTGTAGGAATCCTGTGCCTGCAAATTTGGGGTAATGTGGGATTTCTAGTTTATACAGGGATAGTTAAAGCCCCCACAAGTATGGTATTTAGTTCAATAGTGAGCATTTCCAAGTATGTCCAACTATAAGCTGTGCGTCTCACGAGACGGTGATATAGATCTTGCTAGGATATGGTTTGGGACTTTGTGGCATTCTGGACATAGATGAAATCTAGTGCATCTTCTTGTTTAACCTACTTAAGGGTAGACTTGTGAATTGAGGCACCTCCTTCTTTAGTCCCTGTGTGTGCTGTTGCTGGTCTAGATGTGTGGAAGGTGCTGAAGACTTGCAATGTCAGGGTACTCTTCTGCAGCTTTAAACCATGTCTCTCTAACTGCACAGTTATCTACATCCTCCAAGATGAGGAGAGCTTGGATGGAGTGGAACTTCTTGCTTAGAATTCTGGCATTGAGCAGTAACACCTTTAGATTTCCTTGGGAAGATTCTATGTTGCAAAGCTTGTCAGGTTGGCATTGCCTAAAAAAGGCTGTATGGTGGAGGAGAGTGTTTACCCAGTATTCAAAAGCCTAGAGGAGGCAAGTGCAGACCATCTTTGACAAAACAATGTGATTTGTTAACCATGTTCTTCCACACTGATAAATATTATATTCCCCATAGAATGACATCAAAAACAGTCAATCTGTTCGTATTGTGGCATCATTCTTGGTGAAGGTGAAATGCTGCTCAGTGCTAGGCATATACCAGCATGTGAGATGCAGTTCAATTGCTCCATAATGTCTCTTCATATAATCTAGGGAGGTGCATTGTGGGTCATTTCCACCTGTGTGGACTAGGACTGAATCAAACTGGTACCTGTGGTGCAGTGACTTGAGTGCATGTGTAACTTGGCAGATATCCTGGCCTCTGATGGTCAGCTTGACCATTGACTGTCCTATGGTTCGAGTCAGATTCTGAGGTGAGTGGTTTCTGACAATCCCAATGAAGGATTCTATATTTCTAAAATGAATCTGTTTAACTTTGAACAGTAATGACATTCCACTGTCTCTGAAGAAATATAGTTTATTGCAACTGCTTTTCTTGAACCCGTCCCAGTTCTGTATTTTCTTTCAGTGTTGGAGGAAGTATTTGTTACAGCCTATAACTTGACTAATAGCCTTTTTAGTGTTCCCCGCCCAGCAAAGAAAGCCAATTGTATAAAGTTCCTCAGTCTTATAAATTTTTATTTACTAATCCCAGATAAGACCCAGCAGTTATTTCTCTGGTGAACCCATCTACTGTTAAACATCTGGTTAATGCTAAGCATTGTATTTGACAAGGATGGGAAAGCTTTTGATAGGTTTAGGGAAAAAGGTTTTCTGCAACTTCGAATTCTCAGCTGTCAAGTTTGTATGTTAGTTTATATGTGCATCTTTTGCAAATGAGAGGAATATTATGTCATCTGTTTTCTCTTCCAAGGACGAAAAAATATATAATTTGTGTAGTAACAATGCATGCAAGCAATGATTGAAATGTGTTTAGGGTTCTGCTGATGCCACTTCTAGAACTGCTGCCACTGGAGCTGTTAGGAGGCTTGTTTGGGTGTATACTCAAAACCTTCCTGAAGGATATCAAAGCTGAACTTTTGAGTCCTCATTTAGATAATTAGTTTTTGGACCATCTGATGCACAGGTCTTTAAAAAGCGTAATGAGAACGGTACGCTGATTGAAGGAATTTGTCAGACTTTGCGCCCTTCCTTCAAGTATTGTCAAGTAGTGTGATGATACAGTGGATATAAAAAGTTTACACGCCCCTGTTAAAATATCAGGTTTTTGTGATATAAAAAAATTAGACCGCAATAGAATTTCAAAAATGTTCCCACCTTTAATGTGACCTATAACCTGTATAATTCAATGGAAAAACAAATGTTAGGTGGAACAAAAACACCAAATCTTCCAACGAAGCAAAAAAACAATGAAATAAAAGTAAAAAAAAAAGTCCCAATACAAACGTGGTTTCACCTATTTAATAGCACAAAACGTAAAGATCCCAACGACTGAGCGCTTTCACCATAAGAATGGCTACATCAGAGTAATGTTGGTTAGTGCAAACAACATTTAAATGCCCCATCCCCCCTAACTGCTGACAAATCCACATTGAATGACATCATTGCAAAAATTAAAAAAAAAACAATTGATTATACATGAAATATAAAAACATAATTGAACCAAGATACAAGATAAAAATGCACTTGTACAATATGCTTAAAGATATAAAATGTTGTGATGCTGATATACGTTGTTAAATATATAAAAAAAAAATTTATTTAATCACATTTGCTTAAGCCTTAAGTATAGGAAGAATAGCAATACTGTCAAGGCCAAGTGGATGCATAGCATTTAGCCTAAGTTGCCACATGGTCTCCAAATCTTCCACCTTTAGTTTCAAGTCACCTCTTTCACTACTTTTCACGTCGTCAATGACAAAGAAAATCAACTTTTTTAAAATTAGTACAATTGTACTATGTCTATAGAGTACATTGTGAGCATCTTTATTTCTGATGGCCCTAACATGTTCAGTAATCCTTTCCTTAAGTCTTTGTACAGTTTTGCCCACATAAAAACTGGTGCAGCTGATACAGGTGGCATCATATACTAACATTTTAGTGTTACAGCTGCACCTTCTCGGGCAGCTCAAAGAACGGCTGTAACCAGGTATGGACACACATGGGCCATCATTGATATACTTACACTACAGTTCCCACATTTGTACATTCTAGATATAAAAGACTTGCAACTAGAATTCTCCATAATGTCCTTAACATTTCTCCCTCGACTGTAAACTATCCTAGGTCTTGGGCCAAGAATTTCCTTACTTGCATCCTTAAGACCAAAGTGCCATGCATAGTTAATGGCTGAAACTATCTTGGGAGAGGTGATTATATCTAAGTAGCATTGTAGATGAACCATCAGACTGTTGGGATGGTTTTACTGGTAACCCAGCACGAAGTATAGGTTGGTAAAGTGCATCTCTCTTCTTTAAAACCTCATGTTTGACCATCAAAATTAATTTTAAGGGATATCCTCTATCAAAAAATATTCCTACAAGTTGAAACAACTCACATTTAAAAGTGTCAGAGTTGCTCACCAATCTCGACAGTCTGACCATCTGCCCCTTGATTACCTTCTTCTGTTGATAAGGGTGACGACTACTAATATGGAGCATGGAATTTGAAAAAGTTTCCTTCCTATGGATACCACTTTCAAGAATTCCCCCATCAAAATTAAAATGGATATCTAAATAATTTATCTCACACACATGCCAAAAGTTGGTGAACCTGAAAAAAAGTAGTGGTGTTGGTTAAAAATTCAAGAAACTCATTGGCCCCCTGTTTAGTCCCTTTCCATAGAATCAGAATATCATCCAATAATCTGTTATATAACAGGATCTTGGGCATAGATGTAAAGATATAATTTACTTCCCAGTATAGAAGTACCAAGTACCATTTGAATTTTGACTTGAAACTAAATGTGGAAAATTTGGAGACCATGTGGCAACTTAGGCTAAATGCTATGCATCCACCTGGCCTCAATGACAGTATTGCTATTCTTCCTACACTTAAGGCTAAAGCAAATGTGATTTAAATAAAATTTATTTTTTTATATATTTAACGTATATCAGCATCACATTTTATATCTTTAAGCATATTGTACAAGTGCATTTTTATCTTGTATCTTGGTTAAATTATGTTTTTATATTTCATGTATAAACTTTTTTTTTTATTTTTGCAATGCCATTCAATGTGGATTGGTCAGCAGTTAGGGGATGGGGTATTTAAATGTTTGTACTAACCAACATTACTCTGTCGGACTATCCCGGTCAACAAATGTAAAATAAAATAAAAAAATAAATAAATGAAGCCATTCTTATGGTGAAAGCACTTAGTCATTGGGATCTTTGTGTTTTGTGCTATTAAATCGGTGAAAACACATTTGTGTTGGGACTTTTTTACTTTTATTTAAATGTTAGGTGGAAAAATATAAAAAATAAAAAAATGTATAATAAGCTGGTGGCATAAGTGTGCACACCCTTAAAGTAATAATTATTTGAAGCACCTTTTGATTTAATTACAGCATTGTCGTCTTGGGTGCACACCTGCTATCAATTAAAGAGCCTGATTAACCCCAAATAAAGTTCAGCTGTCCTAGTAGGATTTTCTTGACATTTACTCCGTTGCCTGTTACAGCAAAAGCCATGATTCTCAGACAGCTTACAAAGCATCAAAGGGATCTCATTTGTTGAAAGGTATCAGTCAGGAGAAGGGTACAAAAAAATTTCTACAGCATTGGATAGACCATGAAACGCAATGAAGACAGTCATCAAAAAGTGGAGAAAATATGGGACAACAGTGACATTGAACTCTACTTCCCTCCAAAATTGATGAAAAGACCAGACAAAAACTGGTCAAGGAGGCTGCCAAGAGGCCCACAGCAACACTGAAGGAGCTCCAGGAATTTCTGGCAAGTAATGGCTGTGTACTACGTGACAATCTCCTGTATTCTCCATATGTCTGAGCTATGGGGTAGGGTTGCAAGATGGAGACCTTTTCTTACACAGAAAAACATCTAGGTCTGGCTAAAATTTGCAAAGCAATACATAGTCTCCCAAAAGCATGTGGGAAAATGTGTTATGATCTGATGAGACCAAGGTTGAACTTTCTGGCCACAATTCTAAAAGGTACTTTTGGCACAAAACATTAATTTGTGTCACCAAAAGAACACCATCCCCACACTGAAGCATTGTGGTGGCAGTATCATGCTTTGGGGTGGCTTTTCTTCAACTGGAAATGGGGCTTTAGTCAAGGAGGAGGGAATTATGAACAGTTCCAAATACCAGTCACTTTTGGCCCAAAACCTTGAGGCATCTGCTAGAAAGCTGAAGATGAGGAATTTCACCTTTCAACACAAAGACCTCAAGCATACATCCAAATCAACAAAAGAATGGCTTCACCAGAACAAACTTAAAGCTTTGGAATGGCCCAACCAGAGCCCAGACCTAAATCCAATAAAAAAATTGTGGGGTGAACTGAAGAGGGCTGTGCACAAGAGATGCCCTCACAATATGACAGATTTGGAGCCACTTTTGCAAGGAAGAGTGGGCAAATATTACCAAGTCAAGATATGTCATGCTGGTAGACTCCTATCCAAGAAGAATTTATGCCGTAATTAAATCAAAAGGTGCTTCAACAAAGTATTAGTTTAAGGGTGTGCAGTCTTATGCAACCAGCTTATTGTATGTTTTTTTTTTTTTTTCCCCTAGCAGATTTGTTTGTTTTTCAATTGAATTGTACAGGTTATAGGACACATTAAAGGTGGGAAAAGTTTTGAAATGATTTATTGTGGTCTCATTTTTTATCACAAAACCTGGCATTTTAACAGGGGTGTGTAAACTTTTTATATCCACTGTACCTCTGCAACTTTTTTTCAAAAAGCAAGGTAAGTAAACACAGTTAGTTGTTGATAAGTAGACATTTTATTTATAAAGCAATGTTAGGGAGGTGCTAAAAAGAAAGGAGGGAAACCCCCCTAAGAACTAAAGGTACACTCAATCTGAATGTCTACAAGACTCCTCTCCTTCCTACCCTAGCAAACCTTAAATCCTGCCAGAAAGTCTGAACCTCCATTTCTCTGTTAGTGGATAGTTTGACCAATGGGTTCTGGGAGTAATCAAGGTTACATAACGAGTGGGAGTTTCTTCGTTGTTTTAAGATTCCTTCTCATCTGCAATATTGAGCTCCTCTTTTTCCCTCCTATCATTCAGCATCTTCTAACTTCGGGGGTGATGGAAGCTGTCTCTCCTCCTCTGTTAGGAGAGAAGTTTTATTCAAGACTTTCTGGCACCAAAGCAAATTTGTGGAGACCAATTCTGGACTTTTCCATTCTAAACTAGTTTGTGATAGTACCAATGTTCAAAATGTTATCCCTTCACAACTTGCCTCTCATTCCCCATTTCAGTTTTCTGGTGCCGTTAGATTTAAAAGATGCTTATTTCCTGTAACTTCAGATTTCAGATGTTTTTAAGGTTTTCTATGTCTTGGTCTCACTAGCAGTTCTCTGCATTGCTCTGTCTATTGCTCCAGGGGTATTTATGAAGCATGCATCTCCAGTGTAGAGTATTCACATTTTTCTGTATTTAGACAACTTGATTATCTTTGCAGAGTCTTTTTCAAAGTGTCAAATCTGTCAGTTGGTTGAGAGGTCTCCTACACACACAGGTTCCCGGAGAACATACAAAGGTCTTTTACTCCTGATGGGATTGTTTTCCTGGGGTGGCTACTACAGACCTCAGTTCAATGTGCTTTTTTCCTAATTTTCTGACATTTTGCACAAAGGCTACTTTCTTAGCCTGGGAATTTTTCAGGATTCTAGGTCTCATGGCATCTGTGGTGCTCATCATTATTCTGGCAAGATCAGAAAAATTCAGTGGTACTTGTAGTTTGTATGGCTCCAAGTCAACATTCCCTAACATCCCAGATTCCAATTTTGAGATTTGTGAAATGGGTGATTCATTGATTGAGAGACCAGTCTTCAGAATCCCCACGTCTCCCATTTTCCCTTTTGGCTTCAGCACAGTCTATAACAATAGATGCTTCAGACTTTGTTTGGGGAGTATTGTCTTTGGGAACAAAAGTGCATCGTCTTTGGACCAGAAAAGACTGACCAAAACATGTAAATCTAAATGATGTTGGCACTTATAAATGCTGTTAACGCTGTCTATCAGCTGTGTTCTCAGGACTGTTGTGGTTACATGATTGGGGGAGACCAGATCCCACCCATTCTGTGCACTAGCTGCGGTAGTCCAGAATATAGCTTTTAAGCACAATTTCAGTCTGTAGACACATTACTGTCGGAGCAAAATTTTGTGGCATGCAATCAGGACCAGGATAGTCCCTCATGAATGGAAATTGAATCGGGGGGGGGGGTCTTCCAGGAATTGATCCAGCTTTGAGGAACACCTCAGATTCAGTCGCAACAATCAGTTTGCAAAATTGTGTTCTAGGACTCCATACAAAAAGACTTGGAAAATGGATGCTTTTTCCTTTCTTTGGACAGGAACATTACGGTGTGATTTTCCTCCATTTCCACTAATATTCAATGCCTTTCTGAAGAAACAAGGACTCTCCAAAGTTCACTGTGGTGACCCCCTTTTGGCACAGGCAATTAACACAAGCTTTCCTCACAGACATAGAACTGCATACACAGGACAGTGTGTTTGATGCAACTCTACTCCAAACAATTGGAGTTGACTGTCAGGATGATTCAGTCTTGATAATTTTTAAGCATGCAAATATGCAGAAGGTATTAAAGGAGACAAGAAAACCTGCTACTAGAAAAGCATATGTTAGTCAAATGGAAAAGGTTTTCTAACTGGTGCCAAGACAAACTAGGACTCTTTCAGGGCTAGTTTTTTCTGGTTCTACATTATTTGTGTGGGTTAATATCCAGCCTAACTTATTTTTCAGCCATTTCATAGTAGTTATGCAACTGTACTATGTGTATTATATTGATCACTGCTGCAGTAGACTTAGCTATATGGGTGGCTAAAATAGCTTAGACTGATTGGGAGGAGGAAGGAAGAGGGGATCCATGAGATCCAGGAGAAACCTAGCCAATTTCCCTTTTAAAGGTGAAAAAAATCAAACCTTGTGTCTGTGAGGTAAACACCTTAAACATTATGCCAACCCCCCCCCCCATACATCTGCCCACAGATCCCCTTTTTCAATGCAGTCTCATCTATTAAAGGGATGTTGCTTACCAAGCCACATTGAAAACATATAGCACCTCTTTGGGATCTTAATTTTGTGTTAGAAAAACTAACTCTTGCTTCATTTAAATCCGATCCGCTCATCAGACTGTTTTGTTACTGTTAACATGGAAAGAGTATCACCGATTGCTCTAACCTCTGGAAAAAGTGAGTTGTACGTTCTTATTGTGGTTCAACCTTCTCATTTTCCATAAATATAGGTTTTCTTTAAAACTAATCCTTTATGCCTAAAGTAGAGTATCCCAGTTTATTTTTGAGCCGTACTATCCATCGCACTGTCCTTTATGAACCAACAAATGAGGGAGAAAGGTTACTCCTTTCCTTGGATTTTCACAGTCATCTAGCATACTATCTTGACAGAATTTAATCTTTTTGATACTCTGATCGGTTGTTCATTTCTTGTGAAGGCAAGAAGAAAGGTCAAGCTAAGTCAAACAGACCATTTCCAAGCAACTGGCATGCTATTATCTTGTCAAACTATTCATAACAAGGCAACTCCAGGCAGAGTCAAGGCTCATTCTACCAGGGCCTTGGCTTCATCAGTGGCTTTTTGGACAGGTTTGAATTCTAGATGTGTTCCATAAGCAGCAAACTAGATTCCTTCTCCAGGTCTAGGACTAGGACAGTCTTTGCTTAGGACCATTTTCCTGGGGCTCTTGGATCCCCTTCCTTCCTTCCTCCTCCCAGTCAGTCTAAGCTATGGTAACCCAGCCCACCCATATAGCTAAGGCTGCTGCATCAGCAGTGATCAATATGAAAAACATAGTACAGTTGTATAAGTAAACTTGCTATAACAATAGATATCTGAATGTTCACTGCTACGGTAACTGCTCCCTCCAGCCCCCTTTTTTATTGTACATATTTGTTGCCAGGGTAAGGACTTGAAACTTTAGATCTCTTGTCTGCTCCATCTGAATTCAACTTGTGGAACTCTGGATCTGACACCAGCTAATTTCAAAAGTATTTAGCCTGTCTTGGCTCCACTTCCCTTACACACAACACCCCACTTCTCCCATCAACTCCCCAGATCTAATTTTCTGCCATTTGTCTGCAGCTCGGTCTTTGGGGTTTGACTTTTCCTTCTTAAGAAGAGTTAGCGCAATGTTTGGGAGATCTTTTCTTCCCTTACCCTCTTGGTCGTCTGTATTGATTCTGGTAGTTTGAGTCTGGTAGTTTATGTAATTTGTCCCTTTTACCCTTCCTGTCCTTCCCTTTAGTTGTTGGGTTCTTTGCTGCGGTTTCCTTTATTGTGTGTGCAGTAGTAGGGCTGTTTTAATGCATAAGGGGTTTAAAAAATACATTTCTTCTGGGCACAAGTTGCCCTCCCAGGATGCACACCTTAAATGTGCATGCTGTCTGGGTCCAGAGCATTTGGATTTGGAATGCTGAATTTGAGAGCTTGGGTTTGCACACTCAACAAGCGCAAGATCAAGCAGATTTGAAAAGGCTTTTATCCTCTGGCTCATCTGTTTTTTTAATGCTGCTTCTCCCCCAGATCCCAAGACTGTGTCCAAGACGTTCCATCCGTAAGACTAAAAACACGAAATGGGAGCTCGAGATCATCTTCTGCCTCCACCTCTGGACCGGCTCCCTTGAGGTCTCCCAGTCCAAAGGTCTCCTGACAGCATTGGCTCTGATGTCTCAGAGCCCATTAATTGCCTTTGGCAAAAAAATCAGGCAAGATGGCCTCTCCAGCCCAGTGTATTCTGAGCTCCTTCCTCATCAAAGGGACATCTTCAGATAGGGTGGCATCCATGTTTTCTCCTCCTATTTGGTTGTGGGATTTTTCACGGTTTCTGCCGTAATTCAGAGATTTTCCTGCTTGGATCTGGTAAGCAGAGTCCTCTACCCATAGACCCTCCAAGCCATGCTCAATAGCTTCGTCCATCTAGTCACTGAGGTCAGTGGGCAGCATCAAAACTACTAATCTGGAGCAGCAGCTGATGAGGCCCTTTTTGCAGGCAAAGATGAAATTGCGCCTTGTCCCCCTAGAGTCCTGGGTCCAGCAGCAGGGCCGTCGGCTCCGTCATTCTGTTTTCCTCCCTTAGCCCTTCTGATCTGAGGTCTTTAGTATCATATGATCTGAAGTAGGAGATTCATTTTTCTGCAACCTGTGGGTTATGGATCCGATATCGGATCCGAACCGGCATGGTTTTCCAGCTATGGATCCGAGCTCTCTGCTCCTCCCCTCACCCATAATGCCCTGCTCTCCCTACATGACCTCAGATCTAGTTTGCCGCGCTGGTGACCAGACTGGATTTTAGAGCTCTTCAACTAAGTGTATTTTCTTGTATTTACAAGCGTTAAAATTTAAAGTTTTAGTCAGTTTTGTGTGGAAGTGTTAGGTTCCCTATCTTTTAAGTTTAAAATTTAAAGTTTTTTGATAACTTTTATAACTTTTATTTATCCCTCCCCTCGCTGGTGCGTAGTGTGTGTTTGGGCCTGCGTTTTGTGGCTAGTTAGCACTTATTATTTAAAAAAAAAAAAAAAAAAAAAACCTTAGAATGTCTGAAGCCCATAAGGCTTTCTTTTCGAAGTGCTCCGAGTGTGGCCATAAGCTTTCTCCTGCTGATGGCCACACTCTGTGCGTTCAATGCCTTGGGGTTGAACACCTCACTTCTGGATGTTCCATTTGTGCAGGGTTCAACCCCAGGGCATTGAAGGAGCGGAGGTCGAAACTGGTCCTGGCGGGACTTCTGCCCCCGGGCACAGCTTCGGCTACCGCTCCTTCAGGGGGTACCGTGTCCTCGGTTCCCTCCTCTCCTGCTTCCCCTCCTCCACCTGGGACTCAACCTCCCTCTAGTGGTTTGGAGGAGAGGGAAGCAAGAAAAAAGGACCGGAGAGAGAAGCACCATAAGCGGCGGGCCGAGACCTCTGTTTCGGCCCCGCCTGCCAAGCGGGCTTCTCCTCCGGCCTCCTTGTCTGCTGTCTCTCCCCCTCCTCGGCTCCGGTCTCCAGTATGCTTCTCACCGGGACCTGAGGAGGAGGAGACCCGATCTCCGTCGAGGCTATCGAGGAGGCACTCAAGGCCTACCTCGGTAGCCTCGTCGAGATCTACATATAGTTTATCTGACGCTGATCTGGACCAGATGATAAGGTTCATCCAGGCCCAGATGCAGATGGGAGTGCTCCTGCCTCCCCCCCCCCTCTGGGGGGGAGCTCGACCCCTTTTTTCAAACCTATAGCTCCTTCTCCGACCCGCTACCCGGGTTCAGAGCGATTGGAGCCGAGCAGCTTTGGAGCCGGGGGTGGGTCGGCGCCGATAGTACTAGGTACTTCGGATCTGACCCTGCCCTCGAGTGCTTCGGATCCGACCTCTTGGAGCCTGGATCCAAGCTTCGGATCCGGGGGGATTAGTGTTCCTTCGGCGCCGTCGGTGTCTGAGCGCACTGCCCCCTCGGATCCGAATGCCTCGGCGCCGGCTCCGATCCACTCTTTGGATCCGAGAGGGAGCCGATTGTCGGATCCTTTGGTCGAGGTTGGCTCCCCCTCGGCTTTTGATGTAGTGGAGAGGGCCCTGTTGAGGGTTTCTGGACCCCCGGCACTTGCTTTGGCTCCGTCCCGCGCTCCATCTGCACTGGGTCAGGCTTCCACCATCCGGCCACTGGGACAGCCCGCTCCATTGCCCCAAGCTGTTCCATTGGAACAGGACACCGCTTGTGAGGGTTCCTCGGACAGTCCCCCTGAGGATGCACCTCACAAGCATACGTGTAAAAGGAGGCACATAGACTCCCCCGAGTCTCTCTCAGAAGACACGGATTTGGAGGAAGGGGAAGGCTCCCCAAGATCACCCCCCGAGGATGTCTCCTTTGGAGACATCATGGAAATGCTTCGCATAAGGGGGGGGGTCTGCCCCCAAGTCTTCCTCAGACGAGTCAGTGTTCTTGGAGGCATTTGAAGCGGGCCCGTCTACCTCTTGGGTGTCCCCTCCTGCCGACCCCCTGGTGGACCTAATTACCACCAGGGCGTGGAAGGAACCGGACACTGTGGAGCCAATTCCCAAAAGGCCAGATCGCATCCTTAGTCCCCCGGCAGACTGTGCCCACTGGAGCAAGGGGCCTCCGGTAGATGCCATGTTGACGACTGCAGCCACCAAGAGGGAACTTGCCCAGGAGAGTCCCTCAGTCCATCCTCTGAGCAAGGAGTCTCAGATGATGGACCGCTTGGGGAAGCGAATGTTTAGTTCAGCGACCTTTTCAGTGAGGGTGCTAAACTACTTGGCACATGTGATCAGGATGCAGCGCGATCTTATCAAGGAATACGCTGCATCCCCCCCAGAGTCCATGTCGGAGGAGGACAAACTGTTGCACTCCACCTGTATGGCCACTCTCAGGTCCGTGACTAATACCTCTATGCGGTTACTGTCCCATGCTACGGAGGGAGCCGCTAGAGCTGCAGGGGTAGGCCTAGTTACTAGACGTCAGGCCTGGCTCCGACATTGCGATTTCACGGAGCCCTTCAAGGCGTCATTTGAGCGCTCCCTTGATGGTTCTGCCCTTTTGGCAAAACTGTTCAGGATACTTTGACCCAGAGCGAGAAGGCGGAAGACGCTGTCTGCCATCGGAATCCGCTTCTCTGTGCCCCAGAGGTCCTATTCTAGGAACCAAAAGGGCCAAAGAAGATGTGGTTCGAAGTCGCAGCAGTCCCAACCCGCTCCGGACAACCAGTCCTTCCGTGGCAGAGGAGGACAGGGAGGACGCCGCCCAGGGGCAGAAGGGCTCCCAGGAACTTCGGGTCCAGAGAACCTTTCTCTGAGCGGCCCGCAGCAGCCCTGAAGGGTTGCCCGGCTGCTCCACTCTGGAGGCAGTCGGGGGCGTTCGAGCACCTAGTGGCATGGGAGTCCATAACATCAGACCGCTGGGTCCTCTGCATCATATCCAGAGGATACCTCATTCCATTTCATCACATCCCAAAATTGAAGTCCCTCCCCGACATTCCACCCGGTCAGTGGGAGGCCGCTTTGGCAGAAATTGGCCATCTGCTGAAGAAAAGAGCCATCCAGCCCGTCCCCCCAGATCGGATCAGGGTTCTACTCCAGGTTCTTTTTAGTGCCAAAAAAGACGAGGGACCTAAGACCAATATTAGACCTGTCACTCTTAATCCTGGCAGTTCCCAAGGAGAAGTTCCGAATGGTTACCTTGCAGTCCATTCTCCCCCTTCTGGGAGAAAATCACTGGATGTGCTCTATAGACCTCAAGGATGCATACTACCACATTCTAATGGACAGATGCTCCAGGAGGTTTCTTCGCTTCCGGCTGGGAGCCAGTCACTACCAATTCAGGGTCCTTCCCTTTGGTCTCACCACAGCCCCCAGGGTGTTCACCAAAGTATTAGCAGTGGTAGCGGCCCACCTGAGGCTTCAGGGGGTATAGATCTTCCCATACCTGGACGACTGGCTCCTCACTGCCCCAACAAGGCATTTACTGTTATTGGCGCGAGATTCCTTTCCCCATCTAGCTCCCCGCCTGGGCATCACAATAAATGCAGAAAAGTCCAACCTAGCCCCTATGCAATTCATAGATTTTATAGGTGCCAGGTTAGACACGAGACAGTTAAGAGCCTTCCTCACTGCGGACAGAGTTCAGAATCTGCAGCTCCAGGTGCGGGCCATCCTCCACTCCAGCTCAGTTCCAGTGGAGTTGATCCTGAGGGCTCTAGGGTCCATGGCAGCAGTGATAGCTCTTCTTCCTCTCGCCAGGTTCAATATGCGGGTCCTTCAGTCTTATCTTGCTCTTCCTATGCATCATCCCATTGCGATCAGCAAGGCTTGCAAGTGGTCCCTCCTGTGGTGGCTTCACTCACAAGATCTCCACGGAGGCCGCCCCTTTTGTGCTTCTCCCCCTCTTGCCACGGTGACCACGGATGCCTCCCGCCTCGGGTGGGGGGGCATTTTGCAGGCCGGATGGTCCAAGGCACGTGGAACGATTCAGAGACCTTACTGCATATCAATGTTCTAGAGATGAGAGCAGTGCTCTTAGCGTTGCAAGCACTACAGGCCTTTCTTCCCTTGGGAACTATTGCAATTCAGTCGGACAACATGTCTGTCATCTGGTACATCAACAAACAGGGGGGAACCAGGTCTTACCCTCTTTGTCGAGAAGCCATGAGAGTGTGGGAATGGGCAATCTCCACCAACCGCTTTCTCATCGCAACGCATATTCCGGGTCGGTCCAACATCCTTGCGGACAAACTCAGTCGCACCATTCTCTCCCCTTACGAGTGGTCTCTCAATGCTCAAGTAGCGAAATGCATCTTCGCACGGTGGGGAACTCCTTGTTGCGATCTTTTTGCGTCTCCCTCAAACACCAAGTGCGACAGTTTTTCGCTCTAATCCCTCCTCCCGGAGATACCCCAAGAGGCAGCTCTGGTGCATGCTTGGCCCCGGTCTTCTTCGCTTACCCCCCTTTGCCTCTGATGCTCCAAGTTCTTCAGAAAGCCTCTCGGTTGGGGTGCAGAATGATTCTCATTGCCCCATTCTGGCCTCGACAGATCTGGTTCCCTTTCCTAAGGTCTCACTCAGTGAATTCACCTTGGATTCTAGATCCCATTCCGGATCTGATATCTCACCCGTCCCATCTATCAGCCCCGAATCTGGACAACCTGAAGCTAACTGCTTGGCTGCTCCAGTTCCACTCCTAATCAGGACTCCCGGTATTTTGTCTCCAGTTAAGGCCATCCTGGTAGCGGCTCATAAACCATCTACCAGGAAAGTTTACCGCAGCAAGTGGAAACGTTTCTCCGTTTGGGCGGAGAGGCAAGGTCTAGACCCCTTCACAGTTCCCCTTCCTCTGGTGCTTGACTTCCTAACCACTCTTTTTAATGATGGTGCCAGCAGTTCCATGGTCAAAGTGCAACTTGCGGCAATTTCTCACTATCATATTGGTCAAGACTCCAGTCCACTGATGTCTGCCAAATTGTGTAAGATTTTCCTAAAAGGTACTTTTCTCCTTAGACCCCCTGTAAAGCAAGTGGTTCCTCCTTGGGACCTTTCATTGGTTCTTCAGGCCTTGACCGCTCCCCCCTTTGAACCTGCGGCTACGGTAGATCTAAAATTTTTATCTTTCAAGACTGCCTTTTTAGTAGCCATTACCTCGGCCAAGAGAGTTTCAGAACTTCAAGCCTTATCCATCAAGCCTCCTTACTTGGTCTTTCATCCGGACCATGTATACCTCAGGACCAACCCGTCCTTTCTTCCTAAGGTAGCTTCTGAAGCAAATATTAATCAATCTATTAACCTCCCTGTTTTCTTTCCTAAATATCAAAACAAAGGTGAATACAAGCTACATTCCTTAGATGTTCACAGGCAACTTCGATTTTATCTGAACAGGACAGCTGGTCATAGGCAATCCGACCAGTTGTTTATTTCCTTTGCTAAATTCAATTTGGGTAAACCAATTTCCAAAGTCTCCTTATCACGCTGGATTTCGCAGTGCATCTTATTGGCTTATCAAGCTTCTGGGAGGCCCTTGCGGAGGAGTACATGCCCATTCAACCCGGTCAGTCTCTACTTCAGCGGCCTTTAAAGCTAGGATTCCTCTGGATGATATTTGTTCAGCAGCCACTTGGGCTTCATCTCATACCTTTATTTCCCACTACAAGTTGGATATTACATCTAGAGGTAGAGCATCCTTTGGCTCCACAGTGCTCCGGAATATCCTTCCATGATGGCCGCCCAAGATTCAGGTAGCTGGGGACTCTGTCCCACAGGTTGCAGACAAATGAATCTCCTACTTCAGATTTAGAAGTTATGTACTCACCATAACATTCCATCTGAGTAGGTGTATTCATTTGTCTGCAACCATCCCACCCTCCTATCCCCCTGGCCTTGTCAGTTTCCTGCATATTACGTGTTACCCTTTCTAGGGTATTTTTATTGATGGCAAACTTGATCTGAGGTCATGTAGGGAGAGCAGGGCATTATGGGTGAGGGGAGGAGGAGCTGAGAGCTCGGATCCATAGCTGGAAAACCATGCCGGTTCGGATCCGATATCGGATCCATAACCCACAGGTTGCAGACAAATGAATACACCTACTCAGATGGAACGTTATGGTGAGTACATAACTTCTAATTTCCACCCTCCAAACTTCGGCTCCGTCCTGTTATTTGTTGGCCCAGACCCTGACTTACTTCGGGTCATTGGCACTTTTGAGTGGTGTCGTCGAGGCTTAAGTTTCAGGGTTATCTGTATATGCTTCAGCATCATCACTGTGTCTCGGAGTTTGTTTTAGACAGCTCAGCTCCAATATGAATGTTGGGTCTAGGTGTGGATCCCACAGGTTCGGGTTTGTCTTCCATACCTTTGAGTTCCAGGACCCAAGAGGTCTGCCTCAGCCTTTTGATGATGAGAGGATGTCCTCTTCTTGAGAAAAGGATCAGATGTCTCAGCCAACATCCCTTCCCAATTTTCATCTGCATCTCTGGCCAGTCCTGTTCTGGGACAGCCTGCATTAGCTGGCCTTCAGTTGGCCCCCTAGGTGGGGCTTCCCCAACTCTTCCTCCTCCTGTCCATCTTTTTCATAAGAGGTTTTGGGAAACAGAAGTGCAAGAAGAAGCACTTTGATTCCCCAGAGGAGTCCCTCACGGAGAATACTGACCTCAAGAAAGGAGAGGGTTCCCCCAAGTCCCTATATGTTGCCTCTGTGGGTGAATTGTTGGAGCTGCTTCAACAGCGAAGGGGCTGGACCACTGTAACCCCCTCATCTGGAAGAGTTTGTTTTTCTGGAGGCCTTTGGCATAGGCCCATCCACACTGTGCGTGGTTCCCCCCTCTGGATACCCTTATAGACGTGGTCCCCTGAAGACAGTCGAAGGAACCTGACACAGTGGAGCCTATCCCTAGAAAGCCAGACAGAGTTCCTGCCCCCCCCGACCAAAGACTGATCTCATCAGAGTAAGGGTCCAGCTGTCAATGCCACTGTGGTGGCAGTAGCTGCCAGAAATAGATTTCTGAGGAGAGCTCCTCTATTCACTCCCCCCCCAACAGGGATTCTTGGGTGCTGGATCAATTAGGGAAGCAATCCTGTACCTCAACCACCTTTGCTTTGAGGGCACTATACGTATTGCACTTGACAAGGCTTCAGTGGGACCTAGTGTCTGAAGTGTCAAGTACTCTTAACAGACCAGCAGTCTCCTGATAACAGAAAAAGCTAGAGACTCACTTGTCCATTTGGTTTCCATCACCAATGTTTCAATGAGACTCATTTACAATGAGGCTGATGGAGCATCTAGAGTGTCAGACTCTGGGATTGCAATGCAGTGTCATGCCTGGATGCAGTTGCCTAAATTTGCAGACTGCTTAAAAGAATACTTCCATCAATGACCTCTTTGAGTGGTCCATCTTGTTTGGACCCATGGTTAAGGGCACTTTGATGAGGACTAAACAAGATGGGAAGACTGTCCATTGCCCGAGTAAGCTTTATCCCCTAGCAATCCTTTTCTAGGAATAGGTTGGTACTAGGCTATCAGCCCTAGGGCCTATACAAGCCTAGCCATAACAATTCCCTGGATATTTCTTCCCACAATATTTATTTCTCTGGACCCCTGTCTAGCAGGACAAGAGATGTGATCCCCAGGGTGAATTTCCTATCTCCCATCCAATTGTCAAGGTTCCTTTTGAAGAGGGCCAAGGAGGCACTTTGCTTGACATGTATGGGCAGTCTATTCCAGAGTATAGGGAGTCTCTGGGTCAAGAACCTAGCCCTCCAGCATGTTTTGTTCATTGTGATGATAAGGTTTAGATCCCTGGAGCGTTTGGCTCTGAGGGATTGGGATTTCTTTAAGTGGAGCATATCCAACAGCTCAGGGTTTGACATGGCCTTGTATGTTAAGCAGAGATCGCCTCTGAGTAGACGATATGCCACAGAGTATAGCTGGAGTTTTTTTAGACGGTCAGCATTGGGCATCTGCTTTAGGCCTGTGATTTTTTTAGTGAGGTATTTCTGCAGCCTTTCCAGCTGTTGCAGATGTCTTGTGAGGTACATACCAAATGGGCATTGTACTCTATAATGGGTCTAATGAGGGATGAGTACAGTGGGACAATGCCCTCCTTTTTTCTGGATGAAAAGCCCTTGGTGATGAAGTATGTGACACAGAAGGATTTCCTGACTGTTGTGGTGATGTGGTTATCGAAGGTGAGACCACTGTCCACCTGTGTCCCCAAGTCTCTCATCACACTTTTGGTGTTTAGTGTACTACCATATATGTGGTAATTCATGGGTACAATGTTTTTCTCAAAGGGGATAACTATACATTTATTGGCATTAAGATTGAGCCCATGGCTCTGGCACCAAGCATCTGTTTCTGTAAGGCCCTTTTGTATAATATCCACATCAGTTGGGGATTCAATAATGGCTCCCAGTTTGCAGTCATCTGTGAACTTTGTTAGCCAGAGTCCCTTAGTTTTGGCCTGTATTTCAGAGAAGTAGATGCCAAACAAGAGCGGTCCCAGGACTGAACCCTGAAGGTACTACACTTGGAACTTTTCTGGAGCTGGATTTGGAGTCTGCTACTTTTACAGTCTGGGTTCTGTCAGTAAGCCAGTTGGCAACCCATCGAGTGACGTAGGGATTTATGCCCAGCTTAGTAAGTTTATCTATGATTCCAGAGTTGGGGATGGTGTCTAAGGCCTTGTGAGGTCCAGATAGGCTGTGTGGACCACCTTACCCTTGTCCACAGTTCTGGAGACTGATTTGAAGAAGTCAGTCAGGTTCAGGAGACCAGATCGACCCTTCATGAACCCAAACTGGGTGGGATCCAGTGTTTGAAGGTTGCCAATGTCTTTGTTTATAAGTTCCATGATAATGCATTCCATGCCCTTGCAGATCAGGCTCGTCAGACTGGTGGGACGGTAGTTCCTGGGATCCAAAGTGGATCCCCCCTTGTGGAGTGGGATAACTGTAGCTGTGCGCCACTCAGTGGGCACAAAGCCTGAGGTGAGGCTATAATTAAATCAGAAAGGGGGTAAGCTTCTTGCTTTCAGGGAGTCACAGATGTTCTTTGTGTTTCACTGTTGCAGTCATCACCTGTGGGGGTTATCCCTGCTGTGGTAGCCCTTGGTCGGCCCGAATACCAGAGTCAATTGTTTTTTGCACCGGCTGCCGTCGCCTGTAGTCTGATGTCAGGTCATCAGTGCTATAAAGCAAAGCAGCTGACGTCATTACATCGGGCTTTCTTGCCATGGAGCCTGTAGCAGAAGCAGTTTGCATGAGTGCCGGTTGGTCGCTACCAGAAGTTGAATTTCAGCAGAAAACACCTAAAGTTAAGTACACCATTGGGGACCCTTATTTTTTCTTGCGCTAACCGATGTCCAAGAAAGTTAATTGTCTCACCTGTGGAAAGCAGATCTCACACTGAGACTTTCATTCTTACTGCATCACTTGTTTAGGCCCAGACCATGACCTCCCTCATTGCTGGTTCTGTGCCCTCTTTAATGCGAAAACCATTCGCCGTAGAGCTCTTTTTGTAGACTATTTTTGTGTTCCGTCTTCAAATTCTGATATGGCATCTGTCAGCCAACAATCTGTCAACATTCCAAAAAAACATAGAGATAAAGATAGAGACAGGCCACACAAGGCTAAGCCTTCTGACGATGCTACTGCTAAGCAAGTCAGTTCTCTGGAATTCAGTGAGGCACTTTCGCAGCCACTGATGCTGACTTGCTTTCTACAAAGGCCTCTGCTGAGACCCTTTTGGAGTCTGGTATGCCGCAGAAATCCACTTTGTCTTCTGAGCCTTTAGCATTATCTGCCTCAGTTGGGTCTGGAGCTGCAACGCAGGCACCAGCTTCCGAGGAGGCCTTTCGCACTACCTATTGTAGACAAAAAATGTCTTCGGATCCGACTGCCACTTCTCAGTGACAGACTGATTCTTCAGACTTAGAAGCCAGGCCACTCCTAGTAAATCTGCTTCTAGCCACCATCTTGCTACTGCTACCCCACCCCAAGCTCAAATGCTCAAAATGGTGGAAGATCTCATCTCCTTTATCCAAGGTACTCAGGCCCCCACTCCAAAAAGGAAAAAGCATTCTTCTCAAGAAATTATGGCGCAGACCAAGAGTCTGAGGAATATGATTATTCTGTTTTGAAGAGGAACACCACCCCTTAACTGTTTGAGGATTCAGATGCAGAGAAATCCATCCATTCTGCCTCCACTCCAGTGGACTTCTCCGGGGAAACCCTTCACTCCCTCAGGGAACATTTTCAATGGAAATCTCAAGACTTTCCACACTCGAAGAAATGACTTGGAGAGTTTCTGGACCTGCCCCAGCACAGATCCCTGGCCATCCCACCTGTTTTGGAAGTGGTGGATGATGGTTTCCATGAATCCAGCTTAGCCCCTGATGCCCTGCCTCCTGCTCCAACTAAACCTGACAGGTACTATAGAGTACTGAATTCTCAAAAATATCTGTAGAGGAATCCAGCTCTACAGACCCTGAGGTCATTACACAAGGACCCAAAGGAGCTAAGACTAGTTCTGCCAAGAATGCTCTTCCTTCTGACAAAGACTCCAGAGCTGTGGACAGATGGGGTAAAAAAGTATACACCTCTGCAACCTTGGCTATTAGAGCACTCAATTCAGTTCCATCTGTTAAAATATTAATACACTTTGGAACAATTAAAAATATTATTACATCTCCTGATGGTGCCGACTAAAAAGATCTGGCAGAATTACTACACTCTGCTTCTCAAGTAGCCAAACACTCATTACAATGTGGATATGATACCCTAGAAGCCTGTAGCAGGGCAGCAGTGACAGGATATGTTATCAGAAGACATGCATGGCTGAAGGAACAACCTCTCCCTGATTATGTCAAGTCTAAACTTATTGATGCATCCCTAGATAAGGAACGCCTATTTGGAGAAAAAGTAGAAGAGGTGCTTAAAAAGATAGAAGACAAAGCAAAATCTCTGCAAACAGTAAAAGATTTCTTTCAAATTCAACCTCCCAGATTCAGCAGGAACTTTCCCTCTAAGCACTGGGCCTTCCCTGCACCTAGCGGACAGGGCCAAGGTAAGCCCTGCAGGGACAGGCCATCCACACCCCTATCCCAGGGCCAGCAAAGAAACAAACAATGGACCACTTCCATCTCTAAGGCAGGGAGTTCTAAGCCAAGTTTCTATGGCAAGCGCTCATAATGCCCCCCCCCTCCTTTCACTCATCAAAATTAGGAGGAAGGCTCACCCTCTTCAAGGACAACTGGGTCTCTATAACCAAGGACCAATGGGTCTTAAAAATCATTTCTCAGGGATACAGATTCTCCTTCAGTGAACTCCTTATTCCAACAGGGTACCCAGACCTCCCCCCAAACCAGTGGGCAGAGGCATTGAAACAGATCCAAACTCTAATATCCCAGGGGCAATAGAACCTGTCCCTCCAGATCAAACAGGAAAAGGTTTTTACTCCAGACTATTCCTTGTTCCCAGAAAAGTGGGCTCTTGGTGCACCATCCTGGACCTATCCAAACTGGATACCTCCTTGGTGGTCCCCAGATTCAAAATGCTAACCTTGCAGCAGTTCCTGCCTATGCTCACACAAAATGTCTGGCTTGTGACACTAGACCTAAAAGATGCCTACCTCCACATCTCCATCAGGGAATCGTGCAGAAAATTCCTGCGCTTCAGAGCAGGCTATATCAACACTTTCAGTTCTCTGCACTGCCCTTCAGCTTATCTACTGCTCCAAGAATATTCAGCAAATACTTGGACCTGGCTATAGCATTCTGCAGACGGTGAAATATACAGATTTACCCTTATGTGGATGACTGCCTCATTCAGGCGGAGTGCAAAGAAAAGTTGCTCCAGGACCTTCTCTTTGTCAAATCACTCCCAACTTACCTAGGGTTCACCATCAACGAGAAAAATATCAAAGCAAAACCCCACCAGGAAAATTGTTTTCTTGGGAGCTGTGCTAGACACAGCAACCCAAATGGCCTTCCTATCCCCAGAAAAGCAGAGCTTCCTGCCTCTCTACTTCACCCAGCTGGCTTCCAGAAGTCACCTCACTGTGAGGAAGTTCCTACAAGTCCTGGGGATACATGGCATCTTGCATCCTTCTCGCCAGGCTTCACATGAGAAAACTGCAGAAAGAACCTTTGGTGTCGGCACTCAGTCCCTAGAGACCACTCTCCCTCTGATCCCTTGTATAAGGGCCGAATTTCTCTGGTGGGCCGAGGTCTGTGCCATGAACAAAGGTCTTCTCTTCATCCTCCGCCCCTTCTGGCCAGACCATCACCACCAACGCCTCAGACATTGCTTGGGGCGCTCACCTATCAGGCAGGTGTACCCAAGGGCTTTGGAATGCCCAGCAATTTCACTTGCACATCAACCAGAAAGAAATGATGGCAGTGCAAAAGTCTCTGACTTCCTTCCAACCCCATCTCAGGCCAGGGATCCTCTTTATAAAAACAGACAACACCACAGTAATGTGGTACATCAACAAGCAGGGGGGCACCCAATCTTACCCCCTGTGCAGGTTAGCCATGAGTCTGTGGCTTACAGCCACCTCCATGGGGCTACACCTAATTGCCAAATACTTACCAGGGATCAACAAAACATTGGCGGACCACCTAAGCAGAAACTTACTGGACCCCCACGAATGGCAGCTCCACAGAAAAATCTTTCTATAAATCACCAAGGAGTGGGGGACCCCAGAAGTGGACATCTGCCTCGCACCTCAACCACCAGCTACAGAAGTTCTGTACCAGGGAGTATCACCTCCGAGCATGGAAGGTGGATGCCTTGACCTTCCCCTGGAGCTCCATCTTTGTGGACGCATACCCTCTTCTGCCCCTTATTCCCAAGGTTCTGATCAAAATAAGAGAGGAGAGACCAAAGGCCATCCTCATTGCTCCAGATTGGCCTAGACAGCATTGGTACACCTTGTTACGCAGTCTGACCTTACAACCCCCAAAGCTGCTTCCCTTGATGTTAGACTTCTTGACCCATGAGAGGGGGGGAAGGTACTGCACCCAGACCTACAAACTCTCAAACTTTTAGCATGACTTGTACACTAAAAACTAACAAGGAGTCTCTGTTAAGCAAACAGGTCCTGGACATCATCACAGAGGCCCGAAGGCCCAGCACAAGAAAATCATATACAGGAAAATGGAAAAGATTCTGCTCCTGGAAACAATCAAAAGGGGGGGCAGTACCTCCCAACCTTCTATCCCTCTTATCCTGGGTTACCTAGTAGAGCTGCTCAATAGTGGCTTCTCTCTCCTTTATTAAAATCCATGCCTCTGCCATCTCTACCCATTATGATTGAGACCCATTCCTCTTCTCTCATCCTTTGATTAAGCAATTCTTCAGAGGGACTTCTAATATTAGGCCTCCGATGCCACCCTGGGACCTGAATTGTGTTAGAAAAACTAACCTTAGCTCCTTTCAAACCTGCCGCTTCAACAGAATTGAAATACCTCTCTTGGAAGACTGCCTTCCTACTACCTATCACCTCAGCCAGAAGGGTTTCAGAACTTCAAGCTCTCATGGCTGTCGAGCCCTTCATAATTTTCCATGCAGACAGTCTCCCTGAGGACTAACCCTTCCTTTATGCCTAAGGTGGTATCTGATGTGACCCTTAACCAGGTCATATACCTTCACACCTTCTTTCCCAACCCTCAAAACAAGGGGGAAAGAATTCCACAGTTACTGGACATGCACAGACAACTCAGATACTATCTGGACCATACTAAGCCATTCAGAAAAACAGACCAGCTTCTTGTAAGCCTTTCCCCAGGGGCAGAGGAGAAGCCCATCTCCAAACAAACCATTTTCAAATGGATTTCACACTGTATCGATTTTTGCTACTGACTACATAGGGAAACCCATCCCCAAGTCTATCTGTACCCACCACACTAGGGCTACCTCCACTTCCACTGCCTTTCTCAGAGGAGTACCTACCAGGGACATCCTGGAAGCAGCCACCTGGACCTCTGCCCATACCTTTACAAAGCATTACCACCTACCTCTCTTCTTTAAGTCTAGGACAGGGTTTGCCTCTGCAATTCTGCAGGGCCTCCTGACCCATACCTGGGACTCAACCTATCCTTCCACCCTTTTCCTCAGCTTTGAGAATCCTCTCACAGGTGATGACTGCAACATTGAAACACGAAGAACATAGTACAGTTGTGTACACTTAGCATAAATGTAGATGTTTGAGTGTATTAACTGCTGCAGTCTTGGTTTCCCTCCCTCCATCCCCCATTTAACATCTTCCCCTAGGGGGACACAAGCTTCCCAAGGTGGCTTTTAGACACCAGCACCACTTCTCTCTTTTCCCTTGTGCTTCTGATGGGTTAGGGCAAAAAAAAACTGATGAAATGACATCAGCTGCCTTACTTTATAGCACTGACAACCTGACGTCAGACTACAGGCAACGGCAGCCAGCGCACAAAAACATTGACTCTGGTATTCGGGCTGACCGAGGGCTACTACAGCAGGGATAACCCACAGGTGATGACTGCAACAGTGAATACATTCGAACATCTACATTTATGGTAAGTGTACACAACTGTACTTTCTCTTCTTAGGATGCTCTTCTGAATGGTTCCTCCTGAGGGTGGGAGGGAATCGTAACTTAACACCAGCAGCTGGGCAGAGGTGGCCCACAAAATCTGGGCTTCCACAGGTTTTTTCTAGTGAGCCCTTTCAGCAGTCCTGAAGATTGCCCAACTGCTCTTCTGTGGAGGCATTCGGGGTCGTCTAGCTCTCTACCCAAAAGCTTGGGAGGCCATCATCTCAGATGTCTGGGTGTTGAGATTTGTATTTAGAGGTTATTTCATTCTTTTTCTAGATATTTCAAACTCTCACAAAATATCTCCAAGATGTCCCACCCTGTCAGAGACTTTGCACAGCAGCAGAAATCCAAAAGCTGATTGTTTATTACATTTGTTAACATGGTAATGTCAGTCTGGTAATGTCAGTCTGGGCCAGGAGCCTGTTTTCAGCAGAGACTCTGGGAGAAAAGCTCCAAACAGTAACAATACTAACACTAAAAAGTATATAAATACAAATGCAAATAACTGAGTACACATATATAAACAGTGCAGAACAAAATAATAGTGAAAAAAATGAATACTAACAGATACGTCAGTAGCTATTTACATCTACAGATTATGAGCATAGTACATATGAACCAATGTCCTACAGAGCAGTGCAATGAAGTTATGTAATAAAGCAGTGCAGCACAGATATAAAATGAAGAAGTGGGAATGCTAGATCAAGTCATTCAGGAGGTCCACCAGACCAGATGGGATCCAGGGTCTAGTCCAGATTCTTTAGTCTCAAAGAAAACACAGGAACTCAGACCAATTTTGTATTTAAGCAAACAAAATCAGTTCATCAAAAGGATCAAGTTCTGGATGGTCACCAAGCAGTCCATATTGCCTCTTCTGAGGAAGGACAATTGGATGTGCTCGACAGATCTTTCCCAGAGGTTCCTTCACTTGTGTTTGGGATTCTGTCATCAGTTCAGACCCGTCATTTGGTCTCACCCCCCCCCCCCGGGTGTTTACCAAGTGCATTGCAGTGGTCAGAGCCGGACTGTGGCTGCAGGGATTTCAGGTCTTTCTGTACATGGGCGATTGGCTACTCACTACCACCCACAAAGGCTTTGTTGATCTCAACCAGGGATTTCTTACTCCAACTATGCAACAACTTGGGCATTACAGTCATCTATTCGAAATCAGACCTTCAACCTGCACAAATCCTAGAGTTCATAGGGTGTTGTGTAGACACAGTCTGTTAAATTGCCAGGCTCACAAGCTCCAGAGTTTTCAGTCTCTGAGCTCAGGCCCTGTCAGTACTTGCAACTACGAAACCTCCAGCTCATGCACTTATGAAGCTTCTGGGTCATATGGTAACATTGTTAGGACTGGTCCTTCTAGCCAGATATCCCATGAGGGCACTGCAGTGGATACAGGCCATTCAGTGGTCCATCTGAACTCATTCTTTGGATTTCCCTATATGGCTGATGAGAGCGTCTCGAGCAGACTCTCAGTGGTGGTGACAGTCTCTCTTATTAACGGAAAGGAAACTATTCCCTTCTTCTTCGGCCACGGACACTTTCCTCATTAGGGTGGGCATTTCGAAATGAGAGCAGTTGAAGAGTCCTGGTCTTCCACAGAGGCTCATGTTCACATCAGTGTTCTGGAGATGAGTGGTTCTCATTGCATTGCAGGGTCTTCATGATGTTCTCCTGGGGGCATGATTGCAATACAGATGGACAATGTTTGTCATCTGATATCTCAACATACAAGGAGGAGCACCTTCTTTATTAGGAGGTCATGCGAGTTTGGCAGTGGGCAATCTCCTCTCAGTGGTTTCTGGTGGCAATGTATATCCTGGAGAAATCCAGAGTTCTGGCCAACAGCCTCATGAGTGGTTCCTAAATCTGAAAGTGGCAGCTTGGAAATGTTCGGCACAGGGGCACTCCATGTTGCAGTCCATTTGCTTCTCCATCCAACACCAAGTGTGATGGCTATTTATGCCATTGTTGCCCCTCCAGCGCAGTCACCCTAGGGCAATATGGTGCTTGTTTGACCCCTCTTCCTCTGATGGTAAAGTTTCCACAAAAAACAGCCTGCTGCAGAGCTACACTGATCCTCATTGCCCCCTTTTGGCCTCATGAGGTATGGTTTCCTTTCCTTTGGCCTCTTATGAAATATCCCCCTTTGAGTACTGAATCCTATTCATGATCACATTTCTCAACTAGCAGGTCTGGATCCTCCCAGTTATCCATCCCTCAAGTTGACCGCATGGTTCCTACAAGTTCCCCTGATGGCCAGGAATCTCAGGCTTTCAAAGGAGGTCATTTATTTATTGTTTTCTTCTCAGAAGGAATCCACTAGAAAAGTGTATACCAGCAAATGGAAAAGGTTTGTTTTGTGGGTGGAGGCTCAGGAACTTGTACCCCTTTTCTGCCCCTTTGGAATCCATCTTGGATTTTCCGTCTGAGTTGTTTAGCTCAGGCTGTAGCTTTTCTACTGTCATTGTACAGTTAACTGCATTTTCTAACTCTCATATCTGTAGAGATAGTATGCTCTTGGCATCTCTCGATATATCCAAGGCTTCTCTCAAAGGTACTTTTCTACTTCGCCCTCCAGTATGAGATTCAGTCCTTCCCTGAGTTCTGCCTTTTGTTCCTCAGGTTCTAGCTGGTCCTGTTTTTGAACCTTCAGCTTCCTCGGATTTGAAGCTGTCTTGGAAAACGTTTTTGGTGGCAGTTACCCTCTACAAAAAGAGTTCGAGTTGCAAGCACTTGATTCTTCCCTCCCTTATTTTTTTCTGTAAAGACCATTTCTCTCTCCATATGATCTTTTCTTTTCTGCCTAAGGTAGCATCCAAGATTAACCTCAATTCCCTTCATTTTCCTTTTTTTCCCGCAAAAGTTTATATCTTCCACGTTGTTTGGATGTGCATAGGCAATTAAGATTATTTCAGGAAATCGAATCCGTTTTCTCTCATTTTCAAAGTTCATGCTGGGCTGTCCTGTGTCTGAAGTAACGTCTTCCATGTGGCTGGGTGGTTGTATTTTGTTTTCATATTCCTTGAAAGTTAAGACTCTTACAGAGGCCCAAAGGTCATTCAACAAGGGCTTATGTAGCTGCTTCAACAGCTTTTCTTTCTAAAGTACCTATGGATGGTGTGTGTGCTGCTTCTACTTGGCTGGGACACCATACTTTTGTGTTCCATTACAAGCTGAACATTCAGATTAGATCCAGGGCTTCCTTTGGCTTCACTGTGTTGGGGAATATACTTTTTGTTCCTCCAGAGGGATTATCATGGCTGGAGAGACTGCCCCACAGGTTGAATCCAGACAGAGCAGACAAAATCTGGTACAAAAATGATGTACTCACCATAATGATGTACGTTGTCCGTCTCAGTCAGAATAATCTGATCAATTCATTTCATATAGGAGGGAAGGCCCATCTGTAAACAGACCATATCCAGATGGCTAGCCCACACCATCTGCTTCTGTCATTCCTTGCGTGGCAAGACCCTCCATGGAAGGTATTACTGTCCACTCCTTTAAGACCTCTACAGGCAACACTATTTTGCTTGGCTGGAGGGGTGGGGTCACTACATAGTCCATCTAGGAAGCATCTGTTTAATTATCTGGCAGTCCTTATTCCAAACATTACAGTGCTGGGATTGTATGCAGGACCAGTGCAAGGTTTGCCATGGCCATTGTGTAGGGATTACTACCCTTCTTTCCCATGGTCACACACTGGTTCTTAAGTTCTGGGAATCTTCTCGGGGTGACAGAACTGCACAGTGACTTATGATCGTAGTACAACTGTTTCCATCTCTTTTAAGACTGTATGGGCATTGCAGTCTTCCTCCCTTCCATCACTGTTCTTTTGACCTGGGTGCCTTATCTCCTCGTTGTTGAATGAGAATTTGGAGAGGCAGCTTGGGAGGATCTTTTGGTCAGACTGCTTCCCTGGGGATCGCTGTCTGACATCAAACCACAGTAATTCAGTCTGCCATGGCAGGAAAACTGCATATAACAACAGACTGTTTTCCTCTGTGTACCACTGACATGACAGCCAGATGTGAGGGTGTCCACCTGACCAGAATGGGGAGGATGAATAACTGGAGATCAGGGTGGCCTTCAGGAACTCTGCCATATAAGGTCTGAAGAGTTATCACTGCACTAGTGAATGTACTCAAACCTCTACAACTATGGTAAGCTCCTAATAACTGTACTTTCTCGTGCAGTCATATAAACAACTTTTGTTACTTTTAAATATGCAGGCTATTTTTTCTGTTTGCTTCAAGTTCTCTGACTACAATTTTTTTCCAGTATGATTCACCCTTTCTTTCTCTCTCTTTTTTTTGTTTGCTCAAACACTGGTTAAAACTCTGCACAAACATCCTAATGTTTAGACTCCAATTTATCTGTTAGGCTAGAATATACACATTTTATGTATACGTTGTTTGCATCTTGGTGATCTGTACACAGTACTCTTACAGCTATTCACATTCTCCAGTCCACAATTTTAAATTCCCGTAATTTATGCAATACCATGCTACAGAAACATTCTTGGTCATCAGGTGAATAATGCCATTTTCCTCTTGTTCTTTTTTGTTCCATTTTCTTGCCTGCACATAACATACAGTTCATAATACAGATGTCACCTATCCCTTGTAAAGTTCAGTAGAACTGCCACTAATTAATTTGCATCCATTCTTAACTGACATTTTTCATCCCCCTCTTGTCATTTTTGTATCCGCCCATTTCTTTATCATTTTTGTTTGCTGCTGTTGCTTTCGACTTTAATCTTCCTCTTCCAACTCACTTTTAGTTGTTTCCATAAGACTTTTCACTTAATATGTTAAAAGTCCTCTTCTGTATTCTCATTACTGCTAATATATGTAATTATTTAATTTAATTACATAATTTAAATTCTTCCTCATTTTCTTGTTCTGCTGACGTTTTCTTGTTAATGATGAAAGGTGATGATTTATCTTCATATTCAGAACATTCCAGCCAGCATATCCCTCCTATCCATATTTAATACAACTAGGTTGATACTGTCATGCTTAATATACTTCACACATTATTGTACACAATTTGTTTTATGGCTTTTACAAGTGTGTTTAATTAAAATTAAAGCATTTTGAGATTGTTTTTGAGATCGTTAATGCACTGAAATTCAGTTATTGCACATTCTACAAAATAAAAATCTGATTTAACAGAACAATTACATATAACAGCACAGCAATTACAGCTTAATTGACTACTTAATGCATAAATGGACAAGCTGTTTATGTATGTCGCCCCAGTCTCCTCCTTTCAGATGCTTTTTTAAAATGTTCTCTGATTCAAGTTGTGTTTTCCATCCCATTTTTATTGCATGAGGAAGCACCACATTTATCTAAATTCTCTAAGCATTTTCATTTTTCTCTTTTACTAGTACCTTTGCATAATATTCTTCAAATGAATGTTTAATAATCCTTCCGTATGCAAATTTATTCATATTTCTGACATAATCAACAGGCATGTTCAACTGTTTCCTAAGTCTTCCTGTAGTCTGTATAATTATTTCCTCAAACACCTTATAGTAATTCACACCAGCAAATATTCCTGAATAATCTTCAGAAGAAATTCCTTATTAATTTTGATCTTTCTTCTGTTCCTTTTCTAATTTAAACATGTAACACATTCATTGCATCTTCTAAATAAATGATGTTAAGTTGTCTATCTCGCCTTCATTCTTGCTGGATGGGTTCGGAGCCGATCCTCGGCTCCGACTCGGCCAATACTAAAGCTCGAGAGCTAATTCCACCGGCTCGAGGCTCTCCCATATCCCACAATGCTAGGCGGTAACTCCTCAGATCTCGTTTGCCGCTTAGCTGACGAGGTGCTTTTTCAACCGGCTCTGCAGGTTAGTTAAATTTATAAAAGTTTTACTAAACTTAGACCCCCTTTAAGTTAGTTTTTTGGTAGTATTTAGTTAATCACTTAGTATATTAGCACTCCCTTTCAAATTCCTTCCCTTTTCCAAAAAAATTTTCCAAGGGTTCTTCCCTTAGGCCTCAGGCCCCTTCCCACCCCTCCTAGTAGTTGGAGTGAGTGTGCTTTTATATAGGGAATTTTTCAGTGTAATCTGTATGTTTGGGTGAGTGATTGCACTACTTTTGTATCTTTAGATATGTCTAAAGAATTGAAGGTCTCAGGCTTTAAGAAGTGTGACTCGTGCTGTCAGAAGATGTCTCTGACAGACGGTCACACTTCTTGTGTGTATTGCCTGGGACCTTTACACCTGCAGGACTCTTGTGCTGTCTGTCACAGTTTCAGCCCTAGAGTCCTGCAGGAACGTAAAAATAAATTAATCTTAAGAGGCTTATTGAAGCCTGAGGGCCCCTCGACACAGTCTATGTCGGGGAAACCTTCTAAGTCCTCCAGGTAGTCGGCTCCAGTGTCCGAGCTGTCCTCCGGAGGTTCAAAGACCGTTGATTCTAGATCTGCCACACACACTGTGTCCTCGGCTTCGGCTGGAGCCGAGACAGATAAGTCAAAGTCGGTTCCGATACTCTTGTCGGAACCGACTACTAGAAAGAGGTCCAGGTCTCCTCCTATCGGCTCCGTTCATTCGGCTCCAGCCTCACCGCTCTTGTCTGAACGGAGCCATAGGTCACACTCCTCTAGGTCCTCCAGACTTTCGGACCATGATTTGCAGAGGGTGGTGAGTAGACTTCTTAAGTCCGAGGCACTAGCCCAGATGTTGCACAGCCCGACTCAACAGTCGATGGCTACCCCTGTTCCATTAGACATTCCTCCTCTGACTCTATTGAGTTCGGAGCCGGTGCTGCTCGGAGCCGAAACTGTGGGAGCGTCGGAACTGATACCTTTCCTTTCGGCTCCGTCGTCTGCTCTGATTTCCTCCTTGGAGGGATCTCGGTGCCGGACTTCCCTTGTCGGCTCCGAGGGGGCGAGTGGCATTGGACCCTTGTCCGACCCCGTTCTCCCTCTCGGTGCTTCGGCACTGGTTAGTTCGGCTCCGACATTGGCTTTTGAGCCATCCTTGTTGGTGCCGGGGGAGGTTTTATGCTCTTCGGAGTGGAGACCTCTGGCCCTGCCTGATAGGGGTGCCTTTGAGGTCATGTGGAGCATGTTAGAACCTGGTTCTATTCCACAGTCTGCCCCATCAGCTCCTCCCTCAACAGTGCCTGCGGTGATTTCTTCTCACCCCCTTGCTTCGGACCGTAGAGAATCTGCGCCTCAAGTATCCCCAGTGAGAATTTCCTCCTCTTCCGAGGCCTCTCCTGATCTTGCAGAAGAACCCCCTAGGAAGAAACAGTGCAAGAGGAAGCACATTGACTCCCCTGAGTCTGTCACCTCTGACACTGATTTGGAAGATTCTGAGGGTTCCCCCTCTGAAGATGTCTCCTTTGCAGACATGCTAGAAATCCTGAAACAGAGGGGGAATTGGCCAGCCCTTAACCCTTCAGAGGATGAATCAGTGTACCTTGAGGCGTTTGGTTCTCGACCTTCCACCTCCTGGGTGTCCCCTCCCTTTGACCCACTCATGGAAGTGGTGGCGAGGAAGGCTTGGGCAGCTCCTGACTCAGTGGAACCCACCCCTAGGAGGCCAGCCAGATTTATCACTGCCCCCAAAGACAAGGAGTTTTTGTCCAAAGGTGTCTGTCTGGATGCCATGGTGGTGGCTGCAGCCACCAAGAGGGAACTAGCGGATCCTTCGGTACCTGTTCATCCTCCTAATAAGGAATCTAGGACCATGGACAGGTACGGTAAGCGGATGTTTTCATCAGCGACTTTTTCTATGCATTCGCTGAATTACCTGTCATTTCACTCATCTCCAGAGGGACTTACTCAAGGACATGAGTGAAGTGTTGAAGGACCCATCAGCTGTGGGTTTTCAGGATAGGATGAACTCCCAGCTGGCTACCCTTAATTCAGTAGTTAACTCCTCCATGCGACTAATTTTGTACGCGGCTGATGGAGCGAGCAGAGCCGCAGGTACAGGGGTGGCCTTACGCCGCCATGCCTGGATGCGGCTATGTAGCTTTGCGGACCCTTTCAAGGCGTCCTTCACTAACTCCCCCTTGGACAGATCATCACTCTTTGGTCCACAAGTGAAGGATACTCTGACAAGGTGCGAGGTAGAAGGTAAGACTCTTTCTGCTGTCGGAGTCCGTTTTTCTACCCCTTCTAGACCCCACCCCAAGGGTCAGAAGGGGGGGGGAGATGTGGATCCGCAAACAACCACAGGGTGTCTTACCGGATGCACAGAGTCATTTCCCCTCTAGAGGCAGAGGGGGGAACAATAATAATAGACGCCGTCCTAGAGGCAGAGGGGGGCCCGCAGAATCAGGGTAGTCGAGAAACCTTCTCTGACAAACCCTTTCAGCACCCCTGAGGGGCTGCCCGACTGTCCACCTTCGGAGGCAGTCGGGGGAAGATTCTCTGTACCCAAAAGCCTGGCTTTCACTTACTCAAGACAAGTGGGTACAGTCTATCATATCCGAAGGCTACAGAATTCCATTCATTTGCATCCCAAAACAATCCAGAAAATCCCTTCCAGATGTTCCACCCAGTCAAAGGGAGCAAGCAGCACTAGAAATTTCAAAGCTGCTAGCAAAAAGAGCCATTCAACCAGTTCCAGCAGACCAGCAAGGATCCGGAATCTACTCCAAATTCTTTTGGGTTCCAAAGAAGACGGGGACTGGAGACCCATTTTGGATCTCAGCAACTTGAACAAGTTTGTCAAGAAAACGAAGTTCCGGATGGTCACGCTGCAGTCCATCCTGCCCTTTCTGGGTCAGGACAACTGGATGTGCTCCATAGATCTCCAGGATGCGTAATATCACATCAAAATGGACAGACAATCCAGGAGATTTCTCCGCTTCAGGCTAGGGGCCAGTCATTTTCAGTTCAGGGCCCTGCCCTTTGGTCTCACTACAGCCCCCTGAGTGTTCACCAAATGCATGGCAGTGGTCGCCGCTCATTTGAGGGGCCAGGGATTCCAGGTGTTTCCGTACTTAGACGATTGGATCCTGACTGCCACCACCAGGCATCTACTTCTCTTAGCCAGAGACTACACCTTACGAACCTGTCAGGCTCTAGGCATCTCTGTAAATTACGAAAAGTCTGTCTTGTCGCCCTGTCAGTCTATTACCTTTATAGGCGCAAGATTAGACACAGTCAGTCTGTCAGCCAGACTCATGGAACAAAGAGTAGCAGACATTCACAAGCAGGTTTCTCTTCTATTACGACACAACAAGGTCAAGGTCAGACTGGTGTTGAAAGTTCTAGGGATTATGGCAGCGGCTATTCCTCTCCTCCCCTTAGCCCGCTTTCACATGAGGATTCTTCAGTGGATGCTTTTCAATCAGTGGTCTTTTCAGCTTCTGTCAATGTCCCACACTATCAGCATAACTCAGTCATGCAGGAATCATCTTTTCTTGTGGGTCACATCCCCCCAGCTTCTTCTAGGGAGACCATTCCTCCGCCCCCGGCTGCAACTCTGACAACGGATGCCTCCCTGATCAGGTGGGAGGGGCATTACCAGGGCAGGACAGTCCAGGGCACGTGGCAGCCGATCGAGTGCCACTTGCACATAAATGTTCTAGAGACGAGAGCAGTGCTTTTAGCGTTGCAAGCCCTTCAGGACTCTCTTCCCAAGGGAACTATAGCAATTCAGACAGACAATATGTCCGTAGTGTGGTACATCAACAAGCAAGGCGGGACTAGATCTTATCCCTTATGTCGAGAAGCACTCAGACTGTGGCAGTGGGTGATCTCTTCTCAACGCTTCCTGATAGCAATGCACATTCCCGGAAAGTCCAATGTGATAGCAGACAGATTGAGCAGAGTAATCCTCATGCCTCACGAGTGGTCTTTGAAGAAATCAGTGTTGGAAGAAGTTTTTCGAACTTGGGGCCAACCTTGCTGCGATCTTTTTGCCCCTCCCCAAAACAGCAAGTGTCCCGATTTCTTCACCCTCTTTCCCCTACCAGGTCATCCCATCAGAGATGCTCTAGCTCACGATTGGCCTCCGGGACTTTTGTATGCCTTTCCCCCCTTCCCACTGATACCTCAGCTGATTCGGAAAGCCATCGCTCTGAAGGCCTTAATGATCCTCATTGCCCCTTATTGGCCTCGACAAGTTTGGTTCCCCTTTCTTCACCGTTACCTTTTGGGGCAACCATGGCATCTGGACCCAGTTCCAGATCTCTTGACCCATCAATCGGGTCAACTGCACCAATCCCTTTCTTCTCTGAACCTCACAGTGTGGTTCCTCCAATTCCAACCTTAGCCAGGCTCCCCTTAATATCTCACTCAGAGATATTTTGATAGCTTCTCATAAGTCTTCTACCCGGAAGATTTATAGCAGCAAATGGAAACGTTTCTCTTTATGGGCAGTGTCCAGGCAAATAGACTCCTTTACTGCATCTATTCAGTCCATTCTGGATTTCCTAGCTGAGCTTTTCCAAGCAGGCTCTTCTCCTTCTACTATCAGGGTTCAATTGGCGGCTATATCTAATTTTCATGTGGGAGTGTCAGAGTCTACTATTATGTCCCACAAACTCTGTAAAGCCTTTTTGAAAGGAGTCTTTCTTCTTAAGCCCCCTATCAAGGATCCACCTCCTCCATGGGATCTGAACTTGGTTCTAGCATCATTGATTCTACCCCCCTTTGAACCTGCGGCTTCATGTTCTATGAAGTTGTTGTCTTGGAAAACGCTTTTTCTAATAGCCATCACTTCAGCTAGAAGGGTTTCGGAACTCCATGCTCTATGCTGTCGTCCTCCGTATCTAATTTTTCACAAAGACAGAGTATCCTTGCGTACAAATCCATCCTTTTTGCCCAAAGTGTCCTCTCAAGCAAATCTGAATCAAACTATTGATCTCCCAGTTTTTTTTCCCCAATTATGAAAACAGGTCAGAACAGAAATTGCACTGTTTAGATGTTCATCGCCAACTTAGGTATTATTTAGACAGGACTAAACAGTTTAGAAAAACAGAACTGTATTTCATATGCTGAAGGCAAGATAGGCCTTCCAGTCTCTAAAGTGTCACTTTCTAGATGGCTTACTTCTACGATTACCTTTATTTATGAGATCAGACACCAACAATTGCCCTCGAAGCCTAGAGCTCACTCTACTAGGGCCTTAGCCACATCCATAGCCTTCCAGGACAGGCTTCCTATTGATTCTATTTGCTCAGCAGCTACCTGGGCTTCACCTCATACCTTAATTTCTCATTACAAGTTGGACATAGCCTCCAGAGACTGTGCCAACTTTGGTTCCACTGTTCTCAAGAGTCTGTTCCGATAGGCCACCCGGGACAAGGTGCTAGGGACGCGGTCCCATCCAGCAAGAATGAAGGTGAGATAGACAACTTAACATTAAGAAGTTATGCACCTACCATAACATTCCATGTTAGTTGTCTTCTCGCCTTCTTTCTTGCGTCCCACCCTCCTTCCCCCTAGCCTGGACAGACCTAGAGGAGTTTGTTCTGTGACCTTCTAATACTTTCTCCCACGCTTTACCACCTCTAATATTTCCTCTGTTAGGTTTAAGTCACCTCACAGTCAGCCCTATAGAGGTGGTTACCCTTCTCCATGTTATGGAGATTTTTCTTGCTTGGCCTAGCTTTCAAACGAGATCTGAGGAGTTACCGCCTAGCATTATGGGATATGGGGGAGCCTCGAGCCGGTGGAATTAGCTCTCGAGCTTTAGTATTGGCCAAGTCAGAGCCGAGGATTGGCTCCGAACCCATCCAGCAAGAAAGAAGGCGAGAAGAAGACAACTAACATGGAACATTATGGTAGGTACATAACTTCTTATTTTCCACAGTTTCTGCATTATTATTCTTTCCATTCTTCATTTAAATTATTATTATAAATTAAATTATATTTTACTGACTAAACCTCCCCTAGACTTATCCTACTTCTACCCTATTTCTCTTTACTTACCTCTTTTACTACTCTACCTTACAGAATATGCTCTTTTACTGATTATTTTTCTCAACATTCCGTCCTCTTGTCTCTACTCCACCCAGGTCAATCTACTACACCAAACCCTCAAAATACAGACCTGAATAATCCAATCCATACAGCTAATACCTTTAATACCTTTTTTGCAGATACTATCCAATTACTAGCCAGTCAACTATCACCTGATACCTTCACAATACCCTCATACTCCTCAACCCCACCACCCCCTTTTCATTTCAAACCTGTTACAACCTCATTTATTCAAACCATTTTGAATAAACTGAAATCATGCTCTCCTTCTGCGGACCTACTGCCTTCTGAATATCTACAGATATCATCCAAGGCCATAGCCTATCCTATTTCCATATTGATCAATAGATCAGTTACTGAAGGTTACATCCCCACATTATGGAAAGTCTCCCATATAATCCCCCTACATAAAGGAGGACATTTCACAGAAATATCAAACTATCGCCCCATTTTCTCCCCTAGCTAAAATTATGGAGAAGTGTATCCATAAGCAATTACTCAACCATCTAATTGAAAATAACTTTTTCCAACTGTTAACATGGTTTCAGACCCTCGCACAGCACTACCACTGCCCTTGTGTCTTTCACTGACTATATTAACAGGCACCGAAACCTGAATAACCTTTCTTCTGCTCTATTCATCGACCTGTCCAAAGCATTTGACATGGTAAACCACCAAATTCTCTTAAACATCCTGAAATCTCTGTCATTAGATCCACTTTTCATAAAATGGTTCCAATCCTACCTTGACAACCGACAGCAAGCAGTACTTTGGCAAAACACTTTATCCACCCTTCTACCTGTTACCTTAGGAGTCTTTCAGGGGTCCATACTTGGACCTCTTCTCTATAATTATTAATGACCTTCATCCAGCTATCCCACAAGCCACCTGCATACAATATGCTGATGACTCAACATTATTATGTTCAGCTACATCATCCCATGACCTTCATGCTCTCACCCAAAAAGTAATCAACATAGTTGAACAATGGTTCTCTCAGCATTGCCTCCTCTTGGACCCTAAAAAACCAAACTCCTCCTCTTCACACCTACTCATAAGTCCTCCCCTCTCCAATTCTCAGTAACACCTACCAACAATACTATTATATCTCCTGACTCTACCACCAAACTACTCTGTCACCATCAACAATAATCTGAGCGTTGACATCCACATCAATAATACCATAAAGACTGTTAATAAAAAAATTGGTACCCTCTATAGGATAAAACCCTTCCTTTCCCCCACTGCTAAAACTACTATTGCCCACCCACATTTGATCTCTACACTCCTTTATGCCTCTCCCATTTTTACTAATCTCTCCAAGAATAACCTCAACAAATTGGAAATGGCTTATAATAATATAGCACAATTTGCTACAGGCAACCCATTCCGAACCCATCATTGCATTAACCTAAAACAGCTAGGATGGTTAGAACTACAACACCTTGATTAAATTTCACCAACTCACCCTTGCCCACAACATTCTTTATAAACCTTCTAATACTCCAAGTTTATCTACCCTAATCACCCCCTATACAAATCTGAAGTCCTTACGCTCATCTCAAAAACTACTAGTCCACACCACTAAACCTAACAACAGAGCTGGGGATTCCCTTTTCTCTAATTCTGTAGGTAAATCCTGGAATCTTCTCCCTTTTGACCTCTCCTCACTCACCTCATTATCTCTCTTTAAAAATAGACTTAAACTTCTTTCAAAACTCACTGGCTATGCCCCTGTTCAAACCCAGACTAGTCATCTACCTCTACTAATTTGTCTAACCTATCCAGTGCTTACTAGCCTCTGCTACTTTTTTCCATCATATCATATTTTTCATATCTACCCCCTTTCTTTTTTTATATCCTCGTTTTACTTTCTCTTCTTAAGTAACTCCTTTGCTACATTACTACTCACCTAATTTCCTTTGTTTACCTCTGACCTAGCCTGACTTATGTCTCCATACCTGAAATTTCACTGTTTTATGATTTTTGTCCTCAGTAATATATTCTGTTACAAACTCTGTATCGTTAATTACTTAATACCATTGTTGATGATTTTTATTTCCTTTTTGAAAGTTGCTATTTTTATTAGTATATTGATATTTTTTCTGTGTTGTTTGAACTAGTACTATTGTAGACAATGTCTTGGAGCTTATCTCCCTGGGCCTCTACTGAAAAAGGACATGTATCCAGCTAGACTAGCCCAGTCAGCAAATGTAAAATAAATAAATATTCCACCATAATTTCTTAATATATTCTTGCATTTCAGTACCTTCTCATTTTACATTATTACTCCATCTTCCCTAATCCTTGATACTTATCCCATGTTTCCTACAATTTACTTCTGCTTTTTGACCCTTCAGTAGACTCTACAAGGCAGGATACAATACCTTATTAAATTTCCTTTATCCTGCAGATCACAATGTTTAACTGGGTTCATTCTCTACTACCAGCTGACTTTAAAGCACATTTCAGTTGTTTTTTCCCCCCAAACAATCTTCTGCAGAGTAAATTCATACTGTATAGCCTATTTAATTTAAAAAAAGTTTTAAATAGCATACATTTATTCTGTAATAATTTATAGCATAATGGTAATTATATCAGTTCATTCATCCATTTAATTTTCCTTCTCCATGTGTTTGTTCCTACCTTATGTTCCCCAGAATCTTGCTCCAGCATCTGCAGTGTCTGTTTATGTATTGGAATAGCAGAAATGTTACCTTCCTTCTCATAACCTTTAATCTGATGTTGTTAATCTTCATTCATTCCTTACTGATGGCTGTCTGTTCTGTCCTCGGAACCAAGTCGGCCTTATAACAAGCTCGTGCCAGCCAAAAAAACTCTCAAGCTAAGCTTTTACCCACAGTTCCCTTCTCCCTGTTACCTCAGATCTTGTTTGCAGCGTAGCTGTAAAGCTGTGTCAAGCCAACTCTCAGCTAAGTACTTCAATTTTTCAGTATTCTGTTATTCATTTTCTGGTCTAATACCTTTAATGTATTTCTTAGTTTATTGTTAACTTTACCCACTCATTTACTGCTGCTGTTGGTCTACTGTCTCCCTTACCTACTAGGTAATCCTTAAGTACCATTGTTGGTACAAGCCCTTTCTCTCACCCTTACCCTTGAGGTATTTTTAATACCATTTTTGGTATTCCCTTTTTCCCTTTCCTGAAAAAAAAAAAAAACTTTCCTCTATCTTTCTTTTACAGTTTGTTGTTGTAGCAGTAGTTGATAATCTTCTTTTTGTCCACCATGTCTGAGAAAAAAGGAACTTCAGGATTTAAGCAATGCGACCAATATGGCCGCAAAATGCCAAATTCAGACACCCATGTATCGTGTGTGTATTGTCTGGGTGTTCCTCATCCTTCTGTTCAACCTCCTTGTACTATCTGTAAAGGATTCAGCTCTTGAACTGTTAACAAGAGAAAGAATAAATTGATTTTGAAGGGCCTTCTTAAGCCACCCTTCTCAGAGGCTATTTATGGGTTGGAGAGCTCACCACCCCTTAGTAAAGAGCACAAAAAGAGACCACATTAAGTTCCTTCCTCACCCTCTGGTGATAAAAAGCATGAACCAAGACAAAAGATACCAAAATTGACTTCTTCGGCCTCAGAGCCCAAAATGACATCCATGGCACCGTCTTCCAAAATTCTTTGGTGCCAGCCATGGCACCGATATCTACGGCACCAACCTTGCCTATATTGGTGAACTCTGCCTCGGTGCCATCTTTGATTGTGATCTCGACACCGACCATGTCTATGGCTCCAAGCCTGCCTCCAGTATCTGCTCTGTCCATTTCAGTACCAGACACCCTTTCCACACGTCTCTACTCTTGAGACCTCAGTGCCAATAGACCATTCTGCCCAGACCCGATACTCACCCACAGTGGATCCTTTCTTTGGGCAGCAGTTTAGCCCTCTCTTAGTGTCCTGACTCCCCATCGAGGATATTGACATGATCAGCCAGGAGCCTCTTGGAAATGGATGTGCGTCTTGTGCATCAGCTGCTAATGGCTAGAGGGATTGGAAGACCTTCCAAAACTCCCCTCCCATTTGGAGTTGGAAGTCTATCTCCACAGACTCCAGTATGTTCTCCTGCTTTGACCCTCCATGCAGGCATCTAAGTCCCCATCACCAATGCTTCTTTCGGTACCCATTTCTTCGGTCCCACTGGTGGAGCTCACCATGGTTCCAAAGCCAACCCTTTGGTCTTCAGTTCGATCACAGCTGGGCCATTCTCAGGATCATTACTGGACTGTGGGCATCAGGACACCTAGTACGGCACTAATTTTTTCCACGACACCATCTACTATGGTTCCAGAAGTCCTGACAGTACCTAGTCCTCTTGGGACTCCTTCCTTGAAAGCAGGCATGTTGGAGTGGGGTGTGACCCTGGTTCTGAGGTTGCCCTCCTGGTTCCCGGTTCCCATCCCTCTTCAGGTGGGCCAGCTTTCTAGGCAATGGAGAGGGCCCTTGCCTCTGCAGGCAAACCATCGCCATCAGAATACCAGTTATGTCCTCCCTCTGAGCCGCAGCTGATACAAGCCAATGCTTTGGGACATCAAGCACAAGAGCCTCAAGATACCCTACCGCAGGGTGCCCCATCTTCGGTGTCTTCTTTAGAAGCCCCAGCTGAAGAGGTACCACTCGAATGTGCAAGAGGAAGCACGTGGACTTCTGTGAGGAGTCCCTCACCGAAGACGCAGACTACAATGAAGGGGAGGGGTCCCCACTGTCATCCCCTGATGATGTCGCCTTTGGAGACATCCTGGAAATCCTGAAAGAGCGGGGTGATGAAGTCCACCAACCCCTCCACCAAGGAGTCCGTATTTTTGCAGGCTTTTCATGCTGACACTCTACTTCCTGGGTGACCCTGCCTGCAGATAAGCTGGTGCAACTCATTGTGCAATGCACATGGAAGAGTCCTGATACTATTGAACCAATCCCACTGAGGCCAAGCAAAATTTTATCCCCTCCTGATCAAAATCCACACTGGTCCAAGGGTCTCCCTGTAGATGCTATGATAGTGGCAGCAGCCACTAGGAAGGAGCTCACTGAGGAGAGTCAGACTGTCCACCCCCAAACAGGAAGTCTCGGGCGGTGGACAGGTTAGGAAGCAAGTTTTTGCCTCATCAACATTTGCCATTAGGTCTTTGAACTATCTGGCACACTTCAACAGGCTTCAGAGAGACCTAGTCTCGGAACTCTCCAAAACCTTAGCAGGAGCAGTTTCTGACGAGGTACATTACAGTTGCCTCACAGCTTGCGACCCTGGAATCCATGTCCACCACCTCCATGTGTTTGATTTCTCATGCTACTGAAGGGAGCGGCAGGTTCAGGTGTTGTCATGAGATGTCATGCCTGGATACTCCTTTGAGACTTTGTGGATCCTTTCAAGTCTTCCTTTCTTAATGCTCCAGTGGAAGCATCTCTCTTCATCCTGAAAGTAAAAGACATGTTGGCCAGGTGTGAAAAGGACAGCAAGACCCTATCTGCCATGGGCATACATTTTTCCACCCCTCAACAGCCTTACTCTAGGAATCAGAGGAGTGGAAAGATGTGGCATGAAATCTCAGGGTCCTTTTCATGACACACATGGTGAGTTTACCACATGGGGCAGAGGGGGTAACTCATCCGGAAGACTCCCCTACAGAGGCAGAGGGGGTCCACGTAACCAGAGGACCAGAGATTCCTTCTCTGGGCAGCCCTATCAGCACTCCTGAAGAGCCGTCCGATTGCTTTCCTCCAGAAGCAGTCAGGGAACGTTTCTCTCTGCACCTCCCTGCCTGGCAAACAATAACTACAGATTATTGGGTGCAGAAAATCATAGCCAGAGGTTACCACATCCCATTCAACCTTTACCCAAAGTCATCAAGACAAATTCCTGATGTTCCACCCAGTCAAAGGGAAGCAGCAGCTCAAGAAATACAAAAGCTGCTTCAAAAAGAGCCATCCAAACAGTGCGACCAGACCAAATAGGATCCGGATTCTACTCATGTTTCTTTAGTGCCAAAAAAGACAGGGGACTGGAGACCAACTTTGGATCTCAGCATCCTAAGCAAATTTGTAAAACAGGAAATATTCTGGATGGTCACGGTTTAGTCTATCCTTGTGTTTCTGGAAAAATATGATTGGATGTGCTCAACAGATCTTCAGGATGTGTATTACCACATAAGAATGGACAAATGCTCCAGAAGATTCCTTCGCTTCCAGCTAGGAGCCAGTCACTTTCAATTCCGCGCACTGCCCTTTGGACTGTCTACAGCCCCCAGTGTGCTCACCAAGTGACCTTGAGACTTCAAGGATTCCGGGTACTTCCATATTTAGACTATTGGCTCCTCACCGCCCCCTCCAAATGTCTACTGGAGATGGCTCTAAACTACACTCACACTGACAGAATTTCTGGGAATCTCGATAAATTGGGGAAAATGCAACCTAACCCCCTTGCAAACCTTGGAATTTATAGGAGCAATTTTCAATACACATGCTTGCCTGGTCTCTCTCCCAGATCACAGATTACACAGGATAAGATCCCAAATCCAGGTGATACTCTGTCAAAACCAAGTCTCAGCTCAGGTGGTTCTTCAACTCCTGGGCTCAATGGCAGCATCAATTTACAGTAGTTATCTTAGCAAGACTATGCATGGGACTTCTCCAATGGCTCCTACTGATGCAGTGGTACCCTTTGCACCATCCTACCTCCTTTCAAATCTGCATAATTCAATGATGCAAACAAGATTTAATGTGGTGGATGAAGCCAGATGAGGAGTTATGGGGTCGCCCTTTCTCCCCACCTCAACCCAGGGCCATAGTGACCACAAAATTTTCCCTGATAGGGTGGGGTGGGGGGCTTTTCCAGGGGAAGATGGTCCAAGGCTCTTGGTCAGACATAGAGGCCGATCTGCATATCAGTGTCCTAGAACTGAGGGCAATGCTTCTGGCATTGCAAGCATTTCAGTCTGCCCTTCTGTCAGGGACAATTGCTATACAGTCTGACAATATGTCAGTAGTCTGGTACATCAACAAACAAGGAGGAACCAAGTCCTATCCATTATGTTGTGAGGCCATGAGAATTTGGCAATGATAGATAGCTTCTGACCACTTTCTGATAGCAATGCATATTTCTGGGATTTCTGATGTGATTGCAGACAAGCTGAGCAGATGTATCCTGCTGCCTCACGAGTGGTCCCTCAATCCAGTCGTGGCAGCGAAAATCTTCAGCTGCTGGGGCCAGCTCTGCTGCAATCTTTTCGCCTCCCCAGCAAACCACAAATGCAGCAGCTACTTCCCTAATCCCCTCATGGGAAGAATCCCTGAGGGACGTTCTGATGCACGAATGGCCCACAGGACTTCTATATGCCTTCCCTCCCTCCCCCCTGATTCCCCAATTTCTAGAGAAGGCCCTTTGTCTGAGAAGCAACGTGTAATCCTCATTGCCCCTTACTGGCCACGACAAATTTGGTTTCCCTTCCTTTGGCCTCATCTAGTACACCAGCCCTGGATTGTGGATCCAACTCCGGAATTGATCTCTCATTCGCAAGGGTTGACTCACCTCAACCTTCCCAGTCTCAAGCTGACAGCTTGGTTTCTCCACTTCCAGTATTAGCTAGGCAGAGTAACCTTATCTCCCCAGTATGTCATATTCTTCTGGCTTCACATAAACCATCCACCAGAAAAATATATCTCAGCAAGTGGAAGAGATTCCTTATTTGGTCCCAACAAAGAAAACTGGACCCTTGATCAGCTCCTGTTACTGTGGTTTTGGATTATCTGTCGGATCTTCTCCAGTCAGGAGCAGCAGCCTCCGCAATCCAAGTCCATTTAGCTGCAATCTCAAACTTCCATAATGGTTTCCAAGATTCATCCTTCTCCCATCGTCTCTGTAAAACCTTTTTAAAAGGGTTGTTGCATATCAGGCCACCCTTTGAAGAACCAATACCCTTGGAGTTTAACACTAGTACTGCAATCCCTGACACAACCACCTTTTGAGCCTGCACACACACTTGCAATATGAAGTTCTTATCCTGGAAGTCACAATTTTTAGTAGCCATCACCTCAGCAAGACGCATATCCACACTTCAGGCCTTATGCATCAATTGCCCTTACATGACTTTTCATAGGGGCAGAGTATCAAACTGGACTAACCCCCTCCTTCCTTCCAAAAGTTATTTCAGAAATGACAACCAGACGATTGACTTACTTGTCTTTTTTTCCTAACTACTCAAATAAAGGGGAATACTGCCCTCAGTTGCTAGATGTACATAGACAATTACAATTTTATCTGCATAGAACAAAACCAGTACATAAATCAGACCAGTTGTTTGTGTCGTCCTCAGGCCCGAAATTGGGGGACCCTGTCTCTAAAGTGACCTTATCAAAGTGGTTGAGAAACTGTATATCCTTCATCTACCAACATAATAAAATTCCTCTACTGAGCAAAGTCAAAGCGCACTCCACCAGATCAGTGGCGACTTCTGTTGCTTTTCATTCAAGGGCTTCAATGGATGATATCTATGCAGCTACAACCTGATCTACCCCTCATATATTTATTACTCATTACAGATTAGATCTGATCTCCAGGGGAAGAGCATCCGTTCAATGGTACTCAGGAACATTCTTCCATAAGGGCCTCCCAGGACATAAAGTAGCTAGGGACTCTGTCCTATCACTAAGGAATGAATGAAGATTAACAACATCAGATAAAGAAGTTATGTTCTTACCATAACGTTCCATCTGTGGTGTTCATCTTCATTCATTATGTCTCACCCATCTTCCCCCTCCAGAGGCTCCTGAAGGATTGGATTGGGTCTTAATCCTGCTTTAGGGTTTCTGCTCAGAAAAAGACTCTGCTTTCCTTATCACAGGCAAACACGATCTGAGGTAACTGGGAGAAGGGCACTGTGGGTAAAAGCTTAGCTCGAGAGGTTTTTTTGGCTGGCACAAGCTTGTTATAATGCTGACTCTGTTCCAAGGACGGAACCGACACCCATCAGTAATGAATGAATGAATGAAGATGAACAACACAGATGGAACGTTATGGTAAGAACATAACTTTTTTTTTTTTTTCTCATTTATCCTCACACTTTGTCTTCACTATTAAGCACTATATATGTTAAAGTAATACCAGTGGCTTTGTACTTTTAACTTCTGTCTTGACATTCTTCACAGTGCAGTTTGCACAACATGAAAATATAACTTTAGCACCTATTTTTAATACACAATGAATTAGTCCCTAAATCCATTCACCATAATCCTTATTAATGACTCTGCTTTCCTTATCACAGGCAAACTCGATCTGAGGTAACTGGGAAAAGAGCACTGTGCCCCTGTACTCCTCCTTATCAGGCCCATGATTGAGTACAATGCCCCATTTGGTATGTACCTCACTCGGCACTTGCAACAGCTAGAGAGACCCCAAAAGTACCTCTCCAAGAGGATCAAGGGTCTCCAACATATGTCATATGCTGCCAGACTAAAGAAACTCCAACTCTATTCAGTAGCATACTGCCTACTCTGAGGTGATCTGTGCCTGACGTACAAGGCCATGTCCAATCAGGAATTGATGGACATGCTCCACCTCAAAAAATCCAAATCCATCAGAACCACGAGAGCTAAAGATTTGAACCTCAGCATAAATATGAATAGGACATACTGGAGGGACAGATTCATAACTCAGAGGCTTCCCATACTCTGGAACAGAATCCCAGTTCGTGTTAGGCACAGCCCCTCACTGACTTTCTTCAAGAGGAATCTTGACGAGTGGATGGGAAATTGTAGGTTTACCCCAGGGGTCATCTCTGTGTCACTACTAGACAGAGGCACAGTAAACAAATTCTATTATATAAGGGGGTCTTCACTGTGTCACTACTAGACAGAGGCACAGTATTCTAAATCTATTCTGTACACTTTTGTATCATTACATGGGGTGGCGAAAGCCGCATCACTATGGCTAGGCTTATAAATGCCGCAGGGCAGATAGCGTAGTACCAAACTATGAATTATATTAACTTTTGTAAGCATTTCTGCACTCTGCTCTGTACACTTGGCTTGCACTACTTATGTTGTCACGATACAAAATGTCACTAGTTTTCTGTGTCCAGTGCAATGCATCTTCTTTGTCTCCTTTCTACTTCAACTCCTTGTTTATATTAAATCTTTTATCTGTGCCTGTATCCTCGTTCAAAATACATTCCACATTCATTCATTGGTCTACCTTGTAAAACTCTTGAGCATCTTACAGTCAAAATTCGGTAATGTAGTACGCCTTCAGTTCTAATAGCTCCGCCACTTCTCCTTTTTCCCCTTGTAAAGTTCAGTACTTCTGTCTTCCCATTCATTAAGCACTAATCCTACAGTTTCTAACTGCCCATTATTTCTCAGCCAGTAATTTGCTCTGATAAATTGTTTATGTAATATCGCTTTAACTTCATACCTCCCTAGATGACTCTTAAATATTGCTACACATTTTCTTATGCTTTTGTGAACTTCTGCCATCCTCTCTAACCCTCCTCCCTTAGTACTTCCTTTTTTCTTTCATTCACAGGGCTTACATTACGTTCACAATTAGGTCACTGTTGCAGTAGCCTATAATTACGTGTGAAATATTCTGCCAAGGATCAGATGTCTGTACTTCCAGAATTTCTAGCCTTTTAAATCCTTCCACATCCCTTTTGATTATCCATGACTCCCGCAGTAAACAGATAACACAGCTTTACAATTCTTCAGCTACAGAGATACAAATCTACTCTGTTCTGAGCATTGTTTTGTAAAGCAGTGTCTTTATTTTTATGTACGTTTTCAAGGCAGAAAGAACCTTTATAGCAGTTAACTGTGTGATAATTCAGTTTGTCTTCACACTGAGCACATCCACAGTGATTACCTCCTGCTGGTGAGGGAGCTGTTTTCCACTATGCTGTCTCCCCACCTTCAATTTCCCAGTCACCCCACATCTCATTACATTTACAGAACCTAGCCTTCTCACAGCACTCCACCTACCTCCCACACGTCTTAAAGGCATACATGTAACTGTAGAAAATCCCCAGTCACATTTCCTTACAACTCTAATACTCCAGCCAACCAGACCTTAAACGAAGCTTCTCTTTTTCTTTCCTGTCCTCCCACTTCATTCCAACAGACTCCCCTGCCTTTTTTTCTTAAGCTCCCACCCATTTCTACCCTTTATCTTCTTCCTAGTTTTAACAATTTTTTCCTCTTACCTTCACATTATCTCCTTGTTTTAATATATATATATATATATATATATATATATATATAGGTCCCCTTCATATAACAGAAATGCCACTTACCCGACTTCCATAAGATTGAGCCGAGAACACTGACTGCTCGGAACACCGAAGTGTAACTGACGGTAAGTAACTGCTTGGCTAGCATGTTGTCCTTTTTCCTATACCTCCAAGGTAGTACAAACTTGGAGTTAGTATATTTAGTTAGAGGGGTGTGGGTGTGTTTTCTTTGATTCCATTTTAGTGTGCTCATTGGGTTGGCCAACGGGTTCCTTATCGTTAGTTAAACATCTGTGTTACGAGCGGTCGGTGTTTTCTACTGCTTGTGTTCTTGGCTCGATCTTATGAAAGTTGGGTAAGTAACATTTCGGTTATATGTAGACCCATATATATATATATATATATATATATATATATATATATATAGACACACACATATATATATCGTCTATATTAGATGAATGAAAGTTCATCTTAGCAAACGCTCACATGAGCGAATATCCAGATACTCGAAACTGCAGATGTCCTTCAAGAATGCAACTGCAGTCCTTACATATGGGTTGTCCTGCCTCAGGCAGCCCTTCGGTCGGCTGGATTCCAAAGTCTGGGTCCGGCGTCTGCTGATGTCGCCTCTTCCCCGACGTCAGAGCGGCTGGGGTATAAAAGCATCAGCCGTCGCCATCTTCTTCAGTCTTTCTTGCCGCGCGGTGCCCGAAGCAGAAGCAGTTCGCAAGTGCCGGTCGGCCAGCTCCTGTTTTTTCAGATCCGAAGTCATCAAAAAGCTAAGTACCCCGTTGGGGAACCTTTTCTTGCCTCAGCCGATGTCAGATAAAACTGCAAAAGTTAATAATTGCTTGTCTTGTGGTAAACAAATACCTCATAAAGACTTCCATTCTTACTGCCTTCCCTGCCTCGGCCCAGACCATGACGTATCGGCCTGTGCTGCCTGTGCTTGCTTTAATAAGCGCACACTTAGGCGCCGGGCAGAATTTGCTGAAGACATTTTTGGGGAAAATTACTCCTATATCGTGCTGTCGGAACAACCAACAGCACATATTTCCAAAAAACGGAAGGACCGGGACCGACATTCGCGGTTCGTGACTTCCACCGACAACACGCTTAAGCCTACCGCGAGTGCATCGGTCTCTTCGGAGGTGGTTATTCTACCACTCCAGGCCGACGACACCGCTTTACCACACACTTCGGTCCTGGAGGCTACCCTGGTGCCGGTTGTTGATTTTCCTCCTGAAACCGAAGCCCAAGATTTGCCTGACACCATGCCGGTGGACAAAGTTACTCCAGCACGTGGGGCAGCTAGGCCTCCTGTGTCTATGTCTATCAAGGCCTTCACACGTGCTAAGGCTGCCAGCCAGGCTAAGTCTCACCCTCCTAAATCTTTTTCTCAGGGTCCCACTTCTGATAAACAGATCATGACTTTAGCTGCAGATCTAATTTCTTTAATCAGGGGCTCTCAGGCTCATCCAGACAGAGGTTCTCAGCCGCCTTCAAGCAAAAGGCCTAGGGTTGAGCAGGCAGATACCCTTTCCTCAGATGAAGCCTCTGGTGAGTCAGGCCTTTCAGACTCCCAGGAAGAATCCTTCCCGGCCTACGAGGATTCTGATGCTGATGAATCTATTCCCTCTGCCTCTCCTCCTGAGGGTATTTCTTTCGGGGAAATTCTCCATTCCATGAGAGAGCATTTTCAGTGGCAGGGCCAGGATTTCTCCGACTCCAGGAAAAGGCTTCGGACCTTCCTTAAGTTACCCCAGCACAGGCCTTTAGCTATACCCCCAGTGTTAGATGTATTGGATGATGTGTTCGCAGACTCCAGTACTTCTCCTGATTCTCTCCCTCCTGCTAAGCCAGACAGATATTACAGGGTTCCTGAAACTCATAAACATCTCTTTAAGGCCCACTCTGTTGATCTAGAAACTACCACTTCCACGGCCAAAAATCCTTTGCCCGCAGACAGGGAATCTAGGTCCCTGGAGAGGTGGGGTAAAAAAGTTTATACCTCATCCACCCTTGCCATGAGGGCACTTAACTGCCTTTTTCATATGTTTCAGTATCAAGATTTCTTGATGGATGATTTGCAGAAAAAGTTAGCCTCTCCTGAGCCTTTAGACAGAAAGGCCTTGCAGGATTTGCTTCATAATACTCAGCAGGTTAGCAATGATTTTCTTCGCTGTGGTTATGATGCATTGGAAGCTTCATGTAGGGCAGCTATGCAGGGGCCGTCATACGTAGACACGCTTGGTTGAAAGAACAGACATTACCAGATCATGTTAAAATAAAGCTTCTAGATGCACCTCTGGAAAAAGACAAGCTATTTGGTGCTAATGCACAGGGTGTGTTGAAATCAATTGAGGAAAAGGCTAAATCAGTACAAACAGTCAAAGATTTCCTCCAGGTTCAGCAGGAATTGGCCTTCGAAGAATTGGTTCTTTCCAGACACTGACAAGTTCCAAAGGGGAAAAAAACAGGCGTGCTTGAGGTAGAGGGCAATACCGAGGCTCCTACAGGGGCCGCCAATGGCAACCAACTAATCAGAGAAGTGGCGCAGGAACTTCTACTGCTCCGCAGGGACAATCACAATGACTTGACTTTGACACAGCCGACCAAGGCTCAAAGAGAAGCACCTTTAGGCGGAAAATTATCTATATTTTCAAAAAATTGGCACGTTTTTACAAAGGACAAATGGATTTTGGACATAATAGACAAGGATTACAGGTTCCACTTCCATACCTTACCAACAAGACAAGGCATGCCAAACCTGCCACAAAATCAAAGGGCAGAGGCACTCATACAAGTTTCAAAGCTACTACAGATCAAAGCAATAGAAAAGGTTCCTCCTCAGGAACAAGGCCAGGGATTCTACTCAAGACTGTTCCTTGTTCCAAGAAAAGAAAAGCAATGGAGGCCTATACTGGACTTGTCCGCTCTAAACACTTTTCTCATTGTGCCAAAATTCAAAATGCTGACGTTACAGCAACTTCTTCCCATGCTGGGCAAGGGGTCTTGGCTGGTTACTCTGGACCTCAAGGAGGCATACCTGCATGTCCCAATCAGACACAGCTGCAGAAGATACCTCAGATTTCTTGCAGGGTCAGAGCATTATCAATTCTCAGCATTGCCTTTTGGCTTATCTACTGCGCGCAGAGTATTCACGAAATGCCTGGCATCAGTAATTGCACATTGCAGACTTCAGGGGATACAAATATATCCTTACCTGGACGACTGCCTTATACAAGCGGACAGCAAGCAAGCCTTGATAAGACACTTGGACTATGTTATTCACTTACTACAGGCTTTGGGATACACAGTCAACATTCAAAAATCAAGACTACTGCCATCCCAACAAATAATTTTTCTAGGAGCCAAACTGGACACAAACTCACAAATGGCTTTCCTCACAGAAGAAAAACAAGAACAATTACCAGATTACTTCAAAAGCCTAGCAAAGCACACCCAGATGACTGCAAGGAAAATCCTGCAGGCCCTGGGTTTCATGGCATCTTGCATTCTTCTGATTCCACTGGCAAGACTACACATGAGAAAACTACAATGGTACCTAAAAGTTTATGGTCTCAACACAGCCACAACTTGGAAGCAATTATTCCACTCATTCCATGTCTACAAAAGGAATTTTTGTGGTGGGCACAAGCAAGCCAGCTAAACAAAGGCATGTCCTTCAACAAACCTCAAGCAAGCCAAACCATTACATCAGACGCCTCAGATCATGGATGGGGGGCGCACATGGAGGGCAGATGCATTCAAGGGCAATGGACACCCCGAGAATTGCATCTGCACATCAATCAAAAAGAGATGTTGGCAGTGATTCATGCAATCGAGGCCTTCGGAAAATTTCTTCAGCAAGGCCATCTGCTAATAGACAGACAATACCACTGTTATGTGGTACATAAACAAGCAAGGAGGTACCCATTCTTACCCCCCTCTGCAGACTAACAATGACTCTTTGGGAAAAGTCCCTGAAACTGAACATACAGTTGCAATCCCAGTTTGTCCCAGGCAAGGACAATGTTCTGGTGGACAGCCTAAGCAGAAACATTATGGACCCGCACGAATGGATGTTGCATCCAGACATTTTTTCACAAATAACTCATGCATGGGGAAGGCCGGACATAGATCTATTTGCCTCACACCTCAACCATCATCTGAAGAAGTTCTGCTCAAGGACACACCATCCTCAAGCCTGGAGAATGGATGCTCTCTCCTTCAGCTGGAATTCTCTAACAATCTATGCATTTCCACCTCTACCATTAATGACCAAGGTGTTACTGAAGATCAAAGCAGAACAACCGAAAGGCATTTTGATAGCTCCAGACTGGCCAAGACAGCACTGGTATCCATTACTAAGGAGCATAACTCGCACCAAGCTGTGGCTCCTGCCTCAATGGCCTCTGCTTATAACTCAGCACAATTACAGGACTGTTCATCCCAACCTGCAAACATTGCAACTGACAGCTTGGAGAGTTCCATGACTTCTCCCCATATCTCTCTCTCCAAAAAAGTTCAAGAGATCTTACTGGAAGCGCGCAGACCTTCCACCAGAAAAACTTATTCAGCCAAATGGAAGAGATTCAACATCTGGAATGCCAACAAGGGTCAGGATGCATCAGTAATGAGCATCCCACAGATACTAGAATACTTGGCAGAAATGCTTCACAATGGCCTTTCATATTCTTCCATAAAAATACACGCTTCAGCAATTTCAGCAAAATACAACTGTGATCCACCTCTGTTTTCACATCCTTTGCTAAGACAGTTTCTAAGAGGGATAAAGAATATTAAACCTCCAAGAAAACCACCAGTGCCTGCATGGGACCTCAACTTCGTCTTGGAAAAATTAACTCTTCCTCCTCTTGATCCAGCAGCATCTTCAGAATTGCAATTTCTCTCCTGGAAAACAGTTTTCCTGTTGGCAATTACTTCAGCAAGAAGAGTTTCGGAAATACAGGCCCTCATGGCAGTACCTCCATTTCTCATTTTCCATCAGGACAGAGTCTCTTTAAGAACCAATCCTTCATTCATGCCAAAAGTGATATCCAGGGTTTCTCTAAATCAAGCAATTCACCTGCCTACTTTCTTTCCCAATCCTCAAAATAGAGGAGAAAAGCTTCTGCACACTTTGGACATACACAGGCAATTGCGCTACTACTTGGACAGAACAAAGGCCAACAGAAAGTCTGACCAGTTATTTGTAGCTTACGCTGCTGGAGTACAAGGAAAGGCAATTTCCAAACAAACAATTTCAAAATGGATTCGAAACTGCATCATATTCTGCTACTCTTTCCATGGAAAAGGTGTGCCAGCCAATATCAGGCCACACTCCACCAGAGCGACAGCCACCTCCACAGCTTTTCTAAGAGGGGTGGCTACAAAGGACATTCTAGAAGCTGCTACATGGAGCTCCTTGCATACATTTTCCAAACATTAAAACCTGCCTTTATATTCCAGATCCCGAACAGGCTTTGCTTCTGCAGTCCTGCAGGGCATTTTAGCTACACCATTTTTATCTTAGATCCTACCCACCCCCATCTTGGCTATGGTATTCAACCCATATGTAAGGACTGTAGTTGCATTCTTGAAGGACATAGTACAGTTTTGTACCTACCATAAATGTAGATGTCTGATAGATATGCAACTGCAGTCAGGTTTTCCCTCCCTCCCTCCTACCCCTCTGTAATTCTCTCTTTTAGGGTCCACTCCCCCCTTTTCATATTAGCTGGGGATATCTGTTATGGTGTATCTGTTTATTACTGTTTTGCATGTCTGGAATTTTTTATCCATTCACTAAATTTAGCCTTCCTTGGAGGGCACCTGGCATCTGGGGCAAGAAACACTGAAGAAGATGGCGACGGCTGATGCTTTTATACCCCAGCCACTCTGACGTCGGGGAAGAGGCGACATCAGCTGACTCCGGACCCAGACTTTGGAATCCGGCTGACCGAAGGGCTGCCTGAGGCAGGACAACCCATATGTAAGGACTGCAGTTGCATATCTATCGGACATCTACATTTATGGTAGGTACAAAACTGTACTTTGTGGGGGGGCTGCGCCCCCACCCCCCCAAATATATATTCCAACTCCGAGAGAGCACTACAGTGAGGAAAGGGCAAATATTCCCATCTTCACTGTACCGTGATCTCGCAATTGCAGTTTCAAGTTCCGCAATATTCGTTCATGTGAGCATTCGCTAAGATGAACTTTCGTTCATCTAATATAGACCCTATATACAGACACACACACATACACACACACACACATATATATATATCTGTGTGTATATATATGTGTGTATGTGTGTATATATATATATATATATATATATATATATATATATATATATAAAAAATATAGAATATTTTTTTTACTTTGTACATTCACTCCTCCTCAGTCATTTCTTTAAATTTCATTATTAATTACTCTACATCTACAATGCTGGCATTCTACGTGATTGCATTATTCCTCACAGCTGCTGCTTCCCTTCATCCTAACTAACACCTACATGTATATACAACTGTCAGTACCCACCCCATTCATCTCCCAAATGTTACACATCGACTGTCATTTTAGGTGTCCTGAGTATAGACTGGCAAATTGACAGCAACGGTCCTAATGTCATTAATCTTTATGGTCTCACTCATCTTATTTCAGCTGTCTCAAGATGCAACAAAAACTCTGTTAGATCCTCTGTCTTGGACTGGATTCTCTAATGACCCAGAGTCTTAACAGATGTCCTGATATCTCAAGTGATCACCTACCCATCTTTGCAGTAAGACATCATAACCTGGGCTGTTTTTCATGCACAACTCCTGGTTCAGCTTAGTTTCCTTTAACAAGCTAAATGAACTAGCCCCAATTAGAACCCAAAAAATTAAATTGATTCCAGCTCCCCTGGCTCTCAAAAAGTACTAAATTGTTTGTGAAAGAGAGTGAGTGATGGCTTGGAAAAAAATGGAAACAAGTAAATATCATTGCTGCCCATCAGCACTGTAAATGTCTAGCAAATTCCACTACAAATCAAAACTGGTTAAAAAAACTACTATATTAATATACAGACAGCAAGTTATAGCAAGCTCATAGCTTTCTGGACTGCAGCCAACCAGCTGTTAAAACCCAGTACACCAACACAACCTACACCTACTTCATCTAACCAAACTGACAGCATAGCCAGCGAATTCAGTACCAACTTCATCCAGACAGTACAGGCAGTCACAAGTTCCTCTCTTTCCTTGGTAGCCAGCAAAACACTTGCACTCAAACTAGTCTTAGTTTCTTCAATAGAAAAGTATTACTAACCTTAAAACCTATTACCTTGCCATTGATCACATGCAATCTGAGTACTTAAAAATTGCTGTAGATGGCCTATCTTTTCCTGTGTCTTTTGTAATCAACCACACTCCATCACTGAATGCTGTGTCCCAACCCTATGGAAAAGATGCTACATTCTTCCTCTCCATAAAGGTGGAAACACAAATGAGCTCTCAGAATTCAAGCCTTATAGCCTTTACTACCTCCACACACTAAAATTCTTGAGAAGTGTATCCAGTCTCAATCCCTCAGCTTTCTCATTGGCAAATGCCTCTTCTCCCCTAAATGAAACAGTGTTTGTCCTTTTCATAGTACACAAACAAGCTCTCATTAGTTTTATAACATCTGATCTGATATTGTTAATCCGCGTTCATTTCTTACGCATGGGTATCAGTTCCGACCTTGGAACTGAGCCGGCCATTTTCCAAGCTCGCATCAGCTTTAAATTCTCGAGCTAAACTCTTACCCACAACCCCCCTCTCCCTGTTACCTCATATTTCCTTTGCCGCGTTGCTATTCTGTCGTGTCAAGCTGCTTCTCTTGAGCTAAGTACAGTTATTTGTTGTATAATAGTAATTTGTATTACTTTTCTGTCAGAAAAGTTTCTATTTCGTTGTCTCTTACCCTATCGCATCTAGTGACCATATTTTCTTGAGGTTTTCTTCTCTTTTCTCTACTTTTTTTACTGCGAGGTATTTCTCTCCTTACCATCGTTGGCAATCTTCCCTTTTTTCATACCTTCAGGTATTCTTTTGTACCATTGCTGGTACCCTTTTCTACTATCTATTTTTACTATCATGGCAGATAAGAAAGGTAGTCCAAGGTTTAAACGATGTTCTGATTGTGGATACAAACTACCTACATCTGATGCACATTCTTTGTGCGTTTATTGTTTGGGGGCATCCCACTTATCTGTTGACCCACCCTGTACTATTTGTGAAAAGTTTTCAAATAGAACTTTGTTGGAAAGGAAAAACAAGTTGTTGCTGAAGGGACTTCTTAAATCCCCCTTTTCAGAGGCTATTTCTGGGTTGGAGGCTTCAACCCCTCCTATAGCCCATAAGAAAATCTTGGATGTTCCAACCAAGGCTAAATCTTTGCCTTCGTCCCCGGCTGGGGACTCCCGCCAACCAAAACCTAAAAAGGCTAAGTTTTCGGCCCCAGAGCTCACTCAGTCAGCCCCAGTGCTTTCGGTGCCTAGACCTTCAGCTCCATTGGTGATCTCGGCTCTATCTTCTCCTGCAACCTTCACTATATCGGCACCGAGGGGCTCCTCAGTTCAGACTATTACCACTGTATCGCACCAACCACTCATTCGGTGCAGACCTTGACCACGTGGGTTCCAACATCTTACTCGGAACCGACGCCTTTATTGTTCACTCCAGTTTTGTCAGTTCCAGCTTCGGTACCGACAACCACTTCGGCACCAATCCCTCTGTCTGTGCAGACAGTGACCTCGGCACCAATGACTTCTTTGGTGCAGACACCCGTAGTCCAGTCTCTCTCGGCACTGTTGTTCTCAGTGCGGACTGGTGAGATGAGCACCGAGTTTGCCTCTTCTGTGGACAGGCCTGTTTCTCCCTCAGTCTCCGTGACGTCCACTAGAAGCTTTTCCAAACACGATGTGTTGCGTCTTGTGGATCAGGTGCTCTTGGCCAGAGGTATCCCACACCCCAGGAACTATCCTTCCTTGGGAGGTGATCACCCATCTCCAAAGACCCTTCTTATTCTCCTCCTTCATTGCCTTTGAAGTCTATGGATATAGCACAGTCTTCCCCTTCTGTGGTTCCCTTTATGGATCTCGCTAAGGAACTGCAGTTGCCTTCATGGCAGGAATGTTTTGCTATGACCCAGGATGTCAGTTGTGACACGCATAGTTTGCTGCTCCACAGCCATCCGGGGACTCCGGGTCGGCATGCTGAGCCACTTAGGGGAGGGGTGACCCCTGTCTTGGACATTCATGCCTCTTCAGGTGGACCAGCCTTCCAACTGATGGAGAAGGCTTTCACTGCTGCTGGTGATCCTGGACTGTCTATCCCTCAGCCCTCCTCTGGTACACTGGTTTCACAAGTCGCACCGAGCTGACACTGGGTGCAAGGGTCTCAGGACATATTCCCACAGGAAAACCCTTTTCCGCTGTCTTCCCCAGCTTCTCCCGCTGAGGAAGTCCACCGGAAAAGTTCATGTAAGAGGAAGCACATGGACTCCACAGAGGAGTCCCTCCCTGAAGACACAGATTTTGATGAGGGGGAAGGATCCCCTCGGTCACCCTCTGAGGTATCCTTTGGTGATATCCTCAAAATCCTGAAACAGAGAGGTGACTGGCAGTCCTCTAATCCGACCTCTGAGGAATCTGTGTTCCTGCAGGCTTTTCGCACCCAGCCCCCTACCTCCTGGGTTACTCCAGCTGCCAATGAACTTGTCCGGCTTATCGTGCCTCATGCTTGGAAGGCTCCTAACACCATCAAAGCTATTCCCCCAGAGGCCAGATAAGATTTTGCCCCCTCCTGCTACGGATCCACATTGGTCAAAAGGTCTTCCTGTGGATGCACTGGTGGTGGTGGCCGCAACAAAAAAGGATCTTACTGAAGAAGAAAGCCAGACTCTCCATCTGAGCAGAGAGTCCCGGGCCCTTGACAGGATAGGGGGGTGCATCTTTGCATCAGTGACCTTTACTATCAGGAACCCTGAATTATATAGCACGCTTTACCATGCTTCAAAGGGATCTGATTTCTGAGCTCTCTGAAACCTTGGCTGATGCTGTGTCTGATGAGGTCCGTGACAAAGTGGCCTCTCAGCTGGCCACCATTGAGTCAATATCTAACTCCTCTATGCAACTGATATCTCACACATCAGAAGGAGCAGCTAGAGCAGCGGGTTCAGCTGCGGTCTTGAGACGACATGCCTGGATGCGCTTGTGCAATTTCGCGGAACCCTTTACAGCTTCCTTTCTTAATGCTCCCATTGAGGCCTCTTCGTTGTTTGGACCCAAAGTTAAAAGCACACTGGCCAGATGTGAACAGGATGGTAAGACCCTTTCTGCCGTAGGTGTCTGTTATTCTTCCCCTCAACGTGCTTTCTCCCAAAACCAAAAGAGTGGGAAGATATGGTTCAAGAAATCTCAGGGTCCTTTCCGTGACACACAGGCCAAGTTCTCCCCTAGAGGCAGAGGGGGAACTTACAAGGAAGACGGTCCTTTCGGGGCAGAGGGGGTCCACATAACCAGAGTTCCAGGGACTCTTTCCCTGGCCAACGCTCCTGAAGAGCGGCCCAACTCCTTTCCTCTGAAGGTGGTTGGGGGTCAATTCTCCTTGTACCCTTCTGCCTGACTAACCATCACCACCGATTCTTGGGTGCAAAGGATTATAACCAGAGGTTATCATATCCCCCTTCGATATTTCTCCTGTCCCTTCAAAAAACCTTCCTGATGTTCCATCCAGTCAAAGGGAAGAAGCAGCACTAGAGATAGAAATGCTGCTAAGAAAGAGAGTCATCCAAATAGTCCCTCCAGACCGGATAGGATCCGGATTCTACTCGACTATTTTTGGTGCCAAAGAAAATCGAGGACTGGAGACCAATTTTGGATCTCAGTGTATTGAACAAGTTTGAGAGAGTACAAAAATTCTGGATGGTCACAATACAGTCTATCTTCCCGCTTCTGGAAAAAGATGATTGGATGTGCTCGATAGATCTTCAAGATGTGTACTACCACATAAAAGTGGACCGACCATCAAGAAGATTTCTGCACTTCCGTGCAGGAGGCAATCACTACCAGTTCAGAGTACTGCCCTTCGGAATCTGTACAGCCCTCAGTGTGTTCACAAAGTGCATGGCAGTTGTCACAGCTCACTTGCGACTTCAAGGATTCCAGGTGTTTCCATACCTAGACGACTGGCTCATTTCCGTCCCCACCAGATATCTACTGGAAGAAGCCCTGGCATACTCTCTCCTCGCTGCACAAAGGCTAGGCATAACCATAAACTGGCAAAAATCCAATCTCACCTCATCTCAGTCGACAGAATTCATAGGGGTTATCTTGGACACAAAGAACTGCAGAGCTGCCATTCCAGAGCACAGAATTTTAAGGATAAAGCAGCAACTGCTTCCAGGCTCACTCAGTTCTACAGCTGTTGGGTTCCATGGCAGCCTCCATCACCATTGTCCCCCTGGCCAGGTTTCACATGAGGCTTCTACAATGGCTACTGCTCACCCAATGGTATCCCTTTCAGCATCCTCTTTCAGCCATGATTCGTGTACCCACAGGTACAAACAGGATTTAAATTGGTGGATGACACACATCTGTCACAATGGTCTCGTCCCTTCTCCCCCCAGCAACCCAAGGCCACAGTGACCACGGATGCCTCCCTGATGGGGGTGGGGGGGCTATGACAAGGACAGACAGTCCAAGGCGCTTGGTCCGAACTGGAGGCCCATCTGCATATAAATGTTCTAGAGCTGTGGAGGCCCATCTGCATATAAATTTTCTCGAGCTGAGAGCGGTGCTTCTGGCGTTGCAAGCATTCCATCCCCTGCTGCCGTCTGGGACAATTGCGATTCAATCTGACAACATGGTGGTGGTCTGGTACATCACCAAACAAGGTGGAACCAAATCTTACCCCCCTTTGTCAAGAGGCCATGAGGATATTGCAATGGGCAATGGCTACCAACCGTTTTCTTCTAGCAACGCACATTCCCGGGAGTTCCAACGTGATAGCAGACCGACTCAGCAGGTGCATTCTTCAACCTCACAAGTGGTCTCTGAATCCCTTGATAGCGGCGATGATCTTCCACCACTGGGACCATCCTTGCTGCGACCTCTTTGCCTCCCCAACCAACTGCAAATGCAACAACTACTTTGCCCTGATTCCCCCTCTGGGACAGTCACCCAGGGATGCTCTAGTCCACGATTGGCCCTCGGGTCTTCTTTATGCATTCCCACCCTTTCCCCTCATTCCCCAGTTTCTGAAGAAAGCCCATCGGTTGAAGAGCATGGTGATCCTCATAGCACCATATTGGCCTCGACAGATTTGGTTCCCCTTCCTTTGGCCTCACCTACTAGATCAATCATGGATTCTCCATCCAACCCCGGAGTTGATCTCACATCCACAGAACCTGATTCATCCCAACTTTAACAGCCTGAAGCTCACAGCTTGGCTACTCCAATTCCCTTGATCGCCAGGCAGAATTATCTTTCTTTACCAGTACGTGACATTCTCATTGCATCTCATAAGTCTTCCACTAGAATTACTTATCTGAGCAAGTGGAAAATATTTACCTGTTGGCTGAAAGATAAACAAGTAGATCCCTTCTCAGCACCAGTGTCGATAATACTAGACTATGTGGCCGATCTTTTCCAATCGGGTCTATCGGCCTCTACCATTAGAGTTCATTTGGCTGCAATTTCTAATTTTCATGAGGGTGTCCAAGATTCCTCTAATGTCCCACAAATTGTGCAAGACCTTCATAAAAGGTGTGAATCATCTGAAGCCACCTTTTATAGAACCTATTCAACCATGGGATTTATCATTAGTTCTACAAGCTTTGACAATGCCACCCTTCGAACCAGCCTCTTCTTGCGACCTCAAGCATTTGTCATGGAAAACCTTGTTTTTGGTCACCATTACTTCTGCCAGACGTATTTTGGAGCTTCAAGTTTTATGTATCAAGAGTACATACTTGATTTTACATAGAGATAGAGTGTCCCTGAGAACTAATCCATCCTTTCTGCCAAAAGTGATCTCTGAAATGTCCATTAATCAAACCATTGAATAGCCAGTTTTCTTTCCCAGTCATTCGAACAGAGGAGAGTATTGCCTACATACCCTAGATATCCACAGGCAAATCCATTTTTACTTAACAGGACTAGGTCCTTTCGTAAATCTGACCAGTTATTTTTGGCCTTTTCTGGACCTAGATTAGGATCTGCTGTTGCTACGGTCACATTAGCTAGATGGTTGAAGGAATGTGTGACCTTCATTTATACACAACGTAATATCTCATTGCCTACTACCATGAAAGCTCATGCAACAAGGTCGGTGGCAACTTCTGCTGCCTTCCATGCCAGAGCTTCTTTACATAACATCTGTGCAGCTGCAACTTGGGATATGCCTCATACCTTCATCAATCATTACAAATTGGATTTGGCCTCCAGGGGAAGAGCATCTTTCGGTTCTGTGGTGCTCAGGAATGTCCTTCCATGACAGCCTCCCAGGAATAGAGGTAGCTGGGGACTCTGTCCCATGTGTAAGGAATGAACGAGGATTAACAATATCAGATAAAGAAGTTGTCTTACCATAATGTTCCATCTGTATTGTTGATCCTCGTTCAGTCATTACGACCCTCCCTCCTGTGGTTTCTAGTGGATCTCACCATCCGGTTCTCTTAGGTTATTTGACCAGAGGTAGCCTGTACCTTCTTTTGACTTGCAAACTCAATACGAGGTAACAGGGAGAGGGGGATTGTGGGTAAGAGTTTAGCTCGAGAGTTTGAAGCTGACGCAAGCTTGGAAAATGGCCGGCTCGGTTCCGAGGTCGGAACCGATACCCATGTGTAATGACTGAACGAGGATCAACAATACAGATGGAACGTTATGGTAAGACATAACTTCTTTTTAGCCAGTATCAAAACTCTGGCAACTTAGTCTCAGCACTTTTCCTAGATTTATTCAAAACTTTTCACATGGCATCCCACCAGAAATTCATTCAAAAACTGGCTTGCCTGGAAATACATGAAACTTTTAGATGCTCTTCGTGTTTCACTGTTGCAGTCATCACCTGTGGGTTATCCCTGCTATGGTAGCCCTCGGCTGGCCCGAATACCAAAGTCAGTGTTTTTCTGCATCAGCTGCTGTCGCTTGTAGACTTATGTCAGGTCATCAGTGCTATAAAGCTAGGCAGCTGACACCATTATCCCAGTTTTTCTTGCCGTGGAGCCCGTAGCAGAAGCAGTTCCCAAGCGTGCCGGTCAGTCACTAACACAGCTCGGATTACAGCTGAAAACATCTAAGGCTAAGTACCCTGTTGGGGATTCTTTTTAGTTGCACTAACCGATGTCTGAAAAAGTAAACAATTGTCTCACCTGTGGAAAGCAGATCACACACCGAGAATTCCATTCATACTGCCTCACTTGTTTAGGCCCAGACATGACGTCCCCCATTGCCAGTTCTGTGCCCTCTTCAACGTGAGAACCGTTCGTCATAGAGCTCTTATTGTAGACAGGTATTTTCGTCCTCCATCTTCACAAATGGTGTCCATCAGCCAACAATACGTAGACATACCAAAAAAAATAGGGATAAACATAGAGACGGACCACACAAGGCTAAGCCTTCCGATGACTCTACTGCTAAGCAGTTGTCAGTTCTCCGAAATTCAGTGAGGCGCTTTTGCAGCCCCTGATGCCTGATATGGTATCACTCAGGCCTCTACCGAGACCCTTTTGGAGTCTGGTATGCCGCAGAAATCTTCTTCGTCTTCCAAGCCTTTGGTTGGGTCTGGAGCCATGACCAAAGCACCGGCTTCCGAGGAGGCCTTTTGCACTACTGATTCTAGACAAAAAAATCATCTCATCCGACTACTGTTTCTCTCAGACAGATGGATAATCTTAGGCCTAGAAGCTAGGCCACTCCTAGAAAATCTACTACCATCTTATATTAGAGATGTGTTTGATTTGTTAGAACAGATAAAAAATATAAAATGGGAACATAGTATGTATTTTATGGTTATTGACGTAGTTAGTTTATATACTAACATTAAACATGAAGATGGTATATATACAATTAAATATTATATGGGTGAGAGTCCAGTAGTGGAATTTATAGTGGATTTGATTAGAATGTGTTTAAAAAATAATATGTTTGAATTTAATGGTAATTTGTACAGACAGCGGCAAGGCACAGCAATGGGGGCAGTGTTTGCCCCTAGTTATGCAAATATCTTTATGGGATATTTTGAAAATGCGTGTATATACTACACCAAATACAAAGCACCAGTGGAGGAAATGAAGCTCAGTCTTTTCTTTGTAATTCGCTTTAATATTGGAAACAACAAAAAATCACTCCAGCACCACAAAGACGGAAAATACGAACTTCCAGGCACATTAACGCTATGTCTCCACACTTGCGTTTTCGTTTAGTACACTTCCTCAGATGTAGGTGAATACTAATTACAAAAACACTCTACTTTATATATATATATATATATATATATATATATATATATATATATATATATATATACCCTAATCAATCAATTTAAATTGTTCCAATTAATTGCAATTAGTATCCTCAGTTCATATCAGTTACAATATTTAAAAAACGTAACAAACATCCCTATATCTTTAAAAAAAATTTTGCATTTAAAAACATTGATTAATCAAATTAAATATAATACTCTACACATTCTAATACTTAATCATTCAACATACAATATTTTAAATATTCAATACATAACTCCATGTATAAAAACTACTTTAAATTCCTTTAAGGAATACCTTAAAATATATTGTGTAATAGCACCATCTAGAGGTAAGAAGAAATATGTTGTTCATTAAATTACTTAATAAAACTTTCACCCGTTTGGAACTATTAAATTATACTTTTTTTAAAAAACTTTTCTTTTCTAAAATGTTAAATATTTCATGTATTAACAATCAAAGCTTAAAATCTTACTCACATTTCAAAAAATAATAATGGTAAGAGGGAAACTTTATTCTATTCACTTATAATTTTGCTGCCCTCTTCTTTAGTACTGGGGCCAATGACACTGTATTATTCAAACCAGGTGGCTTGTAGGACTCTAGGTGTATTTGCCATAATAACTCTTTATATTCTATAGTGTCCTCCCAAGGTCCACCTCTGATATCTTTGGGTACAACCTCCAACACAAAAAATGAAAAAACTGCCTCACTACATTTCCTTTTATGTCTGTAAGGATCATTATTCATACAATTAACTTTAATGTCATAATTATGCTCGTATATTCTATTTCTTAACTTCCTCTCCGATTTGCCGACATAAAATGCTTCACATTTTTTACACAAACTTAAATAAACTATACCACTGGTTTGACAGTTTGCATAGTGACTGCTTTCAATCAAGATGTCCCTACTACTAATATACACTGTGTCCTTGGCACATATAAAAGTGCATTGAGAGCAACTTCCACATTTAAATGTGCCAACTCTCCCATTCCTCACTCTATTGCTCTTTGATTTGTCCTCAAAAAAATTCTTGAGGCTTTTACCTTTCCTGTAAGTACATTTTAGAGGGTATTTAAACAGACAATTCAAGTCCGAAATTTCACCAAATTTTTGCCATTCAGTCTCTAATAAGTTTCTGATTAAACTTGCCTCCCCACTTTAATCCATTACAAAATTATTAAAACCATCAAACTGGTCATTTTTGTTCTTAACCTTCTGCCCTTCATCTTTTCCTAAAATAGGTTGGTATTTATCCAACCTTCCTTTCACAACCTCATCCTCTATTTCCTTAATTAAGCCGTAAGGGTAGCCTCTCTCTAGGAACATTTTACGTCATTTTTCACATTCCTCTCCAAAATCCATGTCTCCAGAGGTCATTCTGCTACCCCCTAAGATATTGTCCCTTTATTATACTCTTCTTTTGGTGATGAGGATGGGCGCTATTGTATGCTAAAATTGAATTAGAATAACTTTCCTTCCTAAACACCTTGGAAAAGAAGTTACCCTCTCCTTTTCCCACAAAAATGTCTAAGTATTTTAAACTTTCTTTGTCCTTTGAGTAGGTAAAGGAGAGAGAATTTGTAGTTTTAGATATATAATCAAAGAAAGATATAAATTCTGCATCAGTACCAACCCATAAAAGACAAATATCATATAGGAATCGCTTATAAAGCTTCCAACAATGCTTGTATTGAGAGTTTAGTATGTATTTATCTTCTCATGCTGCCAATATAATATTTGCATATATAGGTGCACAACATGCACCCATAGCCACCCCCTTAATCTGCTTAAAAAACTCTCCTTGTGTATATACTAACCAATTCTTTAAGAAATATGTGTGTAAGTACTTTTGTTTTATTGATGATCTAATATTTATTTGTAAAGGGGGGCAAGAACAAGTTAAAATGTTTTTAAATCAAACACAAGAGAACAATATGGATGTTAGATTTGATGGTTTACAAATAGGACAAGAAGTGAATTATTTAGATGTTTTGTTAAGAGGACAAGTGGGGGAAAATATTAATTCCTGTATATATAGAAAATGTAAAGGTACAGGATCAATTTTACATGGGGAAAGTTTTCATCCGCCACATACTATCAAAGCTATGCCATATACGGAATTTAATAGAATTAAAAGATTGTGTAGTGATCCAGTGCAAGTAGAAAAGGAATTTAGTCAAAGTTTTAATAAATTTAGTTCTAGGGGGTATAATAAAGTGGATTTGAGAGTCAGTTTGAATAAGGTTAAGAAAAGTATAAGACATGGTAGGGTTAAAAGTAGTGTGAGGGAAAGTGATTGTATTTATTTTGTTTCCACTTATTCAGTATTATCGGAAAAATTGTGGAACAAGTAAAATATAGTTGGAATGTAGTTAAAAGAGAGGTGGATTTTTTATGTGATAAAATAATAGGTTTCTCATCGAAAAGGAAGAAGTATAAAAGATTTTATAGTTCACAGTAGATTTAACATGCCAAAGGTACAGATGGTGAAGCAAGTAGAAAAATTAGGAACTGTAGCTTGCGGTAAATGCAGTATTTGTAAGTATATAGTAAAAGAATTTGGTAAAATTAATGGGGTTCCATTTTTTATAAATAACCTTTAATTGTAAAACGGAGAGAGTTATATATGGTATGAAATGTCTGTGTAATAAATTTTATGTGGGAGAAACTAAGAGAACATTTGCTTGTAGAATAAAAGAGCATGTTAGAGATATAAAAAATAATAAACAAACTAGTCCCATAGCGCTGCATTTTAATACATATCATAATGGTAATCCTGAAGGATTGACAGTAACAGTGTTAGATAGTGTAAAAGGGAGGGAACATTTGAGTGAACAACATATTAAATATATATTAAGGAAAAAAGAAACTTGTTTGATTTTAAAATTTAATACATTGAGCCCTATAGGGCTAAATCATGATTGTTCATGGAAAAGTTTATTGTAATTAATTGTGTTTTATAATGTTTGGTTAGTACTGAATGTTCTGTTATATACAATACTGTTTCTTTATTTATTAAGTGAGTGAGTGGGTGTGTCTTATTTTAGTATAAAAGTGAGTTTGAATGAATTTAAAAAATTTACTCTGTTAAAGGCAAGTTTGCCGAGGCGCTAGAGAATTTCTTTTGTGTTCTATGTTTCAAGAAGTGAGAACTTACTCTGCATTTTATGCTTGAAAAGGTGTTTTAGAATAAATCCTTGCATTACACGGAACTGGATCTATTTTTGTGGTGAAGAGAAAATCTACCTCTAGCCACCATCTTACTCCTGCTCCACTACCCCAAGCCCAAATGCTTAAGATGAACTAATGACAGAGCAGGAATCTGATTTTTCAGATTTTGAAGAGGAACAACCTCTGACTGCTTATGAGGATTCGGATGTGGAGGAATCTATTCCTTTAGCCTCCCCACCAGAAGACCTTTCCTTTGGGGAAACCTTTCACACCCTCAGGGAATATTTCCACTGGGAATCTCAGGACTTCCCTCAGTCTAACAAAAGGCTGAGAGTTTCTAGACCTGCCCCAGCACAGACCCCTGGCCATGCCCCATCTTCGAAGTGGTGGATGATGTTTTCCATGAATCCAGCTTAGCCCCTGACGCCCTCCCATCTGCTCCCAGTAAACCTGACAGGTATTACAGAGTACCAGATTCTCACAAATACCTGTACAGAAATCCTGCTGCAGACCCAGAGGTCATTACACAGGGACCTAAAGGAGCTAGGGCTAGTTCTGCAACTAATCCTACTACTCCTGACAAGGATGCCAGAGCTCTGGACAGATGGGGTAAAAAAAAGTTTACACCTCTGCAGCCTTAGCTATCAGAGCACTCAACTGTCAGTTCCATATGTTAAAATATCAACAACACACTTTGGAACTATTAAAGCAAGATATTTCTACCTTTCCTGACTGTACTAATTCAAAAGAGTTAGCAGATTTACTGCACTCTACTTGTCAAGTGGCAAAACACTCTTTACACTGGATATGATGCACTAGAAGCCTCTAGCAGGGCAGCAGTGTCTGGATCTGTCATTAGGAGACATGCATGGTTGAAGGAACAACCTCTTCCTGATCATGTCAAGTCTAAATTAATTGATGCACCCTTGGTTAAAGACCACTTTGGAGAAAAAGCAGAAGAGGTGCTTAAAAATTTGGAAGATAAAGCAAAATCAATGCAAACAGTAAAAGATTTCTTTCAGGTTCAACCTCCTAGATTCGCCAGGAATTTTCCCTCTAAGCACTGGTCTTTTCCTGTACCTAGCAGACAGGAGCAAGGTAAGCCCCACAGGGACAGACCATCCAGCCCCCCCTATCCCAGGGACAGCAGAGAACCAAACAGTGGACCACTTCTGCCCCAAAAACAGGGAGTTCTGAGTCATCCCTCTATGGCAAAAACTCTGTGACTCCCACTCTGCCCTCCTTTCACTCACCAAAAGCTTGGAGGAAGGCTGTCCCTCTGCAAAGAAAATTGGCTGTCTGTAACAAAGGACCAATGGGTAATAAAGATAATTTTGCATGGATACAAATTCACTTTCAACGAACTCCCAATTCCTAGAAGGTATCCAGATTTACCTCCAAATCAGTGGGCAGAGGCATTAAAACAAGTCCAAACTCTCATATCCCAGGGGGCAGTAGAACCTGTTCCCATGAATTAGTCAAAGGCTTTTACTCCAGGCTGTTCCTTGTTCCCAGAAAGGAGGGCACTTGGCATCCCATCCTAGATCTGTCCATTCTGAATACCTCCCTGGTGGTCCCCAAATTCAAAATGCTAACTTTGCAGCAGCTGCTGCCTATGCTGCCAAAAAATGTCTGGTTAGTGACCATAGACCTTAAAGGTGCCTACCTCCACATCCCCATAAGGGAATCCTGCAGGAAATTCCTGCTCTTCAGAGCAGGCTCACAACACTTTCAGTTCTATGTGCTTCCCTTTGGCTTATCTACTGCTTCCAAGGGATTCACCAAATGTTTGGCCCCAGCCATAGCATTTTGCAGACAGAAATATATGGATTTATCCTTATCTGGATGACTGCCTCATTCAGGCAGAGTGCAAAGAAAAGCTGCTCCAGGACCTCTGCTTTGTCAAAACCCTCCCAACTTCCTTTGGGGTTCAACATCAAGAAGAATAAATCAAAGCAAACACCCTCCAGGAGGATCATTTTCTTAGGAGGACTGCTGGACATGGCATCCCAAATGGCCTTGCCATCCCCAGAAAAACAGACCTTCCTGCCTCTTTATTTTACCCAGCTGGCATCCAGAAGTCACCTCACGGTGGGGAAGTTCCTGCAAGCTTTGGGGTACATGGCATCTTGCATCTTTCTAATTCCTCTGGCCAGACTTCACATGAGGAAGCTTCAGTGGCATCTAAAGAACCTTTGGTGTCAACACGCACAGCCTCTAGAGACCTCTCTCTCTCTGATCCCTGTATAATGGCCAAGTTTCTCTGGTGGGCAGGGGCATGTGCCAAGAACAAGGGTCTCTCCTTCATCCTCTGCCCTACCGGGCAGACCATCACCACCGATGCCTCAGACATTGCTTGGGGCGCTCACCTAGCAGGCAGGTGCACTCACAGTCTTTGGGATGCCAAGCAACTTCCCTTACATATCAACCAGAAGGAAATTATGGCAGTACAAAAGGCTCTGACATCCTTCCAACCCCATCTCAGACCAGGGGTTCTCCTTATCAAAACAGACATCACCACAGTAATGTGGTACATCAACAAACATGGAGGGACTCAGTCTTACCCTCTGGCTGACTGCCTCCTTTATGGGATTACACCAAATAGCCCAATACCTACCAGGGATCCACAACACCCTGGCAGACCACTTAAGCAGAAACTTACTGGACCCCCACGAATGGTAGCTCCACAGAAAAATCTTTTTGCCAGTCAGGAGTGGGGAAATCCAGAGGTGGATCTCTCTGCTTTGCACCTCAACCACCAGCTAAAGAAATTCTGTACCAGGGAGTATCACCACCTAGCATGGAAGGGTGGATGTCTTGACCTTTCCCTGGAACTCCCTCTTCATGTACGGATTCCCTCCTCTGCCTCTTATTCACAAGGTACTGATCAAGATAAGGGAGGAGGGACCAAAGCCATCCTCATTGCTCCAGATTGGCCCAGATAGAATAGGTACCCCTTGCTGCACAGCCTGACATCGCAGCCTCCCAGGCAGCTTCCCCTGATCCCAGACCTCTTGACTCAAATGGGGGGGGGATGCTGCACCCAACTTGCAGACTCTGAAGCTATCAGCAAGGCTAATACTCCAAAGGCAAGTAAGGGGCACCTGTTAAGCAATCAGGTCCTAGACATTATCACAGAGGCCAGAAGGCCCAGCACCAGAAAATCTTATGCAAGGAAATGGAAAAGATTCTGCTCCTGGGGCCAGTTCCTCACAACCTTCTGTCCCTCTTATCTTGGACTGTCTAGCGGAGTTACTCAATAGTGACCTCTCCTTCTCTTCTGTTAAAATCCACACCTCAGCCATTTCAACTAATTTCACTACAGACCAGTCCCTGTTCTTACATCCTTTGATTAAACAATTCCTCAGACGGGCTTCTAATATCCGACCTCCCAGAAGGCCACTCACACCAGACTGGGACCTGAATTATGTTTTGGAAAAACTAACCTTACCACCCTTCGAACCTGCTGCTTCAGCAGAACTGAAATACCTCTCCTGGAAGACTGCTTTCTTACTAGCTATCACCTCAGCCAGAAGAGTTTTAGAACTTCAGGCACTGACGGCCATTGAGCCCTCCATCATTTTCCATGCAGACAGGGTCTCCCTTAGGACTAACCCCTACTTTATGCCCAAGGTGGTATCTAATGTGACTCTCAACCAGGCCATTCATCTGCCCACCTTCCTCCATTCATCTGCGCACCTTCTTCCCTAACCCTCAAAACAAGGGGGAAAGAATTCTGCACTCACTAGACGTGCACAGACAGCTCAGATACTACCTAGACCGTACCAAACCCTTCAGGAAAATGGACCAGCTTCCTGTCAGCTTTGCCCCAGGGACAGAGAGGAAGCCCATTTCTAAGCAAACCATTTCCAAATGTATACCACACTGTATCCATTTCTGCTACAGATTACATGGGAACCACCCCCTAAGTTGATTCGTACCCATTCCACTAGGGCAGCCTACACTTCCACAGCATTCCTCAAAGGAGTTCCCACCATGGACATCTTGGAAGCTGCCACCTTTACAAAGCATTACCACCTTCCTTTTTTCTCTAAGGCTAGGGCAGGCTTTGCCTCTGCAGTTCTGCAGGGTTTGCTTACCCATGCCTAGGTCTCTAATCCTTCCACCCCTCTCCTCAGCTTTGGGAATCCTCCCACAGGTGATGACTACATCAGTGAAACACAAAGAACATAGTACAGTTGTGTACACTCACTATAAATTTAGATGTTCAAGTGTATTCACTGTTGTATTCCTGGTTTCCCTCCCTCCTTCCTTCCCCTTATATCCTCTTTCCTTAGGGAGACATAAGCTTCTTAGGGTGTTTTTTAACCACCAGGACCACTTTACTATATTTCCTTGGGCTTCTGACTGGTTAGGGCAAGAGGACTGTTGCAATGGCATCAGCTGCCTTGCTTTATAGCACTGACGACCTGACGTTAGTCTACAAGCAACAGCAGCTGACGCAGAAAAACATTGACTCTGGTATTCGGGCCAACCGAGGGCTACCATAGCAGGGATAACCCACAGGTGATGACTGCAACATTGAATACATTCTAACATCTACATTTATGGTAAGTGTACACAACTGTACTTTCTCCAGCTACTTCTTAAGTATGCAACGAGCAGTAAAATGGCAAAAATTACATCTTTCCCATTACAGTGGGTCTCTCTCAAGGATCCATTTTAGGACCCCTGTTCAGTATAACAATCTCCATTTTGCTTCTAAACAAGCCACTGTCATACAGTGTGCAGACTATTCAATAATCATCTTTTCTGCTGAAAACATAGATAAATTAAAACAATTCACCTAAGAGTCTTTCTCCACCATAGAGGAATGGCTGTCTGTATGGTTGTTCCTTAGCCCTAAAATAACTGATCCTATTTACCACAAAGCATACAACTAACTATAAAAATAAATATTTCCTCTAACAGCACCTTCACAGAAGTAATTTTAACTAAGCTTCTAGGAGTCATCATTAATGAAAGTTTAAAATTTGATCATCATGTAAAACAAAAAGTAAAACCTCCCGACCCAAAGCTAGGTGCTCTCTATACAATCAAACAGTATCTCATAAGTAATGCCAGAAGTATTGTTCAATCCCTTATCACTACATTACTTTGTTGTTTCCATCTTAACCTACAGTTCACTCAACAGTCATTCTTGGAAGAGTGCTATGATCAGTTTAAAAAATTTGTAGCTAGACATCATTGTAGTATACATCATAGCCTGACTAAAAAAACTTCAGTGGTTAGAACTAAGGCATTATTTTAACCCAACTAGTCACCTCTCATAAACTCATTTGTTATCCAGACAGATGCCCTAGTTTGAAGAATAACATCCAACTTTATAATCCAAGTAGACAGCTGAGATCCACTGGCAAAATGTTACTTACAAATGCTAACAACTCCCCTGGTGATTCTTTGTATTCCTCTTTCTTAGCCAAAATTTGGAACTCCCTTCCTTTTACTATAAGAAATGCAGTAAGCACCAACTCTTTCAGGCACAAACAAGAGAATACCAAAAAAAAAAATACCTGGCTCAGTATGTGCACAACTTCTGCAGAACAAATATCCTGTCCTTTAAATTCTCCCTTAGATATTGGTCCAAAATGTCCTTGTCCTCTAGCTCTCCTTCTTCTTTCTTCTACCTATCCTAAAACATTCTCTGTCAACTCTTAATACTAATCCTCCGTTTTCCTCCTTTTCTCTCCTTCTATCAAGTTAATTTCCTGATATGTTTCATAGCTGTTAACATGATGCTGCTATTAGAGATACTGGGCCAGATTCAATAAAGCCTACACCAAGTGTTATCATCTTCTTTCATCTTTTCCTGTTAGGGGTCGCCACAGCGGATCATCTGTTTCCATTTCATCCTGTCCTCTGTATCTTGCTCTGTCACATCAACCACCTGCATGTCCTCTCTCACCACATCCATAAACCTTATCTTAGACCTTCCTCTTTTCCTGTTACCTTCATCCTTAGCATCTTTTTCCCAATATACTCAGCATCCCTCCTCAGCACATGTCCAAACCAATGTAATCTTGCCTCTCTGGCTTTTTATCCAAACCTTCCAACCTGGGCTGACCCTCTAATATACTTATTCCTGATCCTGTCCACCCTCGTCACACCCAGTGCAAATCTTAACATCTTTAACACTGCCACATCCAGCTCTAACTCCTGCCTTTTGGTCAATGCCACTGTCTCCAACCCAGATAACATAGCTGGTCTCACTACCCTCTTGTAGACCTTCCCTTTCACTCTTACTGGTACTCGTCTGTCACAAATCACCTACACCAAGTGTACATTATATGTATTCAAGAGCATTCTTATCACATTTTTTGTTTTTCTCATCACTCAGAAAGATTGTACTGTGTACACAGTCTGCACTTTGTGATAACCTTTATGAATCCCTGTCAGTAGTTAAAGCTGCAAGAATATCAGTAGGAAAACTAAAATTAGAACAAAGAAACTGTGTTGTATCTGTATTGTCTGTTCACTCAGAATGGTGTACAGTTAATGTACACTTATTGAATCCCAGGGATTGTTTAAATATTGTATATTTGCTGATTATTTGTACATTTCTGTTTACTATGTTCTTTATGTAATGATTTTTTTCTCCCCGGAAAAGTTTCAAAGCTCATTACATAATGCTACTATTAATTAATGATACTCTGTTTAAATTTTGTATATTTGTTGATTATTTGTATACCTCTGTTTATTATGTTCTTTACATAATGTTGGAGTTTTTTGGGAGGTTTTCTCCCCTGCTGAAAGAGGTAGCTTTCTGCCCAGTCAATGTACAAAAGATTTTGGGCCATTTTCTCTAGCACCATGTGTCTGATGGAGCTCAGTGGGATGCCAGTATAAAGGTAGATGTACAGGTGCCAACATTTTGAACTTTCTTGCCATTGAAGTTATGTCTATGGGAGCTCAAGGACACTGACATAATCAGAACGTTCTTGCTGTTGAAGATGCCAGTCTACTTCTAAGCTTTGTCTTCAGTGGTTTTAGCAGTTCTTGCTGTTGAAGATGTCAGTCAGTCTACTTCTAAGCTTTGTCTTCGGTGATTTAGCAGTTCTTGCTGTTGAAGATGTCAGTCTATTTCTAAGCTTTGTCTTCAGTGGTTTAGCAGTTCTTGCTGTTGAAGATGTCAGTCTACTTCTAAGCTTTGTCTTCAGTGGTTTAGCAGTTGACTTGTTTGATCTTTTAGTCAGGTAAGTACCTCTTTAGGGATTTTCCTTACAGTTTTGTGATAAAGTTGTTTGATTATTTGCTTATGCCTAGCAACAAAAAGAGAAGTGTATGTGTGGAAGACAGATTCCTTATAAAGCTTCCCAAATGGCTTGCTTGTTTTGTTCAGAGGAGTTGCATGATGCCCACTCGTGTAGTACCTGTTCCCCTTTTACACCTGAGACTATTAGCAGTCTGCATAGGTTCCTTAACATCTTTCCAGAGAACCAATGACTTAAGGCCCTCTATGAAACAACTAGAACTTCTGGAGCCAGTACCTCGGATGTCCCCCTTCTGACTCCCTAGAAAAAGACTGGTACAGAGGTTTGTAAAGTGGCCTCTCCTTCACTGTCTCTGCCCCGCTCCCCAGCAGATGACTTCTCTGTGGACTTATCTGAGACTTCTGACCATCCATCACTCTCTTCTGATCCCTCTGGTGGTGTTCCTAGGGATAACTCTAAGGGTCAGGAGTATCTTCCAGTCTGGACATACACCTACTGCTGAAAAAGGGGAACTTCATTGATTTCAGAAGGGCATGACAGTATCCCTCAAGTGCGGATGAGGGAAGATTTAACAGGTTCCCATATATGTCTGTATGTCAGATGTGACCAGAATCCTCTTTGGATACTCCCAAAAAGAAAATTTAAAAAAAATTGAATGTTTCTCCTCTTTAACCTCATCTACAAAAGAGATTAAGGGGGAATGGTGTTGCTTTGCCATAGGTGTATTCAAGACATTTCAGTCACTGCTGCTTCCCCTGCTGCTTTTCATCTAAAATGTCTCCACCTTCAGTTAGTGATGCCAGTCTAAAATTGAAGAGATTGGGACTTGACTGTGCTTTTCGGCTGTCTTCTACTGGCTCTTTAGAGTTGGAGTCTGAGGAAGATGTTTCATTAGATTCTCCTGTGAAAGAAATATCCTTTTCAGACACAATGGGTAGAATGAAGTACCTCTTCCACATGAAGAAAAAGAAATAACTGAGACTTAAAAATTATGAACAAGTACAGATAGAAATCCATAAGGCTTTGGCCTTTCCTCCTGTCACTGGTGCTGTGGAGGTTGCTCTTAATGCTGCTTGTCCTGCTCCTGACATTCAGCGTCTTACATCCCCCAAAAACTGGCCTGTAAATTATTTTTTCATAACCCTGTGGCTGATCATCTGTAAATTTTTGAGATAAGGATTCTTAGTTCTGAGCACTTTACTTCTAATAATTATGTGTGCCTTCAGGCAAGGATGACAGACCTTTTGATAGGTGGGTCTGGGGGTTGTATGTATCATCTACCTTGGCAATTAGTTGTCAAGCTGACGTGGTAAAGTGTTTGCTGGCAACTTTTGCTGTCATGATAAAGCATTTGCTGGGCTACCCTGTTATGACACCAAATCCTTCTTGCCCAGTATGATCTCTTGTGTGTGTCTGGTTACTAAACACTTTTAAAGTGTTCATATAATACAACTGATGCAGTATCCCAAGCTGCTACAACAGTGTCAGTTATGCACAGATATCCATTGCTTAGATCCCAAAATCAGCCAGATGACATCAATGCACCGATTATTAATGATCCCTTCGGACAAGTAAGTACTATCTGGTACTTCAGCTGAAGTTTTGAAAAGATTTGATGAGATGGGGAGCCTCTAACAAGGGATCAAACATTTTTCAGTCTCTCATTATAATAGGAATTACCCTTCCAGTCCTAGCCCCTTCTACAAAAAAAAAAAAAACAATTTTAAGTAATCCCAACAGAAATCTGGGCAGTAACAGTACAAAAACAATAGCAATTCAAAGAAAAAAACAGGCTTCCAACCTACCTTAGCCACCAGCTAAATTTTGCAAGCACAGACTTCTGGATACTGGAAATTATTGTCTAGAACAAATACAAGTGCTAATAGAACCCCTTCCCCCCAAACATAGGGGTTCCTCCACCCCACCCCACACACGCAAACTCACATATGTCTCTTTCCTCCCATCATTTCTCTTGTTATCTCAAGACATTATAAGACCAAACCACATACTCAAAAACAGGATGCATTTTATTCAAAAAAATCTTCTATTGTCCAAGGAGGTGGGAACCTGGAGACCTGCACTGGATTTGTTTATCTCATACCTTTACATAAAAGTTCCAAAATTCAACATGCTCACCTTCAGTATTTTTTTCTTCTGATTCCTTGTTTCTCCTCTTTGTGATTGTGGACCCAAGATGCATATCCCCTTTTCAAAGAAAACTTTAAAGGTTTTCAAAGAAAACTTTAAAGGTCTTCAGATTGTTTCTGGTTCACTTATTTTTTTTTCAGTTCCCTCCTTTACCATTTGGTCCTTCCTCAGCTCCAAGGATATTCACAAAAGTGTCTAGCACCAATACTTGCTTTTTGCAGACTGCAAGGCATTCACATTTTCCTCATTCAGGCAACTGCCTTATTTCTGTAGACTCTTTTCTAAAGTGTCAGGAATCCCTGTTTTTTGACCGGAATCATTTTCAAAATATATGTTTTCATCACAGTCTGGAGAAGTCATCTTTCATTCTTTCTCAAAGAATAACATTTTTATGTTGCCTGTTAGGCACATCCCTAATGATGGCGTATCTTTCTCTTGAAAGGACAACTTATTGCATCCAGTTCTTAAACCATTAAGGGACTATCTCGAGATTATGAAATACATTGCTTCCACTGTCTCGATGATTCCACTAGCCAGATTACATACAAGGAAAATGCTTTCTCGAGTTAGTATGGGTTCATTACCAACACCCCTCTATCTTTTCAAATTCCAGTACTCATCTTTGTCAGGAAAGAGCTGTTATGGTGGGCAGACCAAACCTTACTAAATCCAGGTCTTTCAGTTTCCTTCCAGCCTCACTTCAGTCTATGGCCTTATTTGCCCCAGACTTTTATTTTGTTTTGGGGGGGGCTGGCTATATCCAAGGGAATCAAAATTCACCATCTTTGGGACCATAATTTTAAGAAAAAACACATAGATGTGAAAGAAAATATGGCTGGCTTTGATAAATGCATTAAAGACCTTGAACCATTTATAGACTCCAGGACCACTACTGTGATGTGGTACATAAGCCAAACAAAAGGAAACCAGGTCCTATCCCTTCTGTGTGCTCACAGTTCTTTTGTTGCTTACTGTCTCTAAGAAGTTGTAGGTCTGGCTGTTTTATTTAACATTTTTGTTGAACGTGTGTGTACACACACACAGGAGCGCTCCAAAATCCTGATCCTGAGACCAAAATCTTGAAAGTTCAAACTACTGAAAACTCAAAATACTTAATCTCATAATACTGAAAACACACCAGATACAAACACTATATTCCAGCCCAAGTACATACAGAAACATATTACCCTTCAGCTATAAGCAAGGGGGGAAGCCCTCCCTGTATCCCCCATGTTGGGGGGGGCTGTGCCCCCCCCCCCACGACCTCTGCTACTTAAATATATCAACTCCGTGACTGCACTTCACTACACTAAGTGCAGTCTCGGAGTTGATATATTTAAGTAGCAGGGGGTGGGGGCACAGCTCCCCACATGGGTGCAGCGGGGCTTGCCCCACTGTTTATACTTGGAGAAGAGTAATATGGTTTGTCTTTTATTTGTTTCCTGTATGTACTTGTGCTGGAATATAGTAAATGTTGGTATCCTGTGTGTTTTCAGTATTATGCGATTCAGTATTTTGAGTTTTCAGGGTTTTGTAGCACTCCCATATAGATATATATATGTAATGTGTGTGTAGACTAACAATTACAGTAAAGATTCGATTATCCAAACTAATTGGGACCTAGGTTAGTTTGGATAATCAAACATATAATTGAACTGGATAAAAAAAAAATTCTAAAATCTTTTTTCTACATGCAGGAATACACTTTTCAACTATTCAGCAATTCCAATAGACAAAGAATATTTTTCAGATACGCGCTAGCTACAAGCTCAAGCAAATATGTAAAACATTTACATATTCAGACTTTATCATTTTTCCTACCTGAAAACTTTGGAAGGCTGGTTCTGATAACTGACGTTTCTGATCATCAACTCTCTACTGTACTTGCAGAGTACAACAAGTTTAATACCTGTTCAGGATGAATGCCACATGCAATGATGTTGCAACGTTCACTTCACTTCACTGTGACTTGTATATAAGTTGCAGTGCATCTTGATTCTTTACAGGGAATACTAAAAGGAGGTGAATGAACAGTACATTCAATTTTGGGCACAATTACTCATTCATTCCTTTACTGAGTAGTGGAAATGTGTACAAATATGTTTAAACAGCAAAATGAGGTTTGCACATGAGCCTTTACGTATTCCAGCTGCCTTGCAGTGTTACTGTATCCATTCTATACCAAGGGCTGTGATACAGATGTTTTGATCAGCACTAGAGGCACTGTAGAGTAGTACTGTTTACACAGCTAGTACTTCCCACATCATGCATCACCCTTTCCATTTTATAACCTGCAGCTCTGCTTTTCCTGGGAGTGACCCCCTGCTTATCTTTTGCAACTTAACGTATGAAGGTGACTTCTTGCAGGGTACCCAGCTTTTATTCTACAGAAATTAACAGAATGTCTGTGAAATAGCTTATTTTTGATCCCTTATTTCTATCCTGGAAAATTAATATATTAACAGTCACATTAACCAAGAGGGATTTTGGAGCTACATGCTTAGTCTTCTACTGTCTTTTCATAAGGGATACTGCTGGTAATGTCTGTGAATCCCTCATAAATTTATGTTGAACATTGCTCATTGGTATGTACCAGAAAATTCACATGCCAGTCATTTTACCTTCTTGAGGATTGAGGAGGTGTAATGTGGACCTTGTCGTCTGAATATTGTTTGAACAGATCTATATAGTCTGCATGTTATATATCTGTTTATTATGTTTTTTCCCTTACATCTGCTACTTGGTCACTTGCATAGTAATGTATTATCTATAGGATTCTGTTTGTAGTGAAGCTTTTATTTTATATATTTATATACATGCTCTTTAGATATGTATTATCTATTTATATACATATATGCATTTATGGTGATGTTCTTATGCATTTTTATGTAATAATCTAGGGTTTCTATGGTTAATGTCCTGTAGTGCTTTAAATATATGATCAAAATATATGCTCAGACTGTTAACCCTCCAACCAATGAGGTTGAAAGGAGGGCTATTTAGAGTTTAATGAATTGACTGCAACTTGTAAAAGTCTGATGAAGCCTTAGGGTGAAAGCGCTTACTGGTGTCGACTGAATAAAGCTTGTTTTACCAGAACTCATCTTATTTGGATTATTTGAACATCTACAACGTTTTTATTTGCTTTTGTGGATTTATATTGGAACTGGGGCCATCAGAAATCAGCGTGTTGTGTATGGTGTTTTATTTTATTTTTCTTGCTTACACGCTGGTTTTGAGCTCTGTCGGCTCGCTGTACATCGCTGTGTTATAATTATAATATCGTTGCCCTTTAAAGAGTAACATTTTTCCATTAATCATGTTAATTTGCATGATCAAAAGCAATCATACACAAACTGAATTAAAATGTACACCTATTCCCAAACATCATGATGTTTGTACGTCACATAACATTATGCACTGTAGATAACAGCAGCACTTAAGATATTCAGGAGGGAAAAGCTAACATGCCCTATCTGAAATCCAGTACTCCTATGAATTATACAAACGAACTTCATAATCTTGCTAAAGACTCTCTAAGTAATTCAAATACTGTATTATATTTTCTTGGGGAACGCAATGCCCGAATAACTGCAGTTATCCACCCAAACAAAATGGCAATGACAGCAGAAGGAAATAATGTCATAAAATTATTATAGAATTCTTGTTCAGGTACCTTCGATTGGTTTTCTATTAAATAGCACCAGATTAAAAATACTGACTGCCTTCTGCCGGCATACGGTATATCAGCTGTAATAAACCTTACTAAGCATTACACAACTAGGCCCTCTTCCTTTATATAATATCGATATATGTCCAGTCATAACTCTTTACTCATACAAGAAAATATAGGCATAAAAGCAAAATTGTACATACATCCCAAAGACATGCCGTAGGTGGATTGGACACTCTAAATTGGCCCTAGGTGTGAATGCGTGCATGTGTGTGCCTTTAGTAGAAGGTTGGACGCCGGGCTGGCAATGCGACACCGTAAAAAAAACTCCACTACCAATCGTGAGCGGACAGGTGATCCGCTGTGGCGACCCCTAACCGGGAAAAGCCAAAAGAAGAAGAATATGGATGGTGATATAGTTTGCAACTTCCACCAGCAGTGCTGCAGAGGTTAATGTTGTCGCCTCACAGCAAGAGGTTCTCCAGTTCAATTCTTGGCTGGGTTGCTTCTGTGCAGCGTCTGCATGCCCCTCACTGCATTTGCGTGGGTTTCCTCCAGATGCTCCAGTTTCTTCCCACTTTCCAAAGATATGTGTCTCGAGCTTTTCTCCCCGGGCTTCTGCTGAAAACTGGCTCTGTCTTACTCGTGCTTTCTCGATAAAAACATGTTTAAATTAGTAAATCAGATTTACATTAACTCACCTGAAATCAAGTCTTCGATAGTCATCTCAAATCCCTTCAGTATAGTGAATTACATTGAAGCCTAATACACAGTTACATTGTAATCCGAACGGCATGTTTGCCATCTGCTAGACAAAATTAGTTTTACTATTTAAGTACCTAGTGTATACATTCAAATTAAGCATTAAAAATACATAATACTTTAAATTACGAACCCTGGAGAAAACCTCATCATTTACTTTTGAGAGAGAATATGGAAGCATTCATGTAAATAATGTAAATATGTTTTAAGAATACTGCTTTGAATACTGTATGAATAACACCTGTGTTTTTTTTTTCCTTGTAAATATTTTGGAATGGAAAAAGAAAACAATAAAAAAAAAATACATAATACCAGGGTGCTAGCTAGCTGGCCCGAAAATGAAATGCGTAAGTATTTGCTGCTGCCTAGTGGCCAAGGTAAGTGACGTCAGTATTCAGTATGTGCATTCAAATTAAATGGAAAAATTATAGTACAAATTTATTTTGGCGCTTGTGAAAAATACATCAATTAGCTAGCACAATAATCAAAAAGAGAACAATATCTATATATAGTAGGCAATTCAAGTGCATATAATTTTCCCAAAGCGATGATCCGAAATACTAATATTTTTTTATTTAAGCACTTGATAACCCCCCAATAACAACACCCCAAAGTGGAGTTCCTCTGTAATAACTTTATCAAACCAAATAGGTATAAAAACTGCATTTGGATTTCTGTTTGACTAACCAATGGGTTTCATCCTCCCTTATGATTAATATTACTAATATGTCAGGAAATGCTTTGTTTCCAAGGCCTTAAGGTTTTGTCCTACATATAAATCACTGCAGCACCATTACTACTATACATAACCAACTATTCCATAGCACATTTAATTAACTGTTAAATACAACTAAAACATTTGATATTAAAAGACAAAAATTGTCATACAACGGGAACAGTTTTTCAGAAGGAAAACGTCTTGCAGGTCTGTTACTTAACAGGGTTTGTGTCCGCTTACACTGTATAGGTCTTTAATACCAATTTAAGGCTTGCCCAGTCATTTTGCCTTTATGAAAATTGATACTACACTCCTTAGGAACATATGCTCAACAAAAAAAGAAATATATATATATATATATATAAATAAAATGTAGCAACTTACAGTCTGAATTATGGAAAAAAATACAAACATGACTTACTTGTATCTGTTCCACTGTCTCTCATTTCCTCTGCTCCTCCCTCCCATAAGAACATCAGGTAAGTCTTCTGGAAGTATCCCTTAAGAAACAGAGTTTGAGATGAAGGTGCATTTTTCTGGTACACTGTCCCATTCCCCTTTTGGTCAGACTGCTTACACTGGCATTAGGACTTTCAACAAAACTTTCCTTTTGCCACTTTCCCTATGCAGCTACTTTAAAGAGTTGAGGTCTGTAATCATGTTGAACTTTCTGCAGTAAATTGTAGGGTTGTAATTTTTGCAGAGCCCACATGTAATAACCTCCTTTTTTTCTGGATGTAATCCCTTTACTTATGAGATGAACCAAGTAAAAGGCTTTTCTGACCACTGCCACTACATGATGGTCGAATGTGAGATTGTTGTCAACCTGTGTACCCAGGTCTCTCACCACAGGTTGTGTGCTTAGGGAGTTGTTGTTGATGTGGTAATCAGTAGGGGTCATGTTTTTGCCAAATGGTATGATGATACATTTTTTTGCGTTTAACTTACCGCCATGACTTTGGCACCAGTCATTTGTTGCTGTGAGACCCTCCTACAGTATGTTAACATCATTTGGGGAGTCAGTGATAGCACCCAACTTAGTCATCTGCAAACTTGGTCGGCCACAGGCCCTTTGTCTCTGCCTGGACCTCTGAGAAGTAGATGCCAAGCAGTAGGAGTCCCAGGACAGATCCTTAGGGAACACCACTAGTGACAGGTCTGCTGGCAAAAGTGGTGGCACCCATTTTCACCTTGTGGGTCCTATCGATGAGCCAGTTGGCCACCCAACTGACGAGATAGGGATGTATGCCAAGTTGTGTTAGCTTTTTGATGATGCCCGAGTGGGGGATTGTGTCAATGGCCTTGACCAAGTCAAGGTAAGCTGTATGTACTGACTTTCCCTCATCCAGGACCTTGGTGACAGTCTGAAAGAAGTCAGCCAGGTTCAACAAGCAAGATTTGCCCCTGACTAATATGAATTGGGTGGGGTCAAGTGCTTGGAGATTGCTTATGTCCTTGTTTATGAGATCCATAATAATACGCTCCATGGCTTTGCAGATCAGACTTGTCAAGCTAATGGGGTGATAGTTTCCAGGGTCAGTAGTGGCACCACCTTTGTGCAAGGGGATGACAGTGGCAGTTCTCCATTCTGCTGGAATGAAGCCTGTAATTAGGCTGTGGTTGAATAGGGTACTCGATGGCGAAGCTAGTTCTTGCTGGAGATGGTGCAGAATACAGTCTGAGATGCTATCATGCCCCATGGAAGCTGTGTTCTTTGCCTTGGATAGGGCCTTTAACACTTGATCTATGGAGATGTGAGGTGTGGGACAAGTACAGGGGATGCTAAATGGGGCTTTGGGGGGGATGGGGGTGAAGTTTGTGCTGAACCTATCGGCTAGCAGGTTGGCTAAGTCAACATCATCAGTGTAAGTGGTACCATTAAGTTCTAATTTGAAACAAACATGGGTTTTGCCATGGAGGTTCCTGATGTAACTGAAGAAGGCTTTGTGGTTTCCCTTTGTTTTGAAGGCTAGTTTCAATTCATAATTGGCTTTGGAGGTTTTCACTAGTGATCTAATTTGCTTGTTGAGGCAGAGGAGGGAGTTTTTACAATTTGGAATTTGTTCTTTTTTACCCTTGGACAACAGTTTCTTCTGTTTGTTGTAAAGCCTATTAATAGAGGATGTCCACCAGACAGGTTTGTTTCCTTGAGGAGCAGGTTTTAGTTCTGTTGGGTATGGCTGAATCAATACAGTTGTATAGGTGCTTGTGTACTGCTTTGGCATACTGTTCAGCACAGTTGTCTACATTCTCTGAGGGGGACAGTGGCTTAGGGGGTTGTAGTCAGCTTTTGAGAAGTTTTTTAGCCTGGTTAGAGCTGGGGGGGTTGGGTGGGATAGAAACTTCAAATGAGATAGAGCGATGATCTGATCTCACCAGGGAAGAACATACTGCAGGAGTGGTGCAGCGGTCAGTCATGTTGGTGATAACCAAATCCAGAATGTTATCTCTCCTTGTGAGGGAGGAGACAAGCTGATCTAGTACGTTAGAATTGAGGAAGTCGAGGAATCGTTGGGTTAGTGCAGTAATGCAGGAATACTTCACCCAGTCTATGGTGGGGTAGTTGAAGTCACCAAGAATCAGGTTGTTAGGGGGTACCTTGATGGAGTCAAGTACGTCCAGGTAGGAGGAGTGGGTGTCCTGAGTCATGGAGGGGGGTTTATAGCTGGCAATAACTTGGATGGGTGTCTTGCCAACTGTCAGTTGCACCTGGAGTAATTCCAGTGCGTCATGCTGGCAAAATAGTCTGGAAGTGTGCCTGTCCTTAATAAAGATAGACTCCACCACCCTTAGTCTTTTCAACCTCGTTTTGGAGTTGTAAAGTGTGGAATGAGATATAGCCTGGTAAGGCAGGGATGCTATCTGCTGTTCTGAACCAAGTTTCCTTGACTGCACAGACATCAGCATCTTCCATTGTGAGGAAAGCCTCCAGTGAGTGCATTTTCAGGTTAAGGCTCCTAGCATTAAGCAGCATGACCTTCAATTTGCTTTTTGACAGATCTTTTATATTGGAAGATTTGTCTTTGGGACATAGCCTAAAAAGGCACAATGGGGGAAGCAACCAGAACTCCAGGGGTGACAAGTGGAGGCCATCTCTGGCAATGCATCAAGGCCTGTCAACCATGTCATCCCAGGCAGACAGATACTGGATCCTCTTGGAAAGACACAAGAAACTAAGCCAATTGTTGAAGTCAATTTATTTTTCTTGGTATTGTGGTATCATTCTTGGTGAAGGTAGGATGGTGCTTAGGGCTAGAGTCATACCTGCCTGGGACACGCACTCTGAGAGCTCAATAATATCTCTCTTCATATAGTCCAGGGAGGTACGTCTCAAGTCATTCACACTGACATGTACAATGACATAGTCATACTTGTACTTGTTGTGCAGAGACTTAGTGCATACGTGATGTGGTGGATTCTACCACCTGACAGACAACTGACCATGACCTTCTCCTTGTCGAGCCTGGAAAGGGGGACATCAGTGTGTCTCACAATTGATTCACCAATGACTAGAGTGTTTGGCTTATTGTTATGTCTTGTGGGCTGTAATGGTTTATTTTTATGCCTAATGAGCTGTGTTTGTGAGACACTGGTGTGTTGTCTACTGTGTGTGACGTGTTTGGTGTTGTGTGTGGAATGTTTGTGAGTGTTATGGGGGTCTCTGTTTAGGTAAGTTTTTATTGAGGACACCTGCATAGGTGGGTGTGTGTTGTGTTTGGCTCTGTGATGTGGCTGGTGTGGTATTTGTGCTGGCAATCTCCTCTTTGTCAGGAGTACTGACTGGCATAAGACAGCATGGATTCCAGGTTACTGATGTAGATGCATTTCTCACAAGTAGAAGAATTATGTGCTAGGAAAAGAGGACTGTCCGTGAACATGAGGCAGTTGTTACACTGTCTCAGTATGCCCATGTTGACCAGGCTGGCAGGAGAAACTGGTGGGAATTGTCTGGACATAGTGTTCGGAATACTTGGTGGACTTATGGAGAGCAGGTTTTGATAAGGGTTTGTCCACAAGAGTGTAGACCACAAAAACCTTAAATGTAAAATAACTGGCCCGAAGCACAAGTACTAAAATCAAAACTAAGATGCTTAGAAGAGCAGATAAATTTAATCAGGCTAGTAACAAGCAGAAATAAATGCAGACTAAGAGCACTTGAACACTTAAGAGCACACAGAACAGCAAAATAAGGTAAAGTAGGTAGAACACAGTTACAGTAAGAGCAGCTAAAAAAGTGTAATTTTTTTTAAAGCGGAGAGGTTGGAAACGGAAGATTAAGTGACTACAGGGATTGTCCTATAGAGGTAATGAGATGGGACTGGTAAGAGTGTCTGAAATCAAAGAAGTAAGGGGGAAGTCCTTCCCAAATGATTTCACTGTTCTCAGTTGAGTGAGCAAATGAGATGGGTCTAGGAGGAGTGCCAAAACGCACATTTACAGCAGGGCAGGCAATTCCAAAGCCACCAAGTTTAAGACTACAATATTAGGGAGTGAGAGTGGGAAACCAAACTGCACAGAGAGAGAGACCACAATATTAATATTCAATGAAACAAATAAATGCAGTACAGTTTTGTTAGCTGTCACTGAAACAATGCATGTGCAAAAAGTATATGTAAATCAGCTTGTATATCCTGATGGTTGCAGATCAGTCACAGCCATTACTGTTACATTCTCATGTCATGTTTTTGCTTGCATTTTATTTTGTGTTAGTTTCCATATTTAATTATTTTGACTGTTTGCTAGTGACTTTACTTGCACTGCACATATCTGCAGCGTTTGATAAGTTCATGTCAGTTTCTTTTTAAAACCTGCCCCTTAATTAGTCTGTTCTGTCTTTCATTAATGAACTTTGCAGTTAACCAAAGTCAATCTTGATGTATTTTTCATCTATATAACATAAGCATCTGTATTCTTTTGAGGACTTAGCTGACTTAGCAATGGCTATTCCACAGCTCTTTGTCTTCTGGTTGAGACAGATTTCTCATTAATTTGTGAGAGCCACCCAAACTCCCAGTGTTTGTTCTTCTGAGCGTCCAAAAAAACCTGTGTCTTTGTACTGGGAAGAGATGCCCAACATGTGGGTGTCTGAAGTTCTCATGCTGATGTATCAATCCTCAGCCAAACCAATGTCAGAAGGGTTTCCTTTTAACTCATTTGTGTTTGCCAGCAGTTGTATTAATGAGATGTAAGCGATCCTTGTGCTTGCAGGTTCAATAGTGGTCACCGAGAATTAGCAAAAGAAAATAATTAAGCATGTATTTTTTTTCTTAAATTGAAGAAGTTAAAATTCCTTAAAAGAATTTCTTTCACATTTAGCTTGATTAATTGCTGTACTGAATGCCACAAATTCAGTACCATGGTTGAGTTGCATTGTTTCATTCATCTGTGTTTGAAGCCCTGTAGATACAGTGCACTGACTGCCAGCCCCACAGGTAGCAGGCCCAAACACAGCTTGAATAGTGCTGTTTGAAATGATCAACATCTGAGTACAAACACAATTGTGGGAATACTGTGCAGTACTTCAGAGCGCAACACAAATGCTGACCACTGAGTCCTTCTACTTGATTAGTAGAGGTGGAAATAGATTGCCCACCTAGGTGGACTCCAGAGTACAGTACGGCATCAAGAAGGATCTGACTTACATAGATAAAATATTTCCACCTGTGCTTTCACTCAGATGGCAATTCTCTCTCCTCAGTTTCCCCACCTGAAAATGTTACCCTTGGGGTGTGCTGAACCAGATAAATGATCTTTTGGTAATTGAGCAGCTAGACTTTCTGCTAATCCCCCATATTTCAAATCTGTTAGTATGTTTTTCACAATACTTCATCAAGATCAGACTTCCATTGACTATACTACGGTGGTGGTGCTGCGGTAGTGTTGTCGCCTCACAGTAAGACGTTGCCCCGTTCGATTCTCATTTAGAGCGTCTTCTGTGTGGCGACATGTGTGAATGGGCATTCCTTCGTTGAAGGTTGTGCGTCAGGCCCGGCAAGTTGGCACGTAAAAATCTACTGCCAATCATTAGCGGACCAGAGTTCTGCTGTGGCGACCCCTAACCGGGAAAAGCCGAAAGACACAACAACATCAGACTTCCATTGACTCATTTAGCAAAACCTTGAATATCTGTTGAAATTCTGAAGACTGACTTTATAATCCTTCCAACAGTGATATTTAAAGTATGGATGTGGTGAGGAGTATGTATGTATGTATGTCCATAGTAGTGGTACCTTGAAGTGTTCCCTTTATTCTGCAGTACACCAATCTCTGACTTAGTGTATATAAGCAGCAATGGTGAAGCGACACAAACTACACCCCCCCCATGGAAAAAAATGCTTTAAAGTTGGATCACTGCTTATCAGAATTTGTTGCTCTTTTGTTTCAGTTTATTTTCAGTGTGTCAATACTCAGAAGTATCTGTCTTGCAGTCCTGTCATGGATCCCAAAAATCCAACATTTTTGCTTGGTGAAGGAACAACAGCAGCATTTATGAAAGAACGTGATTTTCAGATCTAGTAATGTTTGTGGAAGCATTCATGGATTATAATATTGTACCAGGCTTTAAAACTCTGCCCACTGATAGGAAGAGCAGGATTTTTCACAATTTGGACAGTACGTTTTACTCTCTTACCACCTTAGGCATACTGGCAATCCTTTAAATGAAATAAGTGATGCAGTAAACCAGTTCAGTTTTATCAAAGGTAGGTCATGCCTACTTAACCTGATGGACTTTTTCATGAAGGTCAGGGAAGCCATGGACAAGGGGCAAACCACTGCACACTGCTTAGCTTGACCTAGCCAAGATGTTCAACACAATACCTACTTGGCCATTATAGACAAATTTACAAAATTAGGCATAAATCCATATGTCACCCAATGGATAGAAATTTGGCTTGCTGATAGGATGCAATATATTAGGATAGGGGAATCAGTCTCCACAAAGAGTTCTGTCACTAGTGGAGTCCCACAGGGATTAGCGCTGGGGCTTCTCCTTTTTGGCATCTACATATCTGAAGTCAAGATGACTGCAAACTAGGCATAGTTGTTGAATCCCCTAAAGATACAGATAGCTTTCAAGAGGGCCTGGCACAGGGGGAAAAATGGTGCCAGAACAATGAACTAAAACTCAATATGAAATAATGCATAATAGTACCCTTTTGAAAGATGGCCATCCCTAGTTAAAAAAAAAAAACTCACATTGATAATACACCCCGTAAAAGTAGACCCAGTGGTCAGGGATCTGGGAACACATGTTGATTGAGTTTGACATTTGACCATCGTGTGTCTACTGTGGCGAGAAAATCATTCTACATTCCACAACTTACAAGTAAGGTTATGGCATTATTCCACTGTACTCGGCTCTCATCTGACCAATCATTGAGTACAGCACTTCTGAAACAGCATGAGAGATCAAAGTTTCTGTACAAAAAGAATATGATGAGTAAACAGTAAGTCGTATGCAGGCAACCTCAAAGCCCTATCCCTGTACTCTCTCTCTTACAGACTGCTGTGTAGTGATCTGTGGCTAGCCTACAAGGCATCCTTTGACCCCACGTTTATGGATTTGTTGCATATCCGGAAAATAAACAGTATCTGAAATAGTACTTCTAAAAACTTAAAGCTCATCTAAGCCATAAACAGGACACATTAGAAGGACATGTGCATCTCAAAGATTACCTCTTCTCTGGAACAGGCTTTCCCATTCATGGTAAGCAAAGCTCATCCCTAACCATTCTCTTGCATAACTTGGACCAATGGATGGGAAATAGCAAATTTACCCCCAGTTTCATAGGATCATAGGAAGTTACTAGGCTAATGCCCTAGGGCCCTTACAAGCCTAGCCAAGTTCTTACCTTTATTTCCACGATCAGCACCTATTGCCCCTGTCCAAGTGGGACACGGGTGGAACCCATGGGGTGAATTTACGGTCACCCATCCAATAGTCCAGATTAAGTCTGAAGCAGGCCAATGAGGTGCTCTGTTTGACATGAAGTGGGAATCTGTTCCAAAGGTGTGGTAACCTCTGGGAGACAAATATGTCCCTCCAGCAGGTTTTAATAATGTCACATACCAGGTTAAGGTCTTTAGAGCGAGTAACACGTGTGCCATTTGACTTAGACATGCAGCATTTCCAGTAAAGCAGGGTCAGAGATTGGCTTGTATGCATGGTAGAGGTAATCTCTGAGTAGTCTGTATAAAACAGAGTAAAGTGACAGTGATTTCAGACGATCCCCATAGGACAGATGCTGAAGACCTTGAATTTTCCTTGTGACAAACCTTTTAGGTTTCTCCAATTGCTGCAGGTGCTTGGACAGGTACATACCAAAAGGGGCATTGTACTTAATTATTGGTCAGATGAGGGAAGAGTACAGGGAGGTTATAACTTATTTTTTTCTGGAGGCAATGCCCTTACTTATGAGATGAGCAATATAGAATGCCCTTCTTACTATTGTGGAGACATGGTGGTCAAAGGTAAAGTTGCTGTCAACCTGTGTGCCCAGGTCTCTCATCACTGAGTGCGTACTTAGGGTGTTGCTATTGATGTGGTAGTTAGCAGGAACATTACTTTTACCAAAAAGAATGATAATACATTTCTTGCATTGAGTTTAAGGCCATGACTTTGGCACCAGTCATTTGTTTGTGTAAGACCCTCTTGTAGGATGTTGACATCATTTGGCGATTCTATGACCACTCCCAGTTTGCAGTCATCGGCAAACTTTGTCAGCCACAGAACTTTAGTTTTTGCTTGTACTTCGGAGAAATATTCAAAATTGTAGAGGTCCCAGGACTTATCCCTGTGGAACACTACTGGTTACAGGTCTGCTGTTGAAGGTAGATTTCCCTAAGATGATGCTTAGTTGGGTGAGTTTGTTGATGCCTGAATGAGGGATAGTGTCAAACACCTTGGCTAAGTCTAGGTAGGCTGTATGCACAAATTTCTCCGCTATATCCATAATAGACAGAGGCAGCCTGTAAACTCTTGATGCGTACAAGTCTATATCATAACTCAGAAAATTCCTTCAGGTATTGACAAATTTCAACAATATTTTAAGACTTTGGCGTACAATTGGCTAGTCTTAACATGGCTGTCAGGATATAGGACTTGAAACCACCTATGAAGCAGTACAGATTGAGGAATTGGGCAAGCATTTCAGATATCACACTTAAGGGCAAATTTAGTAAGCCAGTTCAAAGTACAGAAAAGGTAGACATAAAGTTGTGGATGTGGTACTAGGTTATTCCTAGGCAGCTGTTTTGGGCTCTGTGCTCAAAAGATGTGGTTGGCTCTGCATCCATTCCTCCCCTGATTTATGTAAAGGGACAGCTCCTTAATACATTCTCAACAAACCTAACCTGCTTTGGATGTTTTTCTAGGAGCTGCTTAAAAAAGCTAGAAGGGAAACAGTTCAGTCAGTTAAAGTTCCTCTTCTTTTTCAAGATATGTTTTGATAATAAGCAAACCAATTTATTAATAAACTGGGCAGCTGATGAAGCTCATAAGGTAGATGTCCTTGTGGAGGAAATGTTTCCTCTAGTCAAAAGGAGTGAGAGAGACTATGACAGGTCCCCCACAAGAAAATTCATATTAACTATCAAAGGCCTAGTCCTATCTTTGTCTAATCCAGAAAGGGTAATTATTTCCAAACACTTCTATCCATTTGACACCTGATGTCAGTATTAGAAGTAATAGGTTTCTTACTTTCAAAGGTTTCATGGGTGTTTACCAATGTATAATGTTTTGTTTTACAAACATAGTCACAATATACACAATTGCTACAAGGTGAATATCGTGTTATGGAGTCTGCAGTGTATGGTTTAAGAAGTTTCATACTTAGAAAATTATATTACTATTGATTTGCTCTGTGACAACAAAAAACGTAATTATCACCCACTGTGTTTTGGGGAGAAAAATCTTTCATTTGTCAGTAAATGCCAATGGCTCTGAACAGTGTTTTCAATGAGAAAATTGTGTCAATATATATTAACAAACCTGATGGAGACTAGTAAGTAGTATGAAGGCCAGTGCACCAGTTCTGCAGGTGTTTTAATGTAGTGCAATTAGTACACCTTGCACTACACCCTCGATAGCAAAACCTTTGTTCCAGTGGATTAGCCTCTTTACAAAACTTATCATTGTTGCTACATATCCTGCTTAGCCCTGAGAAGCTAAGTAAATGTGTGCTTGTAATAGTGTTCAAAAGTATGTGGTATCTTTCAGTCTTGCTGGTGAGCAGACAATAAATTATTTTAAATGTCTTTCCAAAAACGCTGGATGTACTTCTGGCAGTGAACCCCTGGCAGACATTATAGCTCTCCCAGATGCTGGTGAGATGCTTTTGTGATTTTTAGGTAAAAAGTACAAACTCTGAGCTGAAGGATAATCTACAGTTAATTGCATTTTCATGCAGAGTGACATAATACTTTGAGTTACCAAGAATTGCAGAAACTAGTTGATCTGCTCTTTTTAAACAAAGAGGAATGGCCAACATACATATAGTTATAGATTTAATGATTAGACAAATGTGAGAGGGAACCCTTTTGACCATACCACTACTGCTTCTCCTTTATCTGGTCATTGTAATGACCAAATCATCTCTTTGAGCACGTTCTAATAGAGCCTGGTGTTGTGGAGAACTTAAATTTCTAAACATTTTGCAGTGATTATTATTCAAGTGATGCAGTAATGACTGTTGAAATATTTCAGTGACTGGGTGGTAAGTAGGTACAAAGTTTGATTTGTTTTTTATTTGAAATCCTAGGAGTTACCAGAAATATCAATATTAGAAATAGCATGAGTATCAAATATTTTAAATTTAGCTGTCTGCAATACCTTTTATATATATATATATATATATATATATATCTATATATAAAATATGAACATAAGCACATGCTGCAGGAGTAAACGGCAATCCTTTATTTAGTTGCGACACATTTAGCAGAAAAAAAAAACATGACTGGTTAAATCTACTGTTAAAGATTTTTCATTTATTTCATTATGTCTAGAAGCATTTACACCATCTTATTTTTATTTCTTTGTTTTCTGCCCCAACATTTGCTTTTAAAGGGCCATCGCCCGACTTGGTTACATTCAATTGCACCAAGATATATGTATTTATGAATACATAATTGCGCATTTGTTTTAAACAGTGAGGTTACTAGGCATTTTATAATACTGCTCACTTCACTTTTCTTGCATTTTTGGTAGAACAGCAGCACCCTCCCAGCCCACTGCTATTCTTCTGAAAGTATGCTTCTTGTATATGTCTTCTCAAGAGCTTAATAAATAAAACAGAGGAGCTTAGGAAGTGGTGTGTTCTCACTGTGATGAATATTCCATGTCCATCTCTTTACCAGAGTTATAATGCATGGAATTTTTTGCATCAATACATGTTGACATTTTTACATGTTCTCTCTCATTTGTGGGTAAATTGCCTTTGGCCTATTGCCTAATGCTCTGATCTATAAAGATATTAGCTTGTGTACTATTTTGAGTATCATCTACTTCAGCACAATTGGCTTATTCGCATCATGATAACATACTATACGTGGACCCTTTAACTAGCTTCTTAAGAATTTCAGTCTCCTTTCCTCTTCATTTCTGCATTCCTAGGACACCTCATGATCTTGACTCTTTCTGGCATCTTCTTTTAAGAATTGAAGCAGACCTTACTGATCCCCAGTCTACTGCCCACACAGTCCCACCATCAGCCTGACGGGTGTAGTAGTAAAACTGAAGTATCAGTAAAATTTATGGTGTGCTCTTTTTCCTTTTTTGGGGGGTGGGGGGCTACCCCCCCCCCTGCACTTCTAATCTCTGTATGTACTTGTCTAAGACTGCACCAACTCAGAGAAAGTGAAATTTCCTTTTTTCTAAGTGACATTGGAGATGGTATATTAAACGGTTGCCTGCTATAGATAAAGTGCAGTATATTTGTATTTGGTAAGCCCAAATAGGTCCATTCAGACATATAAAATATAAACTTTATGAACCTCTATAAACCTTGCTTGTCTTCTGAGCTTAAGCATTTGAACACTAGTTTGGACATTTTCTTCCATCATGCTTTAGACCCTTTGATTCACAGTGTGTCCTATGTTTTCACACTAGTCACTCTGATTAAATGTAGGCTCTTATTTGACTTGAGATGATGCTGTCTTCATCTGTTCAACAGTTGCATCACTCTTGTCACACACTTGTTTTATCTGACCCAAGTTCATACTTGAGCACTTTTTAACTAAACAGTCTTCACAAAACTGAACAAGCTGGCTACGAAAACCAGTGTAAATAATGTCTATGCAGACTACTTAATCAGCATACCAGAACAAGAAAAATGACACTATAATTAAAGATTTGAAGACAGTTGTACATTATATAAAACAAATAATCAATAAAAAAATAAATATGCATTTATCAGGAAAAATACAAACTAGTACAGATAATATTAATAACCAAGACATTATCCAGTGTCATTAACGCCGAAACCAAAGTTAATTTAGTTGCAAAGATTATTTGAAAACAAAAAGAGAAAATCTGTTATTTAGCACAGCAGAAGTGGTTATCCTCAGATTGGCTATTCAAACAGAAGAATCATTTTATATTTTCCTACATGGTTATTGTTGTAGGAGTTTCACAGGCATCAGGCCACAAGATGTCATAGGTTACTAAAACTAATAGTTAACATTACTTGTGGAAAACAAATTCCAAACAAGGACATCCATGGTCAGTCTTTATTTTTTGGGGGGATGGGATGGCACCTCTTGTCCCCTATTTTACCTTGTTCAATATAGAGACTGTTAATCAAAGAGCTAAATCTCTCCAAGACTATCTCAGCATTAAGAAGTTGGAAAACGTGTCGCAGACTGTCATAGCATCAGCTAAGTTTTCTAGAGATGCCACAGTAAAAAGTGCAAGGCTCCTGTGAAACACCATCAACATAAAAAATACAGAGAGGCTAGAGATCTATCCGAGTCCAGTGGTCCACCTTAGGCTTAAAGTAATTGTTTTCAGTGAGGTGCTTTCTCATACCCTGATTCTGGTTGCCTATCTTGCCTGAGGACTCTTGTTTGTTCCCCTCTGCAGACCATCATTCATTCAAATAATGGGATATTCTCCTGAACCAAAACCTTCCCAATGTCAGTCTGAGCAAATCTCCCTGCAGACCACCATCCATGCAAATGATAGCATATTCTCCTGAACCAAAACCTTCCCACTGTTGATCAGTCTGAGCTCCTCTCCCTGCAGACCACCATCTATTCAAATGATGGCATATAAACCTGAACCAAAACCTTCCCACTGTCGATCACTCTGAGCTCCTGTCCTCCGGCCTGTGGTTCTGAAACTTTTTGTGATTATGGAGGGTGAGAGTCCCCCCCCCCCCCCGGTCTTTATTCACAAGAATGTCAGTGGAACCAAGATAGAGGTCCAGGCTGTCTGCATGTGTCCTGATGCCTCCAGCATGAAGGCCATCCTGAAGAGTTGGATGAAGTCATTTAAATCTTGGATGCTCACCATCTTGCCACAGCTTAAGCTAGGTCAGTCCACCATCAGTCCTGCATCCCAGATCCCGATTAGGATCCAATGAAGCTGACTGAGGATCTTGTCTTATTCCAATGAAACCTGCAGCCTTCTAAGAATAGATTTTGGTGTCAGGGGTCCCTGTTCAAAAAAAAAAAAAAAAAAAAAAAAAAGGAAAAGGGAAGTTTTCTCCTGTATTTTGATGTTGAGGTGCATGAGCTGACACTTCTCTCATATTTTCCCCATCAGCTGTGACTCAGACACTGAGGGCACCCTATCTGCTGCTTCTCCAGCAGAGAATGTTTCATTTGGTGATACCTGTGAGAGGATAAAGGGTGACTATCAATGGGACTTCAAAGAGGTCTGTGTTGCCCAGGAGATACAGAGGGCTTCTTGGCTTACCAGAGCCAAACTATATCTGCAATTAATGTGGCATTAGAAGATGCCTTAGGCATTACATCCCTGGAACCTAATTCCCAACTCCTGTTCCCAGGAACCCAGATGGTTTCTATAGGGCTATGTAATCCTGCAAGTACCTGGACAAAAAGTCCAGTTGCTGGTGCACCTCTGGTGTGCGTGGATGCCGTCAAGGGTCTAATGGAATTCCAGATAAGAATTCACTCCCAATGTCATGGAGAATAAGGTAATGGGAAGGAAGTTTATACTTCTGTTGTACTGCCCCTCAGGGTCTTAAACTACCAAAAACATATACTGAATTACCATGAGACTCTCTTGTCTCAGTTGAAGGGCAAGGCTTGGGAGAATGAGTATAGGGCCCCTCTTGGGGATATGATGCAGAAATTATGCCATTTCACCTCTCAATATGGAAGACATTCTATCGAGTATGGCTGTGATACTGTGGCTGCATCATGTAGGTCAGCAACCACTAGGTCAGTCATTAGGAGGCATGACCTTTGCTTGACCATGTCAAAGCACAGTTCTGTACGCAACAATAGAAAATGAGCTGCTGTTTGGACCTTCTCTGGAACAAGTGTTTAAGAGCCTGGAAGAACAGAAGACAAAACAGTCTTTGAAACAGTTGATCTGATGTTGTTAATCTTCATTCATTCCTTACTGATGGGTTATTGGTTCCATCCTCGGAAACAAGCTGGCCATATATCAAGCTCACATCAGCCAAAAACTCTCAAGCCAAGGTCCTACCCAGAATGCTCTCCTCCCTGTTACCTCAGATCTTGTTTGCCGCATTGCTGTACAGCCACTCTCTCAAAGCTAAGTGAATAATTTTTGAAAGTTTAGATATTGTTAGTACTTTAAAAGTTTTTCAGTCAGTTACTTTTATTATTCTCCTACCCTATCGTATCTTTAAGACTCTCTCCCTTTAGTCTCTTTCCCTTTTATTACTCTTTTCTTACTTTTGAGGTAATTCTTCATTACCATCACTGGTAATCCTTCCTTCTTTCTCTCTCTTCTCACCCTTCTGGGTAGCCTTTCTCATTCTTGGTACTGTCGTTCTTCTCCACATCATTATGTCGGACAAGAAAAGTAGTGTTTTTTAAACAGTGTAAGGATTGCGGCCGTAAGCTACCGCTTTCCAATGGCCATGACTTATGTGTCTATTGTTTGAATGTCTCACACCTTACTGTGGATCCCCTGTGTGGAATTTGTAGAAATTTTTCGACCAGGAATATTAACGAGAGAAAGAACAAGTTAATCCTGAAAGGTCTCTTCAAATCTCCTTTCTGTAATGCTATCTCTGGGTCAGAGGGCTCACCCCCTCCTGCTAAACCCTGTAAGAGGCATTTTTCCTCTTCCTCATCAAGGTCACTCACGTCATCTCCCTCTGGAGATCGCAGGGAGTCGACTCATAAGAAAGTGAAAATTGTTACTCTGGCACTGCCACCTGTGACCCTTTGGGCTCCAGGCATGGCACCGCCCCAGTTGATTCTTGCTCCAGCCATGTCCTCCTTATTGACACCAGCAACGGAGTTCCTGGTGTAGACACTTATTGCTCCAACAGTTCCATTGCAGCCCTTACTGGCACCATCCCTGCAGGTACAGTCTCCTTCAGCACCATTGGTGCAATCCCCTTTGGCCCAGACTCTGACAATACTGTCCTCCACGGTGCAGACACTTTCGTCACCGACATGCTCTTCGGTGCAGTCCTTTTTGGCACCGTCATTGTTACCGGTGCAGACACCTTCCTCAGTGGCGCCATACCCATCGGTGCAGACACTTGCCCTTCAACTTCCATGGTGCTGCCTTCGTCGGCACAGACTACTTCAACACCATTTTCCTCTGTGCATATATCCTCGGTTCTGGGCTCTGCACCACTCGAATTAGCAAGGACCAATTACTCTCCTCCTTTGGATCTGTTCATTGGTAGCCAATATAGCCCTTTTCTAGAAAGGCCAGATCACCTTCAGGTTTCTCTATGAGGTTGACCAGGAGTCTCTCTCTGAACAAGATGTGTTGTGGCTTGTTGACCAGTTGCTTGTGGCCAGTGGTCTCTCTAAACCTACATTCCCTCCTTCAGGTGAATGTATTTCTCCTCAAACTCCAATGTACACTCCTCCTTCGACTTCCACCCAAGTATCAAAGCCCATTCCTCCGACAGCAGCTTCCCTCCCTCCGACCCCAATAGTGGATCTCACTTTGGAGCCAGAGTCGTCCTTGTGGCCCTTGGTGCACTGGGCATTGGGCTCTTCTCAGGCTAGTGGCTGTGCTATGGGGGAGGGCATTCTTGGTTCCACGCCGATTTTTTCTATGGCATCCTCCAGGAATCCTCCCTCTCTCACGCTTCACAGTCCTCTTGAGACTCCTGGTTTGGGGGTTGGCTTGTCGGAGCAGGGTGTGACCCCGGTTCTGATGTTGTCATGCTTGGTTCCGAGCTCCCATCCCTCTTTGGGCAGGCTGGCCTTCCAGGCCATGAAGAGAGCACCTGCCTCCACTGGCAAACCCCACATGTCGGAGTCCTCCCCCCCCCCTCTGTGCCACAACTCTCACAAGCCACAACTACCAGGCACAAGGGCCTCAGGTTTCTCCCCCTCAGGAGACCCCCTCTTTGCAGTCTTCCCCAAAATTTCACACTGAGGAAGTACCTCGCAAGGCTTCATGCAAGAGAAAGCACATGGACTCCACTGAGGAGTCTTTGACCGAAGATATGGACTTTGATAATGAGGAAGGGTCCCCACAGTCACCCTCTGATGAGGTGTCCTTTGGTGACATCCTTGAGATCCTTAGACAGAGGGGCAACTGGAAGTCCTCTAATCCTTGCTCAGAGGAATTCGTATTCTTGCAGGCCTTTCGTGCCAGGCCCCCTACCTCCTGGGTTACCCTGCCAGCTGATGAGCTTGTCCAGCTCATCGTCCAGTGCGCATGGAAGGCTCCTGACACCCTAGAAGCTGTACCGTGGAGGCCTAACAAGATCTTTTCTCTCTCAGCTGAGCTTCCCCATTGGTCAAGAGGTCTTCCAGTAGATGCCATGGTGGTGGCATCTGCAACCAAGAAAGACTTGGCAGAAGAGAGCCAAATTGTCCATCTGCCTAACAAGGAGTCCCGGGCGATAGACTCAAGAAGCATGTGTTGCGTCATCGACCTTCACCGTAAGGTCTTTGAACTATTTGGCACAATTTGCGAGGCTCCAGAGGGATCTTATCAACCAGCTCTCTGAAACCTTGGCAGGAGCTGTTTCTGATGAGGTCCGTAACAACGTAGCTTTTCAGATAGCCACCCTAGAATCCATATCCAGTTCTTCCATGTGTCTTATTTCATATGCAATGGAAGGAGTAGCTAGAGCGGCAGGCGCAGGTATAGTCACCAGATGACATGCCTGGATGTGACTTTCTGGACTCCTTTAAAGCTTCCTTTATGAATGCTCCCATTGAGGCTGCTTCTTTGTTTGGCCCTAAAGTTAAAGATATGCTGGCAAGGTGCGAACAAGACGGGCAAGACCCTATCTGCCATTGGTGTCAGACACTCCACTCCTCAACGATTCTACTCCAGAAATCAGAGGAACGGGAAGATGTGGCACAGGAAATCACAGGGCTGTTTCCATGACGCACATGCCGAGTTCTCCCCAGAGGCAGAGGGGGAAACTCCAGGAGGTCTGTGAAACCGGAGTTCTAGAGATTCTTTCTCTGGGCAACCCTATCAGCACTCCTGAAGCATTGCCTGACTGCTTACCTCTGGAAGCAATTGGGGGTCATTTTTCCTTGTACCCCACTGCTTGGCAAAACATAACCACTGACTCTTGGGTACAACGGATAATATCCAGAGGCTATCGCATCCCCTTCCATCTTTGTACAACCTCATCCAGAGAATTACCCAATGTTCCACCCAGTCAAAGGGAAGCAGCAGCATATGAAATTCAAAAGCTGCTACAAAAAGAGAGTCATCCATACGGTCCCTCCAGACCAGATAGGATCCGGTTTTTACTCAAGGTTCTTTTTAGTGCCAAAAAAGACAGGGGACTGGAGACCAATTCTGGATCTCAGCACACTGAACAAATTTGTAAAATCAGAGAAATTCCGGATGGTCACGGTTCTGTCTATCCTTCCTCTTCTGGAAGAAGATGATTAGATGTGCTCTGTAGATATTCAAGATGCGTATTACCACATAAAAATGGACAAATGCTAAAGAAGATACCTCCGCTTCCACATAGGAGCCAGTTACCACCAATTTCGAGCACTGCCCTTTGGTCTCTCTGCAGCCCCCAGAGTGTTCACCAAATGCATGGCAGTGGTTATCGCTCACCTGTGACTTCAAGGATTCCAGGCGTTTCCATATCTAGATGATTGGCTCCTCACCAAGCATCTACTGGAAGAAGCCCTACACTACAGTCTCCTCACAGCATAATGTCTGGGAATCACTACAAACTGGGAGAAGTCCAACACGACCCCAGCACAGTCTTTAGAATTCATTGGGGTACCGTTGGACATGAGAAATTGCACAGCATTTCTCCCGGACCACAGACTTCAAAGAATAAGGCAACAGGTTCAGCCGCTGCTCTGTCGCCACAAATATTCTGCTCGTTCCATACTCCAACTCTTGGGGTCAATGGCAGCCTTAATCACCATTGTTACTCTAGCCAGATTCCACATGAAACTCCTTCAGTGGTTACTTCTCACTCAGTGGTACCCTCTACAACATCCTTTGTCCTTTCAGATAAATGTAACTCAGAGAGGCAAGCAAGATTTACTCTGGTGGATGTCTCGAAATCCCCAACAATGGTCTCGCCCCTTCAGCCCTCACCAACCGAAAGCCACGGTGACCACAGATGCCTCCCTGATGGGGTGGGGGGGTTATGTCATGGAAACCCGGTCCAAGGCACCTGGTCAGAGACAGAGGCCCTTTTGCATATCAATGTCCTGGAACTAAGGGCGGTGCTACTAGTGTTGCAAGCATTCCATTCTATCCTTCTGTTAGGGACTATTGCGATCCAATCAGACAACATGTCAGTGGTCTGGTACATCAACAGGCAAGGGGGCACCAGATCTTATCTGTTATGCCAAGAGGCCTTAAGAATATGGCAATGGGTGATTGCTTCCAACTGCTTTCTAGTTGCAACGCACATTCCCTGGAGCTCCAACTTGATAGTGGTCAAGTTGAGCAGGTACACAAGTGGTCCGTAAAACCCGTAATAGTGGGAAAAGTTTTCAACCGCTGGGGCCAGCTTTGCTGTGACCTATTTACCTCCTCAACCAACTACAAGTGCAGCAACTATTTTGCCCTGATCCCCCTTTGGGGACAGTCAGAGAGAGAGAGACGCTCTAGTCCATGCTTGGCCCTCAGGTCTACTTTATGCTTATCCTCCTCTCCCCCTCATCTCCCAATTTCTAAAGAAAGCGCAGCATTTTAAAAGCAAAGTGATCCTCATTGCTCTATATTGGCCTCGACAAGTCTGGTTCCCCTTCCTCTGGCCTCAGCTGCTAGATCGACTGTAGATCCTCAATCCATCCCCAACATTGATCTCTCATCCGTAGTGTCTGACTCACCTCAATCTAACAACCCTGAAACTAACACCTTGGTTTCTCCACTTTCAATGATTTCCAGGCAAAAAAACCTCTCATCCACGTGCGCAATATTCTTATTGCATCTCATAAATCATCTACCAGACTAATCTATCTCAATAAATGGAAAGGGTTTTCTCTATGGGCAGCGAATAAACAATTAGACCCCTTGTCAGCCCCAGTTTCGTGGTTTTGGATTACTTATCACATCTTTTCCACTCTGGGGTATCTGCCTCTACTATTCGTGTGCATTTAGCTGCCATTTCAAATTTCCACATTGGTTTTCAGGATTCTTCGCTCATGTCACGTAAACTCTGTAAAACTTTCTTGAACGGGGTTCTTCACCTAAAACTTCCCTTTAGAGAACCAGTACAACCTTGGGATTTGGCCTTGGTCCTGCAAGCCCTAACAGCTCCCCCCTTTGAATCTGCATCTTCATGTGATTTAAAATATCTCTCATGGAAAACTTTGTTTCTGATTGCAATCACATCAGCCAGATGCTTGTCAGGACTTAAAGCCTTATGCATCAAACGTCCCTATCTTATCTTCCATAAGGATAGGGTATCACTGAGAACTAATTCTTCCTTTTTACCAAAAGTGGTGTCAGAGCAGTCTATCAACCAGTCTATTGACCTTCCAGTATTTTTTCCTAATCATTCTAATAAGGGAGAGTATTGCCTGCACTCCCTGGATGTTCACAGGCAAATACGATTCTACCTGGACAGAACTAAATCTAGCTGTAAATCAGACCAACTTTTTCTGGCCTTTTCTGGACCAAGACTAGGTCATCCTGTCTCAAAAGTTAAATTGGCATCATGGCTGAGAAATTGCATTACCTTTATCTACAACAAGAACAATATCACCTTGCCTCACATAGTGAAAGCACATTCTACAAGGTCTATGGCAACTTCAGCAGCTTTCCATGCTAAGCCTTCCCTCAATAACTCAATAATATTTGCTCAGCTATGACTTGGGCCAAACCTCATACCTTTATTCTTCATTACAAATTGGATTTGGCCTTAAGAAGTAGAGCTTTTTTGGCTCCATGGTGCTCAGGAATGTCCTTCCATGAGGGCCAACCAGGGATACAGGTAGCTGGGGACTCTGTCCCATCAGTAAGGAATGAACGAAGATTAACAACATCAGATAAAGAAGTTATGTCTTACCATAACGTTCCATCTGTGTTGTTGATCTTCATTCATTTATGACTTACCACCCTCCATCCCCCATCCGGTGGTTCCTGGTTGATCTCATGTACTCCTTTCTGGTAGGTCTGTAATGACCAGAGGTAGCCTCTACTTTTCTCTATCAACTTGTAAACTCGATCTGAGGTAACAGGGAGTAGAGCATTCTGGGTGGGACCTTGGCTCAAGAGTTCTTGTCTAACGCAAGTTTGATATATGGCCGGCTCGGTTCCGAGAACGAAACCGATAACCCATTAGTAATGAATGAACAAAGATCAACAACACAGATGGAACGTTATGGTAAGACATAATTTATTTTTTTTTCTCACCTGGACTTAGTTACAGCCATAACTTACCACAACAAAGGGCATGGAAGAAAGTTCATCCTAGTAAAGTAAATGATGGCTGTAATATTGCCCATCAGAGCTTGAAATCCATTTTGAAAACCATGAATCCTCCATATCCTCACAGACTGTAGAACAGACATGTGATACATCAACAGACAGGAGGGAGCTCCATCCTGCCTCCTGTATGAGTTGGCTGTAGTGGCACTGAGTTTGGCCCAAGAGTCAGGAATGATCGTCGGAATATCCTAGATCCCTCTCTCTTTGAAAGCAATAGCTGAGGTGCTAAGTATGTTTTAGAATGTTATACTAAAAGTGTTGCATGAATAGTGTTCTGAGTTTTTATTTCAATTGTGGTGTGTGTGTGTGTGTGTGTGTATATATATATATATATATATATATACACACACACACACACCCACCCACCCTCTGGAACTCCCTTGCAAGCCAACTAAGCAGGTCAGAGACAGATCTTGTCAAATAGATGCTGGACAGTGCTGTCATTCTGGATCAGGTCTACATGTGGGGTGTGTCAGAAATGGACATTTTTACTTCTCAAGACAGAAGACAACTCAGAAAATTTTACCCTAGGGCCATCTCAAGGATCCTAGGCCCCAGATGCATTCTTCATCTGCTGGGAAGGTCTGTTTCTGCACTCTCCTCTTCTTATCCTTTTTTCTCCAGGGTAATTCAGACAAAATGCTCTTCATCATCCCTTTTTGACTGAGGCAACATTGGTTATCCCTCCTATTTAGTGTGGTGAGGGGGAGACCTGTCCTTCTCTCTCAGCATGTGAATCTCTTGATGAAGTACAAGTGATCTCTCTCAAACCCTAACATGAGGTCACCATGGTAGACAACTTGGATGATTTAGTTTTCTACTGTTTAGGCACATTTTTTTAAGGGCTACTAAGAAACCTCTTAAATGGAATAAGGAATCATCCCCTGATGGCAAAGACAGGATCAGGATTCAGCACATACGTTGATGTCCACAATCCTGAAATACCTGTCACATCTTTACAAATATCAAGACTGGCTTATGCCTTTATGAGGGCACATGTCTCAGCTGTTTTTTTTTTTCCCCCTGCTTGGGGATCCCACTGTATTCCTTCTTGCCAGTAATGCAATTTCTAAAAGAAGTCTTACACCTGAGACCACCAAGAAGTATTTTATTTTTATTTTACATTTGTTTACCGGTAAAGTCCAACTGGACAAAATGTCCTTTTTCAGTGGAGGCCTGGGGAGAAAAACCTCCACATTTATAAATAGTATGATATATATATACAATGTACATATACAAATGTTGATTTAACCTCAGGTACAAGCACAAAATGAAAAATACATGTTATACATTTCACTAATACAATTATATAGTCTAGGTAGGAATAAAAAGAATAACGGAACTTTGAAGGTAAAAAAAAAAACAAGCAAGTTAAGTACACATATGTCTAGTAGGATAATACTATTCAAATACAAAATAACTGTTGTGTTCTTTTAGCTGCCTTAAGACATCTGTTTACCACAGTTTGTGTAAGAGCAGGTCCAGGATTCAAATAGGTGTGACTTGCGAAGTGTTTTAAAATTGGAAGTGTTGGTGGTAGTTCTGCTATTTAACGACTGGGAATTCCAAGTTTTGGCTATGCATTTTGAGTAAAGTGAAGGAAATACACCCCGGGGATCACTTCTCTGGCTCTGCTCGACAGGGACACAGGAAATTAACTTTCTTGGGTGGCGTAAGCCAGGGAACCTTGTTGGCTAGGCTTACTTAGGCCGATAGCCTAGTACCTAGCTATGAACCTATGAAACTCTAGCTGCATTGTTAGGTTTGGATATATTTAAGAAGGATTTGCTAGTGGAAAGCAATACCTGTTATTGGAGTAGTATATTAATAGATTTTAAAGTACTGGTATTTTTTCTGTCTGATTTAGTATTAGGTGGGTGAAGGTGAGTTAAATATAAACAAGTAGATTTGGTAGTTTGAGCTAAATAACTTTCTACACCATGGGACCGCGGCTGTGTCCTTTAGAAGCTGACATTGCCTGTGTCTGAACCAGTTGCTTTTGCATCCTTGAAGATCCTGTCCTGGAAAACTATCCTCTTAATGGCTGTCACTTCAACCAGAAGGATTTCAGAACTATAGACCCTTATACTCAAGGAACTTTTTCTAATTTTCCACATAGGATCAGTGTGTACACCAACTTGTCTTTCATGTGCATTGTAATAGTAGATTTGTACTTGATTCAGGCTATTCAATTCACAGTGTTCTTTACTACATCCAACAACAGAGGAAATAAGATGTCACACTCTGTGTTTGAGCATAGGCAATTCAGAATGTAGCTGGATAGGAAAAAGTCATTAGAAAAACAGGTGGTTATTTATATTCTTTGTTAAAGGCAGGGAGGGAAGACATGTCTCCAAGCAGACTAGAATGGCTGACCCATTATACCTGTTTCCGTTCCTCTTTTCATGAAAAGTCCATACCAGGGCAGGTAAGAATCCATTCTATGAGCACTATTTGAGTCCCTACTGCATTCCTTAGAAAGTTGAGCACTCACTGTCATCATCATCATCATCATTAGCCCCCCTTTTCCCATTGTTTCTACATGGGGTCGGGGTATCGTGTTATTTGTCACCAACTCTCTTGATTCAGTGCCACACTCCTGCCTTCTTCAACACTCATGCTTGACTGTCGCAGATCTTCTTTCACACAATCCATCCACCTCTTTGCTGGATGCCCTCGCTTCCTCTTACCGTCTTCCTGTCTGTCCCAAATCTTCCTCACCAGATTGTCTTCTGCACGTGTCCAAACCACCGTAATCTGTTCTCTTTGATCTTTTCTGCAATTGGAGTTACTTTGGCTTGTGTTCTTATATCCTTATTTCTTCATCTGTCCCACAGTGTGGATCCTACCACCCTTCTCAGGCACTTCATTTCCATCACCTCTAGCTTTTTCAACTGTTCTGCCTTTACTGCCCATGTTTCTGTATAGTAGTACTGGTTGCACCACTGTCTTGTACACCTTACTTCTGAACTTCTTTGGCATTCTTCTGTTATAGACTACACCTGACACTCTATGCCAGTTGGCTGCAACCCCTCTGATTCTAGCTTTGACCTCTACATTTAGATTTCCTTCTCCTCAACAAGCCCTCCCAGATACTTGAAGCTGTTTACCTGCTCCACTGTCTTCCCTTCTCTCTCTATTCTCAGCTTCTTTTGATTTCCCCAATTTGCTGCCATTACCACCATCTTATCTGTGCTTAATTTCATCCCATGTGTACCTTTAGTTTTGCATTCCATTGCTCTATACTTTGCTGGAGTTCTTGTTCAGAGTCTGCCTGTAATGCCACATCATCTGCATACAGCAACTTTGTTGATCTGTCCCCTCTGACCTGTTTGCAAATGTAGTCCATCACCAGTATGAACAGCAGTGGGCTCAGAGATGAACCCTGGTGTACACCCACTCCCCACTGGGAACCCCTCTATGAGGCCGAACACTGTTCATACTTGAGTTATTGGGTCCTTGTACATAGCCTGCACTAAAAACTTTTGGCTTTTCCTAGTTAGGGGTTACCACAGCGAAACTCCGGTCTGCTCATGATTGGCAGTGGATTTTTACAGTGCTGAGTTGCCAGCCCGACGCCCAGCCTTCAATGAAGGCAAACCCATTCATGCTTACACCTACCTGCATGTCTTTAACATCACTCGACCATGGGGAGGACATGCAGACTCCACACAGAAGGCGTCTCCAGCCGAGAATCGAACGGGAGAACCTCTTGCTGTGAGGCGACAACGCTAACCGCTGCACCACCGTGGTACATAGCCTGCACTAATTCTACCAATGTTTTTGAGCACTCAGTGTTTCTTTAAAAAAATACTTGGACTTAAATTCACAGTTTTTGTAAGCAGTATAACCAGTAACTAGGCTACTGCTACTAGAGGCAATACAGTATTTTTACCAGTCATCCTATGAGGGGTTACTTCAGCCAACATATCGTGATAGAAGTAGTCCTTAGTGCATCTGTCCAGTTAGTGCTGTGAGTCAGCAACTGATTGAACTAAATTATGGTGCAAATAGGTGTCCTTGTTATGTCTCAGATGTTCTGGTATCCAGGTGGAAGGACAGCCATATGGCCTAGAGGAGGAAGGGAGGAAAGCTCTGAAAGTCAGGTTGACGTTAGACCTTCTCCAGCTGAAGTTCCAAATGTAAACATTGCTGCAATACTGAACATACTCGAATGTCTACAATTACGGTACGTTTCTTACATGACTATATGGTTACCGCACCTTCTATGCCTTTAAACTTGTGCAACAGTTTTTTTTTTTTAGCATATCTATTCTGTTGACAAAATACTAAATGGAAGTCTAAAGAATATGTACCTTGCTAATGGCACATTAAATATACACAGTTTTAGTTTTGTTCATCTAGTGTTATTCTCCAGAAACCCCAGTTTTCATTTACCATTGGGAAAAAAACTTAACATATGGCATTTTTAAGATCATTTTGACTCTCTTAATCACTTTATTCAGATGATGAATGGAGATACCACTCCTGCTTCTCAACAGTTACCATAATATTTTTTTTACTAATTTCTTCTTAATGACACCTTCACTTTCCTTGCAGTTTATTGTCGGATTCAGGCAGTCTTATTGGAGAATGTCTCAGTGGTATAACATCCAATTTTTTATGTGCACTATTCTTGTGACGGACTACTTATGCCTGTAAATAAAACAGCATTGTACTCACACAGAATAACATGTGGCCATGAGAAATTCTCTAAGTCTGTGTTAAATAAGTTCTAGAGGAATGCAGTCTTTGTTAAGGCTTCACTGCATCCTAAGTGTCTTGCTGGGTTTATTAATCCTCCCAGCATGACGTGGTCTCAGAAATGGGGAAATACAGCTGCAGAAGTGAAGAAATTTCAAGAGTTTGTGTTTGGAAATACAGGCATATAATTACATGTGGAAGAATGTTTATACCTACAATCACCAGTAATTCTTTCTTTGAAAATAAAATTTATTGATTGATTTATTTAGTAGTGTATTACACTGAATGCAAATACTTTTGGAAGTATCGTGTAGTTATTTAGTACTTCTATAATAAAGAATGCAGATATCACTAATTAAATTCCTTGTGAAACATGAGTTGTAGATAACCTTCAAGGTCCAAGAAAAGATCAGATTGATAACAGAATGTGCGTAACTGAATTAAGAGCATAATACTTTATAAAACACATTAAATTAAAATTGTGAACATAATGTCTAGTTCTTCAAGCATGGACCAGAGCTGTGTTCATATAAACTAGCATATCTAAATGTATCTGCATAACTAGTCTTCCCATAGATAAGAGCAACCACTGTTAACTCGAGTATTCTTAGTTACTCTCTTTCTTCTACTCCAGAAGAAACATGTGCATCACAAAAGCCTAATATCCAGAAGCCACCTTTTTCAAAGGTGAGGGGACTGATCCAAAATAACTGGGATACAGCTTTTGTAACCCTGCACATGGGATGAAACTAAGGGCAGATAAGATGGTGGTAATGGCAGCAAATTTGGGAAATCAAAAGAAGCTGAGAATAGAGAGAGAAGGGAAGACAGTGGAGCAGGTAAACAGCTTCAACTATCTGGGAGGGGTTGTTGAGGAGAAGGAAATCTAAATGTAGAGGTCAAAGCTAGAATCAGAGGGGTTACAGCCAACTGGCATAGAGTGCCAGGTGTAGTCTATAACAGAAGAATGCCAAAGAAGCTCAGAAGTAAGGTGTACAAGACAGAGCTGAACCCTGGTGTACACCCACTCCCCACTGGGAACTCCTCTATGAGGCCGAACACTGTTCATACTTGAGTTATTGGGTCCTTGTACATAGCCTGCACTAAAAACTTTTGGCTTTTCCCAGTTAGGGGTTACCACAGTGAAACTCCGGTCTGCTCATGATTGGCAGTGGATTTTTACAGTGCTGAGTTGCCAGCCCGACGCCCAGCCTATGCAAACCAAATGTAGATAACTAGTGGGGAGTGAAAAAAAAAAAAAACTCCTGCCTGCATATGATTTACAGAAGTCTTTGCTTTTTAAGTTTTCTGGAGAAAGTTGCCACATGTGCACAAGTTTATAATGAGTAAAAGCTAGATGTGGGGCAAATAATTGTTTCTGCCATGTCCATGACCCTAAAAAGAAGAAAGGCTCTGACTTGTATGATTCTGATAAGGAAGAGGAAATGGACTACTGGTCACATATGTTCTACCCCTCTGACATATGATGCAGGCAGTGAGAACAACCTGACCTCTGACTCGCATACAGATGATATGTCCTTTGGGAATAATGCCTTCTTGTGAGGCATTTCCAGTGGCAGTCTAATGATGGCTCTGCTTCCCAGAAGAGATATCTGGGCCTTTTTGGAGTGGGGCTCAACGTACCTGCAGCTATATCTCCAGTCTAAGAAGCCCTCCTAAATGTCTTTGAAGTTGCTTCCCTGGAGACTGTGCAGTCACTTAATAGAGAACGAAAAGTGTATTGTACTTATATTTTCTTCTTGGCAAGAATAAGACCCCATAGAAAAACAGCATAGCAAAATAACTTGAAGATGTGCTTTCAAGTTCATGTTTCTTCAGTGCGATAAAATAAATGTAGTAAATATGTATCTTTGGGTGTTGGAAAAACCATAGAAGAAAACAGTTTCAAAAGAATAATAATGCAGTCAGAAAAGTTTGAGTCCAAAAGGTTCTGATTTTACTGCATGTCCTCAGCAACAGTAGAAAATATTCCAGTTGAAGCCAGACCTAAAGGACTTATGTCAGCATAATAAAGCCACCAGTAGGTCTACCAACACCCAAAATGCAGGTAGTAGTCAAATAAGCAAGTAATCTAAAAGGCATAATTATAGGAATCAGCAGGTAAAATAAGGTAAATTCTGCAGCAAACACCAGGCTGACAATGACAGCTATGAAGAGTAGAGTACCGACTCACCATTTTGAAGGCAGAACCCAGCAAAATAAACAGCAGAAAGATGTGAATTGTACAACTCTGGGAAAACAACAAAGAAAACCCGAGCTACAATGTATTCGCTATATCATGTAAGTCAAATGTATGTCATCGAAATTAAGGACCATGCGAGGACCAATAGTGAAACTGCAATGTTATATAATAAACAACTCTGTTAAAGAAGGTGTTTGATTAGCCATATTGTTTGGCTGGTGTATGTAAATCATGCCCTAACATAACTTCATTTTGTGGGTGTAGTTATACAGAAAAAAAGACAGAAATTAAAACAGCAAAACCACAATATAATCTTCATTGTTTTCAAAATTACCTGCACCTTTAACATCAGTATTATAACTGGACACGAAATTAAATATAAACCAATGATGCATTGAAAGTGCAGATGGGCACTCAACACAAATAGTGAATGCAAGGTTGCACGGGCATTTCACAATGACAGTGTGGTATGCTGCATTATTCTTGATTTCCATTAGGTGTGCTGAATAGCTGGCACTGGGAAAGAAGCAGTGGCTTCCCAGTTGCATAGGCACCGACAATCTTGTTTCATACCTCTGTTCAGTTATTTCATAGGAAATTATTACATTTTATATGAAAGATGTTTGATATATTTCTGGAGCATATTTGATACTGCACTTAGATTGCGATGTTCGTTATAAATTTTACACATACAAGTCCATCCTGAAACTGATTGGCTGTTTATTTCAGTTATTCTATTTTATTAATGTTGCTGTTGCCTATCGGGAAAGTCCAAATGGGTTTAGAACTAATCCCTTTTCAGCAGAGGCACTTTACTTGTCTGTAAGGTTTTAGATGACACAGTGACACTTATGTGGCTAAATTAATGCAGATGTTTATTTCTGATCTAGTGTCAACTCAGTATGGATCTATTCTGGATAATACTGCATTTCATACCCTGAACAGAAATTGTGTCACTCTAAACAGTTTATACCAAAACTTCCAGTGAGGCATACATAGATAGTCAGGTGCAAAATGCACCCAACATTATCATAATAACTTAAGTGGAACTCCCTAACAAATGTGACCATGATGATTTCTGCTGGTGGCATCTTTCACCTTGACTTTTGTTACTATTCTGGAGAAATGTATTTACTTCTTAAATAATATTATCTTGGTACATGTGAGCTCTCTAACCTTATTACTGACCTGCATGCAGTAACTTCACAAAGTGAAGTACACCTGAGGATTCCATAATTATGGTGTTGCAGCACATTCTGAAATTCACAACTGTGCCCTGTATGTGCTTTCAGATAATGCACACACTCACTAGCTATATCACTGCAAGAAAATGTATTTGCAAGTATCTCTTCCAGAGTAACAGTTGCATTAAATTTATTTTAAGACACATTCAGCCCCTCTCACATGGTGTCCCTAGAAAAATAATAATAATAAAGTAGCACAAGGTGAAAAATAAAATCTGTATTCTCCCACTGAGAAAAACACCATGTTAATTCTCTGTTAAATGCTTCAGAGTGGTTTATCAGACAAATCCTAGCAATGTGTGGTATCTGAGAATATAATCAGGGCCCCAGTATCTTAGTAAATACAAAAACAATAACATATATTTCCCTCACTAGGCCAAACTGCAGTAAAATGTTACACAGGCAGACTGCTTTCCTATGCTCTGTAGACAAATCTTGGTATACTGTGGTTTAATCTAAGTAATGAGGATTGTGGTATTCCATTGTATAAGTTCATACACAAATACCGTGCACAGCTCCACTGAGAAAATATCAGCATGATGTTTAACAGAGTACCTTCCAATGCATTCTTTGTTACGCAGCTCATAGAAATGCAAAGTATTCAAATCGATAATAAGAATACTGAATTCTCAGTCTGTTATTAAAAAATGCAAACATTTTTTAGTCCTGTACTGAGAAAATGCACAAGTCTTGCATTTTGTACTCTGAATGCTTCCCATAACTGCATAGAGTATTTGTTGTCAACATGGACCCTTTTTCCATTCACATATAACTATATAGAATCCATCCTCTGATTATATACTTAATTCTTTACATGGTGATGGGGACAAGGTGCTTGTTCTGATACTCAGTGGGCACAAGGCATAGGAGCTTCTCCTTTGCAGGGCTCCAACCCATCACAACAAACCTACACTCACATGGCACATGCAGCTACAGTCAAGTTAAGATGAGTGGCTTGTCACTAATGGCATATCTAGGGGATATGGAAGGAAACTGAAGCACCTAATCAGATACAGGGAGAACATACATACAGATCTCAAATAATTATTACATTACATTGTGTAACCCTATCTAGCATTAACAGTCAACCTCCCCTTCTACCTTCTCTTTTACTGCCTGCTCTGTACCATCTTGAGTGCCTGTGGACTCCTTCTCTATCACCTATTTTGGCAGTCCATACCATGGGTCCATAACTCTTTCTCTCTCTGTGATAAGATAGTTTCTGAGATCCAGGAAGAAGTTAGTCTCTGCAACCTTCTACTCTCTGCTGCAATGACCTCATCCTGCCACCTCCACTGAGAATAACCTTCTCATATCTTCCTGAGACCGTCTAATATGGTGCTAACATGGTATGAGGTGAATCATGACTACTCTATGCAGTCAGCCTGATAACATCAGAAAATACCAATTATATGCACTGCAAATAGAAAGTACTGGCACTGAAAAATGACAATGGCTGGATGTCTGCAAAAGGATGATAAAATTCAAAAGAAAAGCAAAAAGGGACTTGTGTTGAAACTCCCATCTAGCACAGGATGTGGTGTCCAGAGGGCTGCTATAGAAAGTAGTAGTAACAGGAGAGAATGGCTAGGTTGAGCAGAACAAAATGGCCAAAATGGAGGAAATAATTAAATTGAGTGGAATGCTGCCTGCATTAAATCCAATGACAAAGGAATGGTGGATGCATGAAACAGGCATGAGGGAGCTACATCCAAACTCCAGAAAGCCCAACAAGAGCATTCAGGTAAGTTGGCAGAAATGGATATGCTCCAAGAACAGATAAATGATAAGCTTACTGAATTAGAGGATGGAGCCCTGAGAGGGGGTTTGAGGCTCTCTAATGTTCCTGGAGGAAGAGATTTTCTAACATTTATGAAAAACAGTTAAGAAAATGGACTGGCCTGCAGGAATTTGAAATCCTGCTAGACAGGGCATATAGAACTTTTGCCTTTCCTGGGGTAGAGTGAAGAACCCAGAGCCTACTGTAATAAAATGCCTAAATTATCAGTTAAAAGAGGCTATTTTATCAAGGTTATGCAAGACAAAAAAAAATTGCAACTAGATGGCATTGCAATATATGTGGATAATGACTTCACCAGTACCACAAGAGCCAGAAGAAATAGGTTCATCCCAGAACTGAGAAGAAGCAGGATCATGGGATTGATATTTAAATTGCTATATCCAGAGAACTTAAAAACGTTTTAGAACCAGAGCAAGCTTTGGCTGAAATGGATAGATTACTTCTGGAAAGGTGCAAAAAAAAAATCCTCAAGATGGCCAAACTGAGATTGCTGAAATAATAGACTGCAACTGTAGTGGAGAAAGAGACAGAGACTGCTACATAAAAAAATAAATAGATTAAACAGCATACCACTGGCAACCCTCCAGGTTCATTTTTGTGTGGGCACTTTAGAGTGAAGTTTGGAGTAGTAGGAAGAGTGAAGAGGTGTTAAAGGTGCTATTGTTTAGTCTGTGTAGTTAATGAGACATGGTTTAAAGCCATGGAGAGCACCTCAGCAGTGCAGGGTAGGCCAACTACTGCACAGGCAGGGACCAAAGGCGGAGGCATATCAATCTATATCAACAAGAAACTCACTTCAAGACTAGTCAAACAGGATGAAGTGCTTGAGCTTCTCTATGTCCCGATTTCCATGGACAAAGTCCCATAGCATATCCTTGCAAGTTATAGGTCACCATCTGTGATACCAGAAACCGATAACTCATACTTGGACTTACTGGAGGCTCTCACCATTCAACCCAGTATCATAATCTTGGGCAACTTCATCTACATCACTATAAACTGGGATACTTGCATGACCCCAGACTTACAGGCCCAGAGTTTCCTGGACTTTGTAAACATAAACACCTTGGACCATATAGACCATATGTCCACAAGGGGTGCAAACATACTTAACCTATTACTCGCAAACATGGGGAAAATGCTGCAGCCCCACTAGTGTAGTGTCCTCTCTACTAAGGTCAGACCACAAAGCTGCCTTCTTTGTAATAAAAATCAGTTCTGCAACCCCGGCTAACCCCATAATTAAGGCAAGCTTCCTACTACTAAGTGATAACCTGTCAAAATTTCAAGCCCCCCCCCCCAGACCCTGAGAACACATTTCCCTATGTGTTATTGTTTACCGAAATCCTGTACAATCATGTCAGTAAATGCATAGAGCACCAGCTGTGCCTACCAGAAATAAGTCAAAGATTAACTCAAAAAATAAATCACCCTGGTGGAATCCAGTCATAAACAAGTTGTTCAACAAAAGAAAATACTCATGGGATCATAGGAGATTACCAGGTTATCAACCCGTAGGTCATTTTAAGCCTAGCTGTTTCATCCCAATGTAATACCATGAAAATGCTAGTCAATACCTAAGATTGCATTCAGTGAAGACTGCCCATGTTCAGGAGGGTTGTGGGTGCTATCCCCAGTAAGAATTTATGGTGCCCCATCCCGGTTCCTCCTGAACAGTGTCATAGAGGTGCTCTGTTTCACATGAACTGGTAGCCTGTTCCAAAGATGTGGCAGTCACTGGGAGATAGATATGTCCCTCCAGCATGTCCTATTTAAGTTGCTGGCCATATTTAAGTCCCTGGAATGGGTAGCTCTAGCCTCATTTGATTTACTGCTATACAGCAAGTTCATTGGGTTTGAGTCTTGGATTGCTCTGCAGGCCAGCCATAAGTCTCCCCTAAGAAGTCTATACAACACAGAGTATAGTGGCAGGGACTTTAGTCCGTCTGTGTAAGGTGCATCCTTGTGCCCCTTGATCTTCTTTGTTAGAAACCTTTGAGGTCTCTCCAGTTACTGTAGGTGCTTTGTACTGTACATACCAAATGGGGCACTCAGTTATGGGCCAGATTAGTGCCATGTATAGAGGGGTTATAACCTCTTTTCCTCTTGATGCGATGCCTTTACTCATCGCTTGCTACATAGAAAGCCTTCCTTACTACAGTAGACACATGGTGCTTGAAGTTAGCCAAGATTAGGAAGTGCTGTGCCCAGCATGATAAAAACATTCATACTTCACATCAAAGTATCTCATCCCCTTTATACTTGCATCTTTTTATGCTTACTAGTGTTTTCAATGCTGTCAGAGACTGACTATTCCATATTTATTTATTGTAATTGTATACATTAACAACTAATTATAAACTCCATGTCTGCAAATGAAGTGAAATAAAATGCACTACTTTTCTATCAGTATTCAAATTAATACCAGCCATATTATCTCCTGAGAGAGTATCTAGAAAGGTACACAAATCCAGATGGTTATTCTGACCAATTTGGGGTTGAAAGCCCTACTGAGTGAGTACTCTACAACAGCAACTGACTACAAGGAGAGTGGGAGCAACGAACACTGTCAGCTTAACAAGATGGTTGTAGCTGCAGTTACTAAAAATACTGGCATAGCCATGAGTGCGATGCATGATGGGAAATGCCCACCCTTCTAATGAAGAGCAAGACTACCAGTAGGAAATTGCCTTTGTTTTTTTTTTTATGTTTTGTTTCTCAGACAAAGCTCTGGGCCAGATAAGGCGTAATGACCCTAACATAGCCTAGGCCAGGGCTCCCTGAGAAATCAGGGTCCTATTGGGCTAAATAGGTCCAATTGGCCTAAGGCTGGCTCTGTATGTATGTATATATAGCTACTCTTTGTATAACTAGTTTTGCATACTGCAATACATTTGATCTGTATTTTTGTGCATCTGAATGATATCGGTGCCTTTCTCTTATTTATCCTATACCCTAGTCCACAAACTTCCTGCTTGTTTATGTGTGTATGTATGGTCTGTGAAGTGCTACGCTGTTATACAGGAAAATCAATGTGATTTAACTATCCTGTCTCAGTAAGCCTTTTGTGCTATCACATTACAATATGTACAAAGAGCCCCATCTCAGACTCTCTCATGTATCAGCATTGTGTCTGTGTAACTCATTTCTACAAATGGAGCACCAGAAACTGTATACCTACATCTCTCATGTTATGATTTTTACAATGGAGAAATTTTCTTATACGTAGAGTACTGTGAACATTGGACTGTATTCATAAATGTCTTGCATCGAGTAGCGACAGCGGTTTAAGAAAAAGACATAGCAGTGGGCTACATAACTTTCAATACAATATGTAAAGAAAACCAAGATGGCCCCCTACGGGATCAAACCATAATGCTCCATGAAAAACAGTACCTATAAAAATGGATGATTTCAGCAGAAATCTCTGCTGTTCATGATTCCCAGAAGAACAAACCACAAACAAATGTATGAGCTATAACAGAGCATGCTGACAAGCCTACACTAACCAAAGTGAAAAAAGGCCAAAAGTCAGAGGTCAGTGGAAAGATATTCAATATACACAGCCATTCCTGTGTAGGATAAAACATTGTGCTGCAGCCATATTCCAAAACATTCATCTCAGAAGTCATGTAAATTCAGTAGTGCTCATCTAACATCCCTCCCAAACGAAACTGGTTTAGAAGTTGCAGTTTGAGAGGCAAATCATTGGCAGCCAACCGTCAAGATGCTTGCCCCTGTGACATCAAGAATACCCCACACTGTAACCGAATTTTAATATAGGATAATGAGGGCACACCTAGTAAAGCATAATGTACCTTTTTGAATGGCATCTAGAATGTATGCACAAAAGTCTTTGTAAGTGTTGAGTACACTAATGTAGACCCACAGTACTTCCGTGGATGCCACTCACTAATAGAACGCATAGTAACTAGAGCAGAGTCTGCAGGTTATCTGAATGTATGCAAAGACCCCTTCCCCACATTAAAGTCACATACAAGATGTGTTGTAATATCTGCACACAAGGAACAAATTGTCTGGAACTACAGTACAATCTGATAGTGAGTTTTACAAACGTTCATTAAGTTTGATTCTCAGAGTCTGAAACTCCAGAATGAAGCTATTTGAACAAATCACATAACCTAACTATACTCCCAGGGTGTCCTGCAGGAAGTTACTCTAACAAAATAGGTGTGCCTGATATAGAGCAGAGCACAGTTGGACTGTATTCTCTGGAAAACATTAATGATGCAGTTTCCTCTGTTTACAGCATTATTTAAACATCTGTGTTACAGCAGTAAATGGGTACAATCCAGCTTTGGCAGGAATACATTAAGCTAAGAAAATCATAACCTCATGCTGCAGAGTTGTTGCTCTTCATCAGCAAATACTGAGGATGTGGACTAGGAACAAAGTAACTGATGTACTTAATACCAAGATAATAAAGACTTCTAAAACAACAGCCATGGAACCACCACTTTGTATATCACTCTGTACTTGGTACACGTTTTCACAAATATGACAATCCACCATAAGAAATATTTCCTTGCATCACAAGCCTCCTGTCCCCTTTCACTCCTTGCAGCACCAGTTTGTCATCAACTCTGCCTCATACAGTCTGTACCTTACAGAAGCATTCACACGCATGTAGGATACAGTCTTACCATGAAACACACATTGCTGCAGGCTGATGATTTGCTACAAGCACCTAGAGCGCTGTTTAACTCTATGAAGTACTAGGTATACTCAGTACTCTGTGCATTAAGCTTAGTTGCCCACAAGTCTTGGGTTTATCACTAGTTATTCTGATAATAAATAACGACTTTTCTTTCTATAGATGACAAGATCTGCCAAGACTCAACAAAATTCAGTGGACCATGTTTATGAATCCTTGTGTTTGCTTTGAAGCAAATATAAGTATCAGCATTACATTTTGGTCACAGACCTTTACATGGAATGCCAGGAACCTTGTCTCTGAATGAGTCTTTTATATCACTGTTACATTGGAGTAACTCACACTTACAGATGGAGTACAAGGAACCTTGTTCTGATTTACTGTTATGTATCAATGTTATATCTGTGCAATTCACTGACGGAGCACTAACCATAAGACCATTCTGAATGCCACTCTTACACAGTGAATGCCTGTTTTCTGAATCCCATCCACTGTTTCTTTTATCTGTAACTGTATCTCTAACATGTTTTCATTATAATTCTAAAGACTCTCCTTTTCAAATTTGGTATAGTCTGCCATATTTGATAGCTTAGTTGAGTGTTCGTGGTGAGCTTGCCAAGATCCATGCAGGTATGACCACTGGATAAAGATATATCTTCCAGCTCAAGGTGTCCCTTGGTGTGGTCTGCCACAAAGAATGAGATGTGAAAGATAATAGATCTGATAAAGCACATCAACAAATGGCAATGAGAGGACTGCACAGCATGTTTGTAGGCTGCCTCCTTCTCAGCAGTATTCAGGCTAGTAAATAAAAGATATGTTGGTCTGTTTAACATTTACAGACTTCAAGAGTAAAGTTGCTGCCCTTAATGGTAGCTGTAGTGAATGTGGGAGTTTAGCAGTAGCGGCTGGTGACTTCAAATCAAGGGGGGGGGGGCTGCAGGAGACAGCTGGATGTGTAGGGCTAATGGGAAAGGGTGTGGCCAAATAGAAAGGGGTAGAGCTATGGTACAGTAGGATCAATGCTGGCCATGCTTACCAATTTACATGAAATAAATGCTCAGTCACTATGACGCAAGCTGAATACTCTACACAGCACATTGTTACATGTATATACAGGTAGTCCAATCAAGACAAAATGAAGAGGAGAAGAAAAAAAATATTTCAATACATTGGCTACATGGCAGCTTACTTAATATCTAGATGGAAACAAAAAGGTTGTGAGGCATGAAAAATAAATTACTTTTTAAATCGTTACTGGCATGCCAGTCAAAATCAAGTATAAAAAAATAAGCAGCACTCAACTCAAACCACTTCTTCTTGCACTGCAGTTCTAATTATAATTTATATTCAGCTTTATAAAAGTACCAGATAACATGCTGAAAGTAGCAATCTCTGGGATACCCCCAGTCCCCACTTGTAAAAATGTTTCTTATCCAAAAAGACCTGCTGGAGTGCTGCCTGACAACAACTATCTACTTGTTTCATGGGGAAAGCATGATCAAAGTAAAAAATGAACAGCAAACAAGAAACAAGCTCAAGATAAATTACTTAAAGGATTACTGCACAGGTTATGGACCACACATGATAGACTGACATTGTTTAGCTTACAGGTAAAGCCTGCAAAGATAACTGCAACATTGTTTAGCTTACGGGTAAAGCCTGCAAAGATAACTGCAACATTGTTTAGCTTACGGGTAAAGCCTGCAAAGATAACTGCAAGTCTCCAACAAAGGTAATGAGCTTCTGAAAATACTGTAATCCTGTCTTGTACTACCACTATAATGCAGTCTGTCATCCAAACGAAACAAGAAAGCAAGTATTAAGTAAAGCTGCACAGATTACTAGTCTTACACCATACATATTTAGGCATACTTATCACTCTTAATAGAAGTAGCCCTACCTCAGAATCTTATAAGGAACAATCCCAGCTACATCAAGAGTCTAGCACTTACTTTTGTTTTTGCATTTGCACCCTGTGTCACTTAAAATGGAGCCACATAACTCATACAGGCAGCACAGTGTGATCTAGGTAATTTTGAAAATGACTGTCATGTCCTTTATTAAAAATACTGTCATATGCATTTCAATACCTAAGACTTATACTTTATCTAGTTACGTAAATATTCTCTGCATGGCAACAACATAAATGCTTTCAATGTTGATAATTCTTTAACAGTATGCTTATTAAAGCTTACTTGCATCTTACAATCTCAGGCAAGTTTACTTGATGGTCATTAAAGCATTGCTACTTAAACACAGAGCAACAACAGGCACTGCAACAACATGCATTTTCTGAATAAGAAGCATAAATAAACAAAAAACAGAATGTTCTGCAAAATCAAGGACAGATGAAAAGCCACTGTACTTGTGTCTACCTTGGATGGGGGGATACCCTGCACACTTACACTGTATAACTGCTCCTTGCATTGCTTGGACACATCCAGAGTCACTACATGGGGAGAGTGGGGTACAACAAGTATGTTACAATTTAAAATGTATCTGGCTGACGGTGATGGCCCTGACACATTTGGTTATACCGCTCAACCTCAGAGCAAGAAATCTGGACAAAGCCATAAATAAAAGTGGGACAAAGGCCCAAAAATAGAGACATTTTTTAAATATTGCTCTTACAAACTTAGAAAGTTGATAGAATAATAGTTCTTGCATTACTATGAATTTTCTGAAGGGTATGAAATCTGAAACTCAAATGTATGTCATTATTTTCTAACTTCAGTCTTTAATGATTTGCCACTAATTTGCCAGAAAAATACAATTTTATGAAAAACGGACCAAAAATGTGATGCAAAAATCTGCATATTCTGCGAAAATCTGTACAGTTGAGACCGAGGTATGTAATATGTAAGCAAGTGCAACTTAAGAAAGAATTCTGCTCCTTCCTTTACAGTCCAGAATAACGTTAATCTGATGCCTAAATAGTCTGTACTCCATCTTTTCACGCACTCACATTAGAAAGACATCATATGAAAAGCATAATTAGATATTGTGACACATTAAGTAAAACTCAAAAGTTTCTTAAATCTGCTGTAGTGTTAACATTACAGAACAAACCTTAGCAAGCTTAGACCATTTTTTTTTGTTTTACCCTGTATAGGTTAAAATTTCTATTCCCAAGTCTGTGGAATTCACTGCTGCCCAAAGGGAGCTAATTCTGCAGAGTTTCCCCTTTGGTTCACGTTCTTGTGATAATAAAGTTCATTGATATTAAAAGGAAAAAATATTCACAAAATGAAAACTGCTAAATGATAAATACATAACAGTAAAAGATAATACAACAAAATAACACATACGAATATCATGTCAAACAAAAGGACTGTTTTTTAAAACAGTGTTGCTCTGTAACATGCCCCCAGCTAATGCTTAAAAGTAAGTACATAAATAAATAAGCTATTTACACCAGGATATGCCATGGTATTACTGCAATAATCAATGCTCGAAGTAGGGGTATTATTAATAGTTAAGTACTGCACAACCCAGGCCATACCAGTTATTATTACTTAAATAAAAGCAATATATGCCATGATATATGATAAATGTGCATACTTGTGATCATGCAGATATCTGTAATAAGGATTACATTTCACTATAACTGGTGATACTGTTATTTAGCATATTAATAAGGATTACATTTCACTATAACTGGTGATACTGTTATTTAGCATATTGTCAGCGTCAGTTTATAGGCACTTTATGTCAGGACTTGGTTCTTGTTCTCTGAAACCTCAAGCAATGCTTTAACATCTAATGGGAATATACACAGTTTTTCCAGGAACATTGGAAAGTACAGTGCTATGACAACACTGATAAATGCAACTGACAACAAGTACAATTATATTTATTTTCCTTGTTCCCTTACAGTTTAATATATAGGGCTATAATTGTTGCAAGATAGTTGCTGTAAAGAGTGCTACAGTTACAAATAAGACAATGAATATTATTAATTATGAAGGACCACAATGGCTGTTTTAACCATTTATCATCTGCAGCTGATTTAATGCCATTGAGCTGCATTCCAAAATGAAGCACAACACTTGCATGAATAGCTACTCAAAGAATTACACAGGTAAACTTAATCAGTGTGTTTGCACAATGCCAGCAGGGCTGGAGTCATTGAAAATAAAGATATGTATCATCCCTCAGGATATTACTTTTCTTTAACAGAGGATTTGAATTTCTTTATTTCATCACATAACTGTGTGTCCTATGCCTGCAGCCAGCATCACACCTATAATGCCATAACAAATGTTGCTGTAATGTTACAATTAACAGCTAAGTAATGTTGGTTTGCAGATACTGCACTCACTTGAAAAGTGCTGTTTCCATTTTTCATATTCAGGCAACAGGTTAAACAAGTTGAAGGTGCACTGTCTGCACTGCTTTGTTTGCTGTCTGATTGAACGAACTGTACTCCAAAAACTAAGTACTGTTGCTCACTGTTTCTTGCTCTCTTTTTCCCAGCATGCAAAGTGCAGGAAGGGAGTGAGAACCAATCAGTAGCCATCCACATCATGTATGCGACTGCAGATGTGGCAGTCCGATCTCCTTCCACTTTACAGTGGTTACAAACTGCATAGACGTCTGGGCATCTGTATACTGATGCCTTCTCTTCTTAATCTTGACTGGTTTTATAGTAGTCCAGATTTGCAGAAACTATTTTTTTTTTAAAACCTGGAACTCATCGAACACGCATGCACTCACAGTTCGAGTTCTGGGACTTTAACAGTGAATCAGTTGGACTCGCAGCTAAGCAGTATTATTTACAATACAGTAAAATTTCTATTTTTAAAATGTTAATCCTTGTTCATATTTTTCTTTCTTTTCACAGCTGGGGGGCTGCAGTCCGATGGCACGAGCCTCCCCTGGAGTTTAGAGGTAACTAATCACTGAAACTTATAGGATCAACTTGTGGGTCACACAGACACACACACACACTTTCCATTGCATTGGGCAAGTGTGTTTGGTCGACAGCTGTTTAGATGATGTTTATGATTGACTGAATAGGTGTCAGAAATTAAACAATTCCCAAGGGTTGGGGAATATGCCTTTACCTCATGTGTGTGCAATCTCAGAATTAGTATATATAATTAGCAGGGTGTATGAGGATGTGTGTGTGTGGGGGGGGGGGGGGACTTCCCCTCTCCAAAACTCAAAAAAAATTTTTTTTTTTGCTTGCGCCAAGGCTTTCTCTATGTATGCATAATTGCTTTTCAACATAAGCAGTTGATGTAATGACATTAATATTTAAAGTGTTGACAATGCATATATTTGAAGTATATCAATACATCCAGTATTTTATATATATATATATATATATATATATATATCTCAGTCTGAAAGAACCAGGCTTTGAAAATTACAAAACTCTTAAGATTGTCATTCACAAAGCAAAGAAGGAGTTGAAACCTCAGTAAAAGAGTGGTGGTTGAAAAGGAGGGAGGGAAAAAAATAAATTCAGCATTTGTTTGAATACATGCTTAATATAATGATGTGCAAGAGGGAAAATATCTGGGCATTAAGATAACTGGATTTCATTCAGATGGGGAAAACTGTAAAAATTAAAAGTATTGTGCCAAATGCTTGTAAACATAAATATTGAGTCAAAGAGATTGCTAAAAAAAACATAGCAGTACGAGAGCATGGTAGCAGAGTATCTAGTGGATATGATCTAAAAGAACTGAACTGATGTCACAGTTAAAGATCTAGGCAAGGTTTAACTGGACCTTAAGATTGTGTAAAGGAAAGATTCCGGGTATCATACAGGATAACACTGCCTGCTGCACAGGTAAATCTGACGAGTCCATAAATTGTTCTATAAACATGTACTTAGCACATAAACACAAGAAGCCCAGTGGAGAAGGTAACTGGAATAAAGGCAAGACCACAACTCGATAAAATCCTCTGGTTTAATACAAAATGGTGAGCGCTTTCGCAATGGTAACCATTGCTTCATCAGACAATTCATTCAAAGCACAACAACATATATATATACTTTAATTCAAAACAAATCAACCAATCCTAGCACTCAAATTTAATTATCCTAGTTACATATCTCATTCAATTAAAATTAATTAATTAGGAATAAAAGCCTAGTGAAATAAAAGCATATGTATATACATATACTAGGATGCATATTATTAATACATAATGCATGTGTAATCATGGCTTGTTCTAAGAAATAGTACATGTATATGTACTTAACCTCCACTGAACTTAATAACTACAGACCCATTGCTTTACTCTCCCCCCTTGCCAAAATCCTAGAAAAATGCATCCATACCCAGATGCTAAAATATCTCCTAGACAGCAACATCCTGTCACCTACTCAGTATGGTTTCAGACCTGCCCATAGTACAACTACAGCCCTCCTCTGCTTCACAGACACAGTAAACCGTCTCAAAAATTAAGGCCTGCAGGTGTCAACTCTTATTTTGGATATGTCCAAAGCATTGTACACAGTCTCACACCAAATCCTGCTAAACAAACTAAACCAATATCACCTATCAAATTCCACTCTTACCTGGTTCCAAAGCTACTTAACTGACAGGTACCAAGCTGCGAAATGGGAAAATTCTCTCTCTCCTCAGCTGCCCATAACTATAGGAGTCCCACAGGGTTCTATCTTAGGACCACTACTATTCACAATCTTCTTCACAAATGACCTCCATACTCCACACAGCATGCATCTATCATTCAGTATGCAGATGGCACTACCTTAATATGAGCTGCACAAAACATTCCCACCCACCTGCAAACAACTTAACTAGCATTCTCTGACATTGAAAACTACCTAACCAAAGCCCAACAACTTCTCAATCCAAAGAAAACTCAGCTTATGATTCTAACCAGTTCTAACAAAAACACTGATAAAAGTCAATTCACTATCTACTCCACAAATGCTACTCCAATCCCTCCAGTGGCACAGGCTAAGCTACTGGGAATAACCATAGACTCCCACCTAAACTTTGATAGTCATCTCAACTTAACTATTAAAAAAGTACATGCCAAACTGGGATCACTCTACTGTATCAAACCATTTCTTACCAACAACACAAGATCAGCCATTGCTCGCACCCAGCTTCTATTCACCCTACTCTATGCATCTCCCATTCTGACTAATCTCAACAAAACTGAACTAAGCAAAATGGAAGCCTGCTATAACAGAATTGACCGCTTTGCTGCAAATTGCTCATGTAGAACTCATCACTGTACTGCTTTGAGACAGCTCCACTGGCTTGAACTGCCCAACCTCCTAACCTACAATCAGCTCTGCCATTCTATCTATTACCTCCCCAATAAGTGTCCTGCCCTCAAAAATCTAGAACATCACTCGGCCAAAAGGCCTCTTAGATCATCAAGCAAGCTACTACTAGAAGGCATCAACAGCTACAATAGCTTTGGAGATACACTATATAGTAGTTCAGTGGCTAAAAAATGGAACTCTGTCCCCACTAGCATTCAAAACGCATCATCAAAACACATCATCCAAAGCCTCCTTTAAAGACCTCATCAGGCAACATCTCAAGCAAAGTTGGTAGTGTCATGATTGCTTCCCAGGCTAGTGAAAGCGGATAAGTTACACATTCTAAACCTAGAGTACTTGATTAAGATTGAAAACTATTCTCACAAACACTGGCTAATCCACAATGTATGTACTGTACCTGTGTACTATGTATGTATTCTACCTATGTTCCAAATTTCAGCTGTACACCACAAATCTATTAAGTACCTTTATTTTTAAATATTTTGTTTGTTCTCTCCACTGTAACTGTTGATGTGCTGCATACCACTGTAAAAACATGTATTTTGTAATTTGTGTGTATATTGATTATGTCGAAATGTATCTGTAATTTTTCTATGTGGAGCTTTTTTCCCCGGGTCTCTGCTGAAAAACGACCTTTTCTGCTCAGTCAGACACCCCCGGTTAACAAATGTAAAATAAATAAAAGGCATGGGAAACTTTCTAATAGCAAGATAGATTTTCTCTACATGTTGTTAGAACTGGTGCTTGAATATAATATTTTTATATTTACTGGCATCTGTTATAAGCAATTGTCAGGAGTTGTTATGGGCACCAGTTGTGCCAACACTTATGCAAACCTGGTAATGGTAAACTGGGAGCATGAACACTTATTGAACAACCCTAAGATAGCCTTCTATAGGCACTTTCTAGATGACTTTTTTATTTTTTGGAAAGGAAATGGAGAACAACTGAGGTCTTTGCACTCACAACTTACTACTAGTGACTTTTTAAAGTTAACAATGAATTGTTCAGAAAAAAGTTTAGATTTTTTTGGATGTTACTATCTACAAAGAAAGTGACATATGGCTCACTAAGTTACATAGGAAACAGTGTTATAGACCATCATCCCTGCATAGATAGGGACAGCATGCACAATCAAAGTATTTTTCCCAACATTATCAGGGGGCAAGCAATGAGAATATCACGTTTATGCTGTCAAGAGGAAGTATATGAGAATGAACTTAGTAATTTAAGAACAGGTTTCTTAAGTAGAGGATATAATGAATGAGAAATTAATAAGATATGTTATAAAGTGTGGAAAGAAAGAGAGGGTAAAGCTAAACCCTACTATTCTGATAGAGAGTATAGTGAAAGGACAGGTACTAAAGGTAGAACATTAGCCTATACTCCCATGGTCTTACCATATACAAAGGACGGAGCAAATTTTGAAACCATTATTCAGCAGAATTAGCATATGTTGGTTGATGAGAATACCACTAATAGGCACATAACCACATTTTGTGTTTAAAAATAAGAAAAATCTAAAGCAGCAGTTGTGTTATCCAAGAACAGTCAGTGTGAAGGACAATGTAGTGAAAGGTACCCATAGATGTGGCATTGTGCATACTGTAATTATGTGGATGAGTCTAGATTTTTTAAACACCCAGGAACTTAGGGACTTAGCTGACTGTAACACTAGTAATGTGGTATATGTGGCTCATTTTGTAACATGTTTCCAGTTTTATGTTGGTAAAACCAACCATCATCTTAGGGAACGGATTAGGGACCACCTATACTGTACCAGAAACTACCAAGAGTATAGTACCCTACCCTAGCCTAGCATACCCTTGCCAAGGGAAATGACCATGTATTTTTATTTCAAGGCTAGGCTTATAAATGCCCTTGGGCAGATAGCCTAGTATGAACCTATGAACATGTCCAGAATATTACTTAGAATGAGGGACATAGTTAACACCACTGAAAACATGGAACTGCAATGGATTTTGAGACTGGAAGCACAAAGAGGCTTAGGTCTAAATTATAGTGTTCCCTTGAAACCAGTATTGAAATCTAGGAAGTTAAGATAAAATTAAGATTAAGTACATATACATGTACTATTTCTTAGAACAAGCCATGATTACACATGCATTTATGTATTAATAATATGTATCCTGCCTAGTATATGTATATACATATGTTTTGAATGAGATATGTAACTAGGGTAATTAATTTTTGAGTGCTAGGATTGATTGATTTGTTTTGAATTAAAGTATATATATATATATATATATATATATATATATATATATATATATATGTTGTTGTGCTTTGAATGAATTGTCTGATGAAGCAATGGTTACCATTGCGAAAGCACTTACCATTTTGTATTAAACCAGAGGATTTTATCTAGTTGTGGTCTTGCCTTTATTCCAGTTACCTTCACCACTGGGCTTCTTGTGTTTAAGAACTGTTCATATTTTGGGCTGGTTGGATTTGTTTGCTGTATGTACTTAGCACTATTTAAAATATCATGAATATCATGTTTTGCTTTGTAAAGTATTATGTAAATGTATATGTGTGCGAAAATGTATAAAAGTTTATTGGTGACGATGCTTGGTTTTAAACTGTTAGAAATAAAATAAAAAAAAGAACTGAATGCAAGTGGGCATATTTCCAGTATATACTCTTAATTACATGGTACATTAAGAATGCAGTGCATTGGAATAACTAAATATGATGAGGGTCAGGCAGAAGGAGCTTAGCTAAGGCTTTCTTGACACGTCTTCAAAATTATATCATTAAAAGATAAAAAAATAATTATATATATATATGAGTGTGTTTAGGTTTGTTGGACTTAATTATCTAAAATGTTTGCTAAGGATGCATAGCTGGTAGAGTATGTTGTTGTGTCTTTCGGCTTTTCCCGGTTAGGGGTTGCCACAGCGGAACTCCTGTATGCTAATGATTGGCAGTAGATTTTTACGTGCTGAGTTGCCGGCCCTGATGCACAGCTTTCAACGAAGGTACGCCCATTTACGCATGTCTCCACACAGAAGACATTCTAGCTGAGAATCGAACAGGAGAACGTCTTACTGTGAGGTGACAATGCTACCGCAGCACCACCACCGCAGTTTATAGCTGGTAGAGTATAATGCCCAATTCCACTGTCTTAAGAATTCCAGTAGATTAGTTAAATCTTGCATTGTTTGTTTCCTTTACGTTGGAACCCTTAGGTTGCCTTAAGAGCAAAACCAACAGATGTCAGAACATTAAAAGATGCATTTTAAATACATTCTTCAAAGTGCAAAATTTTAATTAAAATATTAGATTCCAGAATGTAATTTTAATAGATTTAATGGATTTAAAATTTAACAATCTTATCAGTGAAGGAATGATGGGTTAGAAGGCAATAAGGACTGTACAGTGATAGACCATATATTTTGCATGTGTTAATGTGCAGTTTTGTTTCAAGGAACAGGCAATAATCTTATTAAATTTTGTATACTAGTTTATTTATTGTAGCATTATAACAGCATTGACTGCAATATATAATTACTACTGTAGTTAAAATCATCATATCTGGATTCTGGTCCGAACTGTATTTTAACATCCACATTCAAAAGCTGGTTTTGGAGTAAGATTTCAGGTGTGTTAAAAGTCAGATCTTTAGGCAGCTTATTTTGTTTAAACATTTACATAAATATGTCATGTCTGAATCTCTTTAAATTGAATTATATTGTGCTTTAGTGAGCAAGGTCAGAGATAAGCTTTAGTATTGTAGTCATGGGATATTCCTGCTATACTAGTTGTTTAGTTAAAGCTTGTGAAGTGAGTAAATCATTCTGGAAGAACAATGGATATATGTAATAATAAATATTTGGATCCAGAATGGTTGTAATATAACTTTGTCATCACTAATGTTTACAATTGCAATTTAAGGAAAATAACTGAAGGAGTTCTATGTGATTTCAATATGACAAGGTCTGTCACAAAGGTACTAGTTAGATGTATGTTGATTTGAAGGCTGATATATTTTGTTGAGAGACTTGAATCCACACATTTTATAGAGAGATTTAAATCTAGAATGCATAGTAAGATTTCACAGTGAAAATCTGATTTAAGTGTAATTCTATAAAGTGGTGTAATTAGATTCAAAATAAAACAGAGATATAAGTAAACAGTAACACTTTAGAGAGTATGCTTTGTATATACAGATATTACATTGCATTATGAAGAAGAGTTATAATTTTGGAGAGGTTAGAAGAAAAGGTTTTAGTTTAAGTAGAAAAAATGTAGTTTTATTGGGAAGACAGGTAACACAAGTCAGTCAGCATTGTAGACAGAAGATCATGTTAAAGGTGGTAACCAAAATGTCGGGATATACTAGACTGAATCCTGAAACATGGAGACTGAATGGCCGAAAGAACACACTTACATATACTAAGTCTGAGATGGACATTTCCCAGAATATTCCCATTCTCTGAAGTATGGTGATCTGAGAGTTGGTATATATGAGTTCAGGGGATATGGGGGTTGTTCTCTAGCAATAAAGAAGTTTAAGGGAGAAGAACGATGCTCAAGATTTGCTCCTCTTCCAGATTTTCAATATATTTTTTTCAGTCTGTCAGCACTCGGCATTATGAGTGTCAATATTCCAATAGGTAGCTATTAAAGGCAGCAGATTATAGAAAGCAATAAATGAAAGGACTACAAGCAGCAAAGAGAAGTGATGGAAAGTTTAGCCAGTGGAGCTAGAGCAGTACCAATAATTATGAAAATGTTGCACTTTACTTTGTTTTTAAAGCAGTTTGGAAAGGATATTTGAGGAAGAAAGATCCATTCTCTAGATACATAAGCAAAATGCAGGGAGTCACCAGAGATATTGTATGATTCATTTTTAATCTCAAGTAAGTCTATGCCTACTATGTAGGGGGGTCTTGTGGAATTGTACCATTGTAGAAAGGTAGGGATGAAGGGGCTTCCGTCTGGAAAAAAGAATATTCTATGGGCAATTTTAACTGTTTGAACCTGAGGTGTTATGAGAATTCAAGCCAGCTTAATTTTTTGAGGGCTAAACAGTTGTGAGATGAATTGGGCAATTTAGTAGCACATCTGGCTATTTTATTTTTGTACTATTCTAATTTCTGAATTAATGATCGATGCTTGTATGGATAGGAGAAGGCTCTAGCCGTTGTTCTGCTAGATTTGTCTGTAAGAATGTTAGAAGCTCTGTTGGGAAAACCTAATTTCTAGTGAGTTTCTCTCACTAAGTTTTGAATATGTGTGTCAAATTTAAGTTGATCGCATAGGATGACATATAGTAGTTTGGTTTGTGAGGCCATTTCTAGCTGTATTCTTAAAGAAGAGATGACTGCAAAGGTGGAAGTTTTGTGTGTGTAGGATCTAAGAGTAAAGAGCATTATTGTAGTTGTGGAAGTGTTTAGGAGTACTTGAGAGTGAGACAGCCAAGTTCCAAAAGAAGTGAATGCTTCTTGGGTGATAATTTGTAGTGAGGAGAGAGAGGATAAAGAGCAAATTAGAATAGCATTGTTTGTAAATTGAATTAATGTAACATGAGCTGAGGCAGAAACAAGGTTATTAATGAGAATCTTAAATAATAAAAGTGCAAGGACGGATCTTTGTGTAGGAGGTAATGAGAAATATATAAAGAAGGCTGAATTGACTACTTGTGTGAAGCTGTTGAGATAGTTGGTAAACCAGTTAAGTGAAGAAGTGGAGAAGCCTAGGTAATGAAGTGTTTATAGTAATTTTGGAGAGACAGTATCAAAAGCTTTGGAAAGATAAAGGAAGATTGATAAGACAAGCTGTTTTAATTTCTCTCAAGGCAAATATTGTTGAGGAAGGAGCTGGGGCAGTGGTGGGAGGGGATGGTTGGGCAAAAACTATGTTATGTGGATGAGAGAAGATTATTGGACAGGAATGATTGAATATCCTAATTGTCGACATACCTTTCTAGATTTTTTGCTGAGGTGAAAAACAGCAATAGGATGAAAATTTGACATTTCAGTGGATGTCCCACCTTTATGCAATTGTAAAATAAAGGATAATTTCCATAATATATATTTAATTTTATATACATAGATGTAGGCAATAATTTTAAGTAGGCTGTATTTTATGCCATTTGTAGGCTACACTTAAGGGAAAAGATGCATTAGACAACATTTCATAAGCAAAAGCACATTAGTTTTGTAGATTACAATCATTATTACCAAGTTAATTAAAGTTTCAGTTACCTCCAGAAATATTATAGCCATTTATATGACCTAATGTACAGAAATAAAGCATATTAAGCTCCCTAAGGCTTAGTGTCTCCAGTTATAAAATACTTAACTAATTTTCTTATGTGTTTGTTTTTCCATAGATCTGAAAAAATAACTCTTTCTGTTTCGGACTATACCATTCAATGATTCAAATCATTCAGTCACAAAGCTGGCCAGTAAAACAAAGCAAAAAGTGGATATTACATTTCTAAATGTACAATTTGGTCAAAACATAGAGAAAAGAGGACTAAACATACTGTTTCTATTGACTGCCCTTTCAAGTTTAGCACAGATAATGCTATATATATTCATGAAACTGCCTTAATGCAAAGGCAAGTCCTGAACTAGCCAGACATACACTAAGTACAAAATAATGAAGCTAGGGTTTAATACCAACAGGTAGAAGACTTGAATAGCAAAATGCTTTCATTTATTTACTGGAATTATTAATATAGGCTTAAAGACCTTGGCTAATGCAAATACAGACTGTTAAAATGAATTTAAAATCAGATCAAGAAATAAAAACACAGCTTTCTCTATGTAATGGAACTATTACAATGCAACAGTAATTTAAAAGATCACAGCAAACAGCATCTTTGGATTTCTTAGACCCTCAGCTCTGAGATGACTGACCTGAAACTGCCTTAATGCAAAGGCAAGTCCTGATTTAGCATGACATACAGTACACTCAGTAAAAAAGAAAGAAACTAGGGTTTAATACCAACAGTTAGACCACTTAAACAGCAAAATGCAGTACAATTATGTATTGAATTACTAATATATTTATTTTTATTTTATTTATTACCTGGGGAAAATCTGACTTGAAACGATGCCAATTTTCAGCAGAGGCCGAGGGTGAAATGCTCCAGACATATGTCTTAACAATGTCGGAGGAAACCGGAGCACCTGGAGGAAACCCACACAAATGCAGGGAGGACATGCAGACTCAACACAAAAGGCACCCCAGCCGAGAATCGAACCTTAGAACCTCTCACTGTGAGACGACAACGCAACCACTGCGCCATCCAAATATATAGTCTTAAAGACATTAGCTAAAGCAGATACAGACTGTTAAAATGAATTTAAAAATTATATCAAAAATGAAAACACATCTTTCTTTCTCTATGTAATGGAATTATTACAATGCTTTTATTTCTTCTTTGTTTAAACACCATATCACCAGAAGAAATAAGGTTTCTAGAAGAAAAATTCTATTCCAGAAGTGGCTGGTGTGAAAGAGACTAGATGCAGCAGACTGAAAGAGTAGCACAGTAAAACAAACAAACAAAAAAAAAACCAAACATAGTTAATTTACAAAAGAGAATCCAGATGAGGTTCATGAGAAATTTGCAACAATCCCTCGACAGTGCTAAGTAAACAAATGTAACACAGATGTGACAGATGCTTTCTTATTTCCGTGTTGCCTTCTATCAGACCAGTGTGTATGTACATATATATATGTGTGTGTGTGTGTGTGTGTGTGTGTGTGTGTGTGTGTAGTTCATCAGAAAAGCTTACATAACAGGAAAGACTATCTTCACTGTCAGACATGGCAGCAGATTGCCAGTAATTCACTACAAGCTGCCCTTCACATTTCTTGGCAATTTCATTAATTTCTTTATTAAGTCTTAATCAGTCTACACCAGCCACAGTATTTCTTTTTTTTTCCTAGAGAGTAGTTCCTCCATAATTATATCTATATCTGCAGCTATCTATCTATATATATATATATATTTCTAGATCTGTTTATATATTTCTAACGCATAATTACACTGCCTCTGTGACATTCCTATCCTTTTCAGTTGTTTCAATGTACACCATATTAGGGATGCACGAAATCTTACGATACGTCTTACATAATCTTGTCCATCACATTTTAAGATTCATGCCCAAGTGAAAATACACACAGCAAGATATTTGTAGCTCTTGTTCTTTGCCACTTACTGGATGACAAACCTATACAGCCTGTTGGAATTAACATCTCTTACTGTGCACTGTCAGCTGCAGCTTCTTCCTTTCTCTCTTTGGCAGCAGCAAACTTATTGAACCTTTTGGAATTTCACACCGCTTTCACATTGTAGTCTCAGAGTGAAGTAACCTGATTGCAGTAACAAAAAGTAGACTGACTTGATAAGAGAAGCTCCTGAATTTTCCAAAATTTTAATTTAAGCAAATACTGCAGAACAGAGGGGATGAGGAAGTGATGGGTAGGTATGGTGTTAAGCAAAGGAATGTAGAAGGTCAGATGGTAGTGGATTTTGCAAAAAGGATGGACATGGCTGTGGTGAATACGCATTTTAACAAGAGGGAGGAGTATAGGGTGACATACAAGAGTGGAGGAAGATGCACACAGGTGGATTATATCTTATGTAGAAGGGCTAGTCTGAAGGAGATTGGAGACTGTAAAGTGGTGGCAGGGGAAAGTGTAGTTAGGCAGCATAGGATGGTGGTTTGTAGGATGACATTGGTGATCAAGAAGAGGAGGAGGAGTGTGAGGGCAGCACCAAGGATCAAATGGTGGAAATTGAAAAAGGGTAATTGTGAGGTGGAGTTCAGGGAAGAGTTAAGACAGGCATTGGGTGGCAGTGAAGAGTTACTGAATAGCTGGGTAACTACAGCAGAGCTAGTAAGGGAGATGGCTAGAAATGTGCTTGGTGTGACATCTGGAAAGAGGAAGGAGGACAAGGAGACCTGGTGGTGGAATGAGGAAGTACAGGAGAGTATACAGAGAAAGAGGTTGGCGAAGAAGAGGTGGGAGTATCAGAGAGATGAAGAAAGTAGACAGGAGTATAAGGAGATGAGGTGCATGGCAAAGAGAGAGGTGGCGAAGGCTAAGGATAAGGCATATGAAGAGTTGTATGAAAGGTTGGACACTAAGGAGGGAGAAAAGGACCTGTACTGATTGGCTAGACAGAGGGACCGAGCTAGTAAAGATGTACAGCAGGTAAGGGTGATAAAGGATAATGAGGGAAACATACAAGTGAGGAGAGTGTGTTGAGCAGATGGAAAGAGTACTTTGAGGGGCTGATGAATGAAGAGAATGAGAGGGAGAGAAGGTTGGATGATGTGCAGATAGTGAATCATGAAGTGCGGTGGATTAGCAAGGAGGCAGCAAGGATAGCTATGAAGAGGATGAAGACTGGAAAGGCTGTTGGTCCAGATGACATACCCGTGGACGCATGGAGGTGTTTAGGTGAAATGGCAGTGGAGTTTTTAACTAGATGGTTTAATTAAATCTTGGAAAGTGAGAGGATGCCTGAGGAATGGAGAAAAAGTGTTTTGGTACCGATTTTTAAGAATAAGGGTGATGTGCAGAGCTGTAGTAACTACACAGGGATTAAATTGATCAGTCACAGCATGAAGTTATGGGAAAGAATAGTGGACTCTAGGTTAAGGAGGAAGGTGATGATTAGTGATCAGCAGTATGGTTTCATGCCAGGAAAGAGCACTACAGATGCAATGTTTGCTCTGAGAGTGTTGATGGAGAAGTACAGAGAAGGTCAGAAGGAGTTGCGTTGTGTCTTTGTGGGCTTAGAGAAAGCATATGACAGGATGCCTAGAAAGGAGTTGTGGTATTGTATGAGGAAGTTGGGAGTGTCAGAGAAGTATGTAAGAGTGGTACAGGATATGTACGAGGATAGTGTGACAGCGGTGAGGTCTGCGGTGGGAGTGACGGATGCGTTTAAGGTGGAGGTGGGATTACATCAAGGATCAGCTCTGAGCCCTTTCTTATTTGCAATGGTGATGGACAGGTTGACAGATGAGATCAGACAGGAGGCCCCATGGACTATGATGTTTCCAGATGACATTGTGACCTGTAGTGAGAGTAGGGAACAGGTGGAGATATGCTCTAGAGAGAAGAGGAATGAAGGTCAGCAGAACTAAGACAGAATATGTGTGTGTGAATGAGAGAGAGGATAGAGGAATGGTGAAGACGCAGGGAATAGAGGTGGTGAAGGTGGATGAGTTTAAATACTTGGGATCAACAGTTCAGAGTAATGGTGAGTGTGGAAGAGAGGTGAAGAAGAGAGTACAGGCAGGATGGAGTGGGTGGAGAAGAGTGTCAGGAGTGATTTGTGACAGACGAGTACCAGTAAGAGGGAAAGGGAAGGTCTACAAGAGGGTAGTGTGACCAGCTATGTTATATGGGTTGGAGACAGTGGCATTGACAAAAAGGCAGGAGTCAGAGCTGGACATAGCAGAGTTAAAGATGTTAAGATTTGCACTGGGTGTGACAAGGGTGGACAGGATTAGGAACAAGTATATTAGAGGTTCAGCCCAGGTTGGAAGGTTTGGAGACAAAGCCAGAGAGGCAAGATTACATTGGTTTGGACATGTGCTGAGGAGGGATGCAGAGTATTGTGGGAAAAAGATGCTAAGGATAAAGCTGCCAGGTAACAGGAAAAGAGGAAGGCCTAAGATAAGGTTTATGGATGTGATGAGAGAGGACATGCAGGTGGTTGGTGTGACAGAGCAAGATGCAGAGGACAGGAATAAATGGAAACAGATGATCTGCTGTGGTGACCCCTAACGGGAGCAGCTGAAAGAAGAAGAAGAAGACTGCAGTAGCAGAAGAAAATGCTTATTGCACTAGTGTTTAAAACATGACAAAGTGCCCAAACTAGAGAGAGCGTTACTGGAATAAAGTCCCAGCCATTCTCAGAGCTAGCATCTTGAGTGATCTTGAGTTTAGCCATTCCAAGTAAATACAAATATTGTTAGTATATGAGAGTAAGATGATGTGTGTGTGTAAATGTTTATCCAGCGCATAACAGATAGTGAAATTTAACCTTTGTTGATTCTTGTAAATATAGAAGCTTCAGTTTGCCACAAAACATCTAAAATAATCTGTAATGTTCACTCTATTAGTATATGCAGTAGGTGATAATTCCTCTGGTAGCTTAGCCTCATGCCTGAGCACAGATGCAAACCCTAAGGCCATGGAGTGGAGAATAGATTTGCTAAGAAGAGGGGACTTACAGTGGGAAATTAGATATCAGTCAGTATATTTGGGATCCCCCAGATAATTGCTATAATCTCAAAACATGAGGCACATTTATGGGACAGCGCCGGTATACTCAGTGAGCCCAACTAATCAGATTGACAAATCCTAGTCTACCCAAATGAAATCTTTGGAAGAACCAGTACTTAATTGAGGATTTTAAGATAATGAATTGTTTATATATGTTCCAATTCACTCTGCCATTCATTCAACCTGTAAGCAAGATAAATCAGACGTGGTTAATGGCAGAAATGAATGGGTATCAGAAATGGTAGAGGACTACTATATGTAGTGATCTCTGTTAGGAAAAAGGTATGGTCATAGTCAAGACACTGCATACGCTATATAAACTGTCACTTTTGTAGTATAGTTGAGTGTTCCTGGCATGATAGGGAAGCCCTGTATTGGTTTGATTAAAATTTAATTAAAGATTTATCTTTTAACTCAGAAACTCTTATTCTGTCACAAAGAATGAGACTTTGATGTAAAAAGATTGTGTAAGTCATGATAATGCTTGTTTTGGAATGGGGATTGTCCATGCATTTCCACTTTCCAGCAACCCATTTACTATGCACAGAAACAATCTAGCAGATGGTCTAAGCTGGGTGTTTCATCTGGAACTTGTCTGAGAACTTTATACTCATGTCTTATGGGATCTATTCTCATTTTGGGGATAGCCACAGAGAAATTGGTTTGCCTTCACAAAGAATATTTCTGTTTACCCAAATTATGGGCCAGCTCCCACAGTGCCCTATCAAGTCTTGATAAAACATTGAGATTTGTGCATGTCCTCTAATTATTTTACATTGGGAAGTTTATTCCAGACTGTACTTCTTGACAGTTCTCCCACAGCATCAGAAGAGAAAACCCAGCCAATGAGGATAGTTCTCTCAGATAGCTCTCTTGACCCAGCCATGGTTCTTCCGCCTCTTCCCTTTCCCTCAGATACTGTCACATTGCTCCTCATTGCACACTCTTTGAGCAGTTTCACATTTTTGTAGCACACTGGTATGACATTTTGACATAAATATTTATTTTCTTTTTAGACTTTTACTTTCTTCACCGTACACTCATAGAAGACCTTCTCTTTCAGCAACAAGGGACAATTCTTCATCTGACATCAGAATCACTATCTCTCACAACAAAAGATTTTGAAAATTTCCCAATAAAGCTTTATTTCCTGTGGGCACTTTGGAGAATCGGCAATACCTACAGCATGTCTTTGAGATTTGGCAAAAACCCATGTGGGCAAAGGATGGATATGCAGCCCCCAGAAAGAAGGCACCATAACTGAGAAATGAACCAGAGAACCAAGTACTGTGAGACAGCAACACTGACCACTGCACTGCAGAGCTGCCTCAGCTTATAATGTGGTCAGACCAATTACATTTGGTAGGTAATGTTAAAAGGTGCTGATTGACCTTTTGGGGAGAAAAAAAACATAACTAATGAATATAATCACAGGAAACAGTATTCAGGAGAATAGAAGAACAGGAAGATATAGGAACTATTGTAATTCTTAAGATGAATTGTTTAGCGCATTTAGAACTGGGATATACAGTGTAAATATACAAATATGCTGCTGGAAGATGTATCCCACTCATTTCTCATGTGAACTTTGTCAACCCCTGAATAACGAATCCCACATTGCTTTTTTTTTCTATGTACTCCTGAATCCCTTTCACAATTTACACTCCTCCTAGCAACACATTGTAAGTTCTCCTCATGACAACTTTCACTTAATCCTGCATACACAGAGCCTCATCAAGAAAAACACCAAGATTGCCAGTATCCTTCCCAAATGAAAGATGATTTCCCCTAGTGTAAGTTATGGATGAAAGAGCAGGACCTAAAGGAAGCCTGACAGCATGGTAAGTTACTTGTTCCTTCTTGTCGCGATGTTGAATTTACACCTACCAAATGACATCCAGGTCAGAATGTCCTCCAGTCTTCTAAGGTAATTAAGAGACAACCATTTTATCTTGAGGGACAAAGAGTTAAATATGGGTATTGTTCACATAGGAATGATAACCCAACCCCCCCCCCCCAAGTGGTAGCATGTACATGATGAACAGCAATAGAACCAGTATGTCCCAGTGAAGAACCCTGAGATGCAAGCGATGCCTCAGGACAGATCTCTGTGCACTCCCTAAAAACAAGATGTATAGTCAAAATGTCACTGTCGGTCAGAATGTGCTCCAGTAACACACCAAACTTCACCATTTCTGATGCAGTCAATGCCGCAGGGGAGGACCAGGATCATATAAAATGATTTATCTCTCACCATTAGATCACAATTGCTGTAATGAGGCCTACCCTGTGTAGTATAGCATTTCCTAAAGCAGGCTGACATGGGTTACAGAGGCTATGAGCAGTTAGAAATGTATCAAGCCGCGTGTAAACCTTTTTCAGTTGACCTATGCAGTAAAGGGAAGACCTCTAACCCAAGTTTAAATGCCTTGCTGTCCTTTCTCTAAATTCTCCTCTCTAGCTAACCTTTTTTGACTCTTTCTCCTAATCCAGTTAATAGTATTTATTCTTTAAATAATTCTTATTATAAATCAAAATTTACTTAACCTCAGCTGTTCTCTTCACTTTTGTAACAATTGTTTACAGAAGGCCTATTTAAATAGGTCGTTTCTTTTTTGCTGACTTTTGAAAAGCACAATTTTACTCATAACATTATACATATAATCAGTATTGCTCACTGCACAGTGCATGTTGTACATTTGTATGTAGTAGTTTAAATATTGAAATATTATATCCTAAAACACTTACCCCCGGACTCAGCAAGCAGCCGTGCAGGAATAAGTTATACCTGCATGGCAGGGACCGTTCCTGATCAGCACGGTAGCGCACCATGCATATGTATGAAGGTATGCTGTTGTGCTGTAAAAAGGACATAGTTCCATGTATGAGCTCAGGGGGTATGTCTGAGAGCAGAGCTCTCACAATACACACGCCCCCTGCACTCCAGAATTGCCATTTGGCAATTTAAAACGAGTGAGAATGCTCGTAACACCCCCAACCTGTCAGGGTAAGAAATCTGGTCAAAGTCATAAGGTACAATCGTCCCACAAAGCAGAAAGTTGATGCAATAACAGGTTCAGCATTAGCATGGATATTCTGAAGGGTACAAATAAAAAAACACAACAAATAAATATTTTTTTACACATGCAATAAAGTTTAAGTGTAGCTGCACAGGTGTGCCCATTGTTTAGCTACACTTAGCCCAGCTGAAACAGTACGATAAGTTAAAAAGCAATAAATATCCAGCATAAGCATAAGTGCAATAGTGTAGTTGTTAGAGTGTATACCTTGCATGTAGTCATTCACAGTTTGAGCCTCATCAAAGCCATTTCCATTTTGTATGTGCAAACATTAAAATTTTATTTTTTTGCATATTTATGTAAGAAGTAACTGTTTTTTTTCTCAACCAGAGTAGTGCATTAGGCCCAGATGTGAGGTGTCAGTATAATAGAGTAGTGAAACCTCCATGTAAACATAAGTGCCCCATACTGTATAGTCACACAAGAATACATTAATCACAGCACATTGGGGGATGTCAGGGAAGGTAAATAAATCTAATATTATGTAATGAATGATGACTCAATCTCATACAGGTGGTAGACCAATATAATAAAACATAAGCAATGCTAAGCATTGCACAGCTATGTTGACTGGGTGTAAGCATTGTGTACATATGAATACTAAGCAATGGATAGCCCAGCTAAGTGGATTTGCCCATTGGTAAGCAATGCTGAACCTTCCCCTTTAAGCACTGCCAACTTTAGCTAAGCAGGTTTGCCCTAGCTTAGCTCAGCATTTTCAAAACCGTCCAATCATGGCAAAGGGTGGGAAATCGGCAGTATTTAAACCTCGCAGACGGGAATCCAGCTCAGAACTGGTTGTAGATCTCCACTGTAGGCAGTATGGCAGGAGTTGGAGAGGGCATGCACTTCCAGGCACAGCGCTGGGGCATACAGGAGTCCAAGGTCATGGTAGGACTCCTGGTAAAAATCATGACATGAGACTGCTGCAGGACCAGTACCAGGGCTCCCAATATAAAGCGGAAGCCTGAGAAAGTCTCACCCGTGATCTCACCAGTGCCACTGGTATCCCTCAGACTGGTGAGCAGGTCCGGCACCACTATGCTGGCTTGAAATGGAGGAAGAGGGAGCTCTTGGAACAGTGGGTCCAAGAAGCAAGAGACAGGGGAGATGTCCCAGCAGTTTGTAAGTATTCATAGCAATAATTGTTTACCAAAGTCCAGCCTGTGTATGTGATGGATAGGTATGCATAAATGTTTCGCTATTTTCATTACAGTTGCAGCTGAGTGGGCTGTGAACCAGGCAGCCCATGCCAGCAGGTTGCAAAGGCTGCATTGCGAGGCTGGTGAGTAACAATCCTGATTGTAGTAGTCATACCAAATAAATATAAACGAGTAGAATGTCACCTAGTACTATAAAAATGTGTATGGTTTCCACTGAATAAACCAGACAATATGACAGTAACAGTCCCATATAGGTCATATTTAAATAAAAGTGTAACTGTCTGACAATAAAGTTCTAAATCCTGGACTGGTTGTGTTTACTCTGGTATTGTATGGCCTCACATGTTGCATTCACCAAGATCTGGTATGTCAATAGTACTGTTGTGTCAACTGTTTCTCACACTGTGCTACATAAAAAAATATGTCTAGGAATGTCTGTATAAGATTGTTGTAATTACAAGGTCAGATTGTACAACCAAGAGAGACTTCGACAGAAAACACTGAAGGAAGAGACAGCACTTTCTAAATAGCTCACTCTGATGAAACACAAATTGATGTATTTTTAGCACACACAACCATGGTTCGAATCCCAGGAGTGTATACATAATCATACCTCTCAACTGTACAGATGTCTGCAGAATGCCCAGATATTTGCCTCATACTTTTGGCATGTTCCTCTATTTTCCTGGCAAATCACTGGGATTATCTCAGGATTGTAGTCACTAAATAATGACATACATTTGAGTTTCAGACTTCAGATCCTTCAGAAAAATGTATATTAAAACAAATCCAGTTACTCTAGCAACTTTCTAAATGTTTATAAGAGCAATATTTAAAATATGTCCCTATTTGTACCCCCAGTTTGTCAAGTTTTGCACAGAATATTTGCATTAAGAGGTTGAGAGGTACGTGCAGAATTATAACTAGGAATGTGGGAATATGTATAGAAACAGTCAGGTGGTGTTAACAAACATTCCCTCCAAGTGTTCTACCAGGTAAGAGAAGTATAATTTAGCTATAAGAGAGTTGACATATACACTGTGTACAAACATACCACTGCCCAAACCAAGGCCATACCTCTAGAGTAATGATTACAGCAATGATCCTTAAAGTTGTGAGTATTGCAAGGATATACAAGTTGTTAATTGACATCTCCCCCCCCTACCATATCTGCAACAATAATCTAAACACACAAATCAGTGGGTATGTTTTGCACCAAGCCTACTGTTGGGACATATGTCCTATTGTTCAACAAATATTGAAATGTGTTTCTATTAATGTTCCATGTTGAAATACAATCATTGGTGGCCTGTTGCTATTAATGTAACCTGCATGTTGTTGTAATGGTCACTGTGGTTCCATATATGCATGTGTTCTGTTTGCTATGCAACTGTTCCAAATATGTTGTTTTGGGTTAATGGGAATATCTATGAATGCTGTTATAACTAATCCTGGATTTTATACTTGTATGTTTTGCACACACCTGTACATTGCTTTAATAAATATATACATTTCTATATATATACATTTGTTATTTACATGTTCGCATATACATGCATTCATTCTATGTCTTTTAGAGGTTTTAGTTTGAGATAATATTTTATATGTCTTTATCAGTATTACATTTCCCTTTTAAATGTGTAATTGATGTTGTTGCAACTTAATTGATTCACCTATATATTATGAGATTTGATTTTATTGTTGAATTGACCTGAAGAAGCTACACTTAGCGAAAGCGCTTGTCCTTTGGAATAAAGATTTATACATGCTACAGGACTTGGTGGTTGTATTTGGATTACTTGGAATATTTGGAACATCTGAATTTATCTGGAAGTGCTCTGTGTTGGCTTTGAATTACATTTGTTTGCTGTCCAGCTTCGCTCTTATCCATCTGCTATCATAATCCTGGATTGTGTTGACTATTACTAACCCACATATGTTCTAATACTGTAACACCACAGCATGTTTGGAAGGCCGGTCCCAGTGGACCCAACTCTCCCAACTCATCTGGCCATGGCATCAGCCCCCAGCAGGTCTGGGACCCACCCTGGGACCTCCTCCTCTGCTGGTCCTGCACCACCTTCTGGTGGAACCACCTCAGGGGATGGGGCTCGTCCCCTCCCCCTGGGAGTGGGCGGACAGGATCCTGTCATCCAAAGCCAGGTCCGGGGTTTGGTGCGTAGCGAGCTCCAAAAGGAGTTTGGAGATCTGCTACACCAGCTTGAGGGCCGCATGACACAATTAGAGGGTCAGCCCCCAACACAGCCACCTGTGGGGCCATGAAGGTGCATTGGTGACTGCCTATGGGTGGGGACCTCATTCTCACTGTTTCCATTTGGGGGCTCAAGGGCTTCCGATTTCCAAACACCCCTCCCCATCCAAGGTGTTTACCCCCCACATGTGTCATATACCGCCCCTGTATGCTGTCTTGTCTGTCTTCCTACTCACCCTACCTCCCCAAATATACCTACTATCCTTCCCCAACATCCCGCTCTCACCTTAAAAAAAAAAAAGGTAATCTATTCCCCCCCAAAAAATGTTTCCCCATACATAGCTGCCCAATTTACACATGTGTCCACTGGACACATGTAATCTGGTCTAACTGGCTTCACAAAACATTATTGTTGTCCTCACCTCTCTCTCAGGGGGTTGCGTGTCCAAATATAACTTCAAATTCAGTATATATGCACAGCTGTTGCTGTAGAAGAAATGGACAGCTATGGACCTTCCCTACACCTGTCCTGCACATCCCTAGCTACTTTCCTGATTGTCTTTCCCTCTGAGTGCCCCCTTTTTCACCACTTTCTTATCACCATTTTCATCTTTTCTTTTAAAGAAATTAGCGCATGGGTAAATGGGAATAAGCACTTTTAAGCAGTAGAAATTAAGCCTGTGTGCATGGTGCTAAGCAATGCCTACACAGATTAAGCACTTTTAAGGCTAACTGTCTGTAAGCATATTTAACCGGAAGTTAGCATTGTTTACCACCATGCAAACCCAAACAAACCCGCTTACAACCGCTTAAAAGTGCCTTAATCACTCTGTATCCAACAGCCCTTGTTCTGCCCGGCAACAAAATAATCAGTTCTTCCAAGTCTTGAACCCAAGACCCTGCACACCATAGCCACAGCAAGTTACCATTAAGCCATCTGAGCTGTAGATATGTGTGAATATGTGTGATGTTTTCTCAAACATATCATGCAGCACAGTCATTCAACAGTAGGGAAAATGTATTTATATATGTATATGTGTATGTATGTATATATATATATATATATATATATATATATATATGTGTGTGTGTGTGTATATGTATGTAGTGCATTCAGACATCAGATCCACACTCTGTACCTCTCACTGTAAAACATCTGACCAAAGGCACTGTAAATGGGGGTGAAGCGGCCCAAAATAGGGACTTCTTGTAATTATTGCCATTAGCCATTCCTCCACAGCTGAACTGTTCTGCCTTGCAACAAAATAACCAACCCTTGCAAGGCTTTAACACAGGACCCTGCACAATATAGCCACAACAAGCTACCACTAAGCCATCTGAGCTGTAAGATGTTGGGATGATTTGTCTAACATATCATGCAGAACAGTCAGTCTACCATAGGGAATGTACAATGTGGAAGCACTAAACATTCTAATGATACATACACACACACACACACATATATAAATATATAAAGAGGATATATAGAGGGTGCACAGAATATCAAACAGCCATTATTCCTACAGTTGCTACCTTTTCAAATGGCCAGTGTCTGATTCTTTCCTATAAATGAGAATTATTGCATGAAACATATACCCACACACAATGCAAAGGACATGACACCACACACAGTTTGCATACATATAAATGTCTATTTGTGTACTATTTCAGTTGTTTATGCCATTTCTTATAGCATTTTGGTGTTTGAAATACATAATAACTGATTAATGCAACTCTCAAAGAAAACATATGATACGATAATCTGCAAAACATAACATACTTTGCTGTCTAAACTAAAGCCTTTAAGTAGCACAACAATAAAAACACACTTGCCTTGAAGATAAAAAAACAGTCAACACTTAATTACAGATGTAGTTCAACAGCCTCCAATTACACTTTGTAGTCAACCCCTAGGGGAAAAGTATCAGTTGTCACAATGTAAATGTATCCATTACATAACAATGCTTAACTTAAAATGTCATTATCACACTGACAAACAGAACCATGTGCAAAACAGTAAACTCTAGCCCACCACTGTTTACATGGTGAAATGTACAAAAATGTACAGCCATAAACCTTTATGTTTCTTATTACTGATATTCCTCACTTATTGTAACAGCCTAGGTTAAAACATTTAATACCCCTCCTCCATAAAATGTCTTACAAGGGCATATAACACTGACCTCCAGACTGTACAGGGTCACACATGTTTTGTCCATCTGTAGCCCTCATATATATGGACCCTACCCCACAACTTGTGTGGGAGTCCACAACATCACTAGAATGATAGGAATGTCAGCAATAAATAATGATAGACCATACCTATCAACCTCTTACTGCATGACATCTGGACAAAGACTGGTATATAGGTGGAGAACAGAGGCTGAAACACAGGGCCATATTTGAAATATTGCTGTTATACACTGTGAAAGTTGCTAGTGTTACAGGAGTGGTTGCAACATACCCTTACTCAGGAATATGAAATCAGAAACACAAATGGATGTTGCCATGTACTGATAGCAATCAACAGAGAAAATGCCACTGATATGTCAGGGACAAGACTGTGTGGGGAACAGACAAAACGAAACAGCCAAACCTCTGGCCATCATGTGGATAGGCCCACAGTTGAGAGCTATGCAGACAGACTGCATTCCATGCAAAACTAGCATGTACATACAAACCCTATAAAACTAGCAGTATTCAATGCATATAACAGCAATACTCACACACTGCCACTAGGTCTAGAACCTTATACAAACATGTAGTTGGCCTGTGTCCACAAGCCCTGTTATAAGAGGTATTCCTACCTGTTGTCTCTAACACTGCTACCCCCACACATGAAGGATGTCTTCCATACAGGCAAGGTAAAGGGACAACGCCCACATGATGTAGTTATTTATAGTAGTGGGTTGCTATGACATTGGCTATTGGAAGAACTACACAGCTGCCTGCATTCAGTTAGCAAGTGGGGAACAGCAATTGGTGCAGAGGCCATCACCTGAACATGAGCATCACCTACAAAAGCCATGCTTCAACCTATTCAAACAAGCTTGATCCCAGTAGTGGAGAGACAGAGAGAGAGAGACACACACACACACATGCCAAAAAAACCACATAAACAAAACCTCAAAATAAGAAATAAGAAACAAGAAGACATCCTGCACACAGAAGGAACCTGACAATAAATCAGGTATGTGAAACATGTAAGCATGTAATTGAATGTAGTACTTGGTCTGTAATAATGGGATAGATGATTATGAAAGATTTACATGTGCTATCAATACTTGCTGTAATGATGTCCTGCTGAACAAATGCTGTGGGCATAGCATCTGGCTCTGTCTGCAGTGGGCCATACCCGTCAACTGTGCAGATCTTCACAGAATGTCAAGATTTAGCAATCATAGAGTTTGTTCTGTTCCTCCAAACACCTATATTAGTCTGGCAAATAGCTGAAGGTGAAAGTAATGAAGCCATGACAGACACATGAGTTTCAGACCCCACCACCTTCAGAACAGTCATGGTAATGCGAAATGTATCATCCTACAAACTTCATAGGTTTGTAATAGGCATATCTACAATCTGTCCCTATATATCCCTCCTAATGTTAGGCTTTGTCCACATGTGATGCTTTAAGAGGTGGATAGGTTGGGTCACAGCTGAGGAGCCTGACACATCCTGGTAAAGGACAGCTCACATATGGCAATCACTAGAATATCTGTGCCACTGCTAGGCCAGTTAAAAGGATGTTGCCCATATCCATGTGTCACCTGTGAATATGAGTATTATACATGTTTGTATTTTAAGTCTAGGATACCTATATAGGGCATGAGCATAGTAAACACTGTTGCACATATGTGTGTTAAACAGCATGTGATATATTGAATTGATAACATTCAACTGTACAGTGTTCTTCTGGACAATGTTCACAGTTGTGACAGATAACTATAGTCACTTACACATATACTTGTATTATGGCAGTTATATTGCTACTTTATCAAAATTGACTTCTCTGTTTTCACCCAGCGATGTGGACCAATGACCAGAAGTCCTGGTATAACAGGTTGAGATGTATGATTAAGCAGCAAGACTGTAAATACAGTGTTCCATAAAGCCATAGAACACAAATGTATACCAGGTATCTCCTGAGCATGTGTATGTATGCGTATGTTCAGCTGAAAGGCACAGAAGTAATAACATGGGTCACAAGCAGTACGGAAAATAGGATGTGCATGTTGCACATGTATGTAATATCATTGTCACTGGATACAACAAAATAAAATGTGTACTGCTACTGATGCCTACCACTAACAGCTATATCAACACCCATATACACTGGATATCAAAGTGTACACACCCCTGTTGGAATGCCAGGTCATTGTGCTGTATGCCAATGAGACCACAGAAAGTCATGTCAAAACATTTCTCACCTCAAATGTGACCCATAACTTATACAATTCTATTGAAAAAGAAACAAAGCTGTGTCATAGAATGTGAGCAACCATTGCCAAGTGAAGATGTGATATGAAGTTAGAGTACAAACCAAGACAAATGGATGCTGTAATCATCTCAGCAGGTGTTTACACAACATATCAATGTAAGGGTGCTCACACATTCAACTGGCATACTGTACTGAGTATTAATTCCCATATGTTTCCACAGGACAGGTTGTTATGTTTCCTATTGAAGTGAGCAGGCTATAGGACACATCATAGGTGGGGATTGTGTTGACGTGATTTTGAGGGGTCATGTTCCAATTGCACAAGTACCATGCATTGTAACAGGGATATGTACACTTCATATCCACTGTAGCTATATGGAATCACCAGTACCTTACCTGTACAACCATCCTCCACCAACAATATAGAAATCCCCCTTGGTGGACAGCACCAAGACACAAAGCACATAATAGGTTGCTATAGTGGCTGTACAGGGACATATAGGTGCACACCACTACTTGGAAGCAAGTGCACCTATATCTGAGCAAGCATGTAGGTTCACAGGTGACTTCCTGTAAGGCTGACTATGACTAGAAATTAGACATATCCAAACTACCAAGGCCAATTGCAACCATGTCTACACATATTTAGGCAGTCTCAGAGCCAGTAACACAAGTCAGCCTGTACTGGAGGTAAAGCACACGTCATAGACACATGCCATGGATACAGGCAGCCTGCATCAGACAGGATAGGTGGAAACAGTAGCACCCTGTCCACAACATTAGTACAGGGGGATATGCACATCACCCACACTCCTGCCCATATCAATGGTGAGCATGGACATAATGCCGACTGATGGCACCAACAGGAAGTCTCCATGGGCCATGAGAACATCACAGTTTGCCTTCTACACGAACACAGGCATGTGCTCACAGTTCCATCATACACTACAGTCAAGCACACACATGCCACGATCCACATGGAAGATGGCCACTGTCATCCCTCTACACAGAAATGAATGGTGAATAGTGGATTATGCCATTAAGTGTCCAACATTGGGGGAACTGGACAGGTCAGGGCCAGGAGTGCAATACAAGATGTGAAAGCCATAATAGCTTACAGTGTTATGGTATAGTCTGGATTATTTGTAAGTAATATCCACTGTTGATGTGCACATGGACAACCATATGAGGTCCTGTAACCTTTTTTTCCTGTTTATGTCTTCCAGGTACAATGTCCCAGGAACGTCTGCCCGGATTCACAAACCTGGAAAATGATGCAGTCATCCAGTATGTCATCATGCATCATGCCATCCTCTTTGGCTGCAGGACCCAGGATCTGCAGGAGAGGACCGCCCTGTGAAATGAGCTCGTCCACAGGGTAAATGATGTTGGCCTGCACAACCAAAATTGCTAGCAGGTGCGGCATTGATGCACCAATCTGATCCGCCACACCCGTCAGCATGCTGCTGCAGTTAGGGGGGACCAGCTAGCCACAGGTGGGGGTCATGCCATCCAGCCCCCCACTGACACATGCTGAGTAGCTCCTCGCCAGCCTTGGGGCACCTGCCTGCCAGCCAAGCCAGCAGGCTGAAGACAGCATTGTGGAAGTGGGTGCCACCCGCACAATAAATGTGGAGCATGCAAGTAAGGCCCCAGGGAACATTACTACACCACTGTTGCTTATCCATTTTCATCTGTAAAGTATCTACATGCATATGTCAGATAAGATAGTCTGTTGCTGCAATGTAGTAATGAACAGATGTGCATAATCTCTAGTATTGTGGGTCTGTACTGTTGATGTGCTGTGAAATGCTGCTCCCACCCTGTACCAATCCCACAGGTGTGGCTACTGATATTACTTCTCTCTCACAACTATTTAGGTCCTTCTGGTATACAAATGGGGCAGCAGTCTGTAGCTGGTGAGTATGGAGTTGTTTTGTTCAGGTTTGCCAATACACTGGCCATGTTATGGCCATGCTATTTGCCATGCACACATTTAACACACCTACCCATAATGCATGCTGTAAATGTTCACTTATTGTTGGGGTTAAATGCACTGCATCACAGTGATCACCATGGTGGCATATCTGAAGGGTATGTAAGAGTCCTGCAGTATACCTAACAACCTGTCAGTGCAAGATGTGTGGACAGAGATGAACATAATGGTAGGACAAATGGCCTACAGTAGGGACAGGTCTGACACATTACCCTTATACAGTGGCTACAACAGTGTATACACCACTATTACAATGGCAACTGTTCCTGATATAAACAACGGCAAATCACAGTTCCACATTCACACCTTTTACAACCTGTAATGTGATCCTAACATGAGCAATGAATGTATAATATGGGATCCTGTGTTAGGACAACAAATATGGGGAATACATACCTTAACAAACACTACAAGCATATGTGTGCACACACTCCAAATAACATATCGTGGAAGCAGCTTGTGATGTACTGACAGCATTCACTCTTCTTGAGTACACACCTTCCATCAAGTACAGGGCCTCAATGTCACACCAAGTCATGGCCTGCTGTCCAAGAAGAATGTCCATGACATTTGCCCACTCACCTGCAACAAAGGCAGCCGTGGCTTGCACACATCTTACAAACCATTAAATGGATCCCATATCCGAAAGGTAGCACTCAGGAGTGGGAAAAGTAGCCTTACCTCACCACTGCATATACCATGGCAAACAGTGCAGACAGTCATGTATGTGTGTATGAAATATGGGACAACATTGATGTAGAAAATAAACAGATGCCCATCCAAAATAGATGACAAAACATGTTGCACACTGGTCATGGAGGCTGCCCAGAAACATGTAGCAACACAGAGGGACTTGCAGGAATGTCTAGGAAGTACTGCCTGTGCAATACCTGTGTTGACAATTGCCTGGATTCTGCATAAGTGTGGCCTATGGGTTAGGGTAATCAGACGGAAGAGTTGTACCACATGATGCATCATCCAGGGCTCTCTACAGATAGCATAAGCATAACATCAAGTCTCCCATGTGCTGCAATGTGTAATGGTGTCATGAGACCAAGGCTCAAACCTACAGACAGCATTCATAAAGATTCATGTGGTGCACAAGCAACACCTCACACCACCTCAGGGCCACCATCCCCAATATTTAGCTTGCTGGTGCCAGTGTACGCCTTTAGGTTTGCTGTTCATTAGCTGGAACTAGGCCGGTACACATGGTGTTTGGAACAATGCAAAAATAACACTCATGTGTGGCCCATAGTTGTCAAGCATCTGCAATAAGGCTGAGGATGGGGAAGGGTGTTGGCTTGAAACACAACAGTGAACTGAAGCATACATCCAAAACTTGCTAAGAATGGCTGTATCTGAACACAGTGAAGGTTATGAATTGTGCCAGACATAACCCTGACTCTAAAGCAATAGTGAAGCCACTGTGTGACGTCCAAGGGCTGTGCACATGAGCTGACCTTGCAATCTGGCAGAGTTGGGGGACATTTGTAGGGCAGAGTGACCAAATAATGGCAGGTGAATATGGGCCATGCTAGTATACCCCTTCCAGGAATAGTGACTGCTGTAGTTCACTTAACAAGTGCTTAAACAAACCATTGTATTAAGGGTGTGCACACTTATGCAAACCACATATTGTATGCATCTCATTCAGCATCTGCATGACCAACACATTTGTTTGATACTGCATTGGATTGCACAGGTCATATGTCACATATCAGGTGTGTGTAATGTTAACAAATGCAGTACTGTGGCCCCATTGCATATCATAGAAGAGGCTGGCATGTCAACAAGGGTGTGTACACTCCTCATATCGACATTAAGCTTTGAAGGTTGGCAGTGTAACTGGATTTTATTGCACATACATGCACTGCTGATGATGAGATCTGCAAATCAAACGACAGGCATTAATTACTGACATCAGTCCTCATATCATCCCAAGTATGTGTCAGACAAACACATAGGGGCTGTGAGCAACAGAGCAAACATAACTGCCACACATATAGCAATGGTGTGTACACTTGTGAGTTATGGTGCACAGTACATGCCAGTGTGTTGTACAGGTGCACAGCAATACTGTGTACAGGGGTGCAGTGTGTTCCAGGGGAAGGGGCATCCCCTACAAACACAACACATGCATCACAGAGATGTATAATGTTGGTAACAAGGATTGAGTATGGCTGCAGTGAATGCTGTTGAGTGCCATATGTCATGCTTGTTGACTGTTGGGTAATGAGAGTTCTGTTGTAATATCTTTGTGCCACCTCACCTGTGTGTGAGTGTGTATAGATGTAAACCATAATGTACAGGTCTTAATTTACATTTCTTGTCTACCCCTCACAGGTGGCGAGGTGGGCCAGGGTCCATCCTACAGGCAAACTGATGTTCGTGTCCATACAGACTCTGACAATGACGATAGGCATAGTGAGGCACAGGGAGGGTTGTCAGGGGCTGAATCTGTGCCATTGGTTGACATCCCACTTTTATCCACCCCATCCCTGCACACAGTCACAATGCTCATACATACTCCATCACTAGTGGCCATAGATGAGGGACAGATGGCAGGTGGTGGCATGGGACAGGAAAGTGTGGTGAGTATGGCAAGTGCGTCTGTACACAGTAGCTATAGCCAGATGACCGGTGAGGTACCACAAAAGCAGATGTACAGGGGTGCTCATAGGAGGGCTGCTGGCCATCATGCCCCTGGCAAAAGTGCTACAGCAGGTGTCAACAGATGCATGGAATGTTACACCACAGATAGTCTGAGGCTCCAGAGGGCTACTCTTCCTGCTGTACGTGACAACATCCATGATCTTCCAGGTGCCCACAGTTATTTTGCAGCGGTCATGGATAGATGGTTGGGTGAGATGGTGGGAATCCTTGACGGTGTGGTGTCTGTGGTAGAGCATGTGGTGGGAGTAGGGTGTCAGCCACATGGGCATAGGTCAGCAACACCAACAGGTGGAGGTCTATGTGGATGTGCAACAACTGACAGCTGCTCCTGTAGTGGCAGTACCAGTACCAGCACCAGTACTGCAGGGGGGGGTGCTGTCCACACCACAAAGCAGCAGGCCACATGCCCATGTTCCTGGTTGGTCCCAAGATGGACATGGATCCATTAGACAAGTGTCATCATCAGGGGAGAGTACCATATCTGGGCTTTTGCCTGGTAGTGCTGTTGGAACCCCTGGCAGGCAAAGTTCCCATGTCCGTGGCCAGACACAGTGAACTGTACACCCTGCTGTCTGCAGCTGTCCAACAAACTCCTGTATAGGGCAGCCACATGGCAGAAATGTGTGCATACATACACACACACATCACCAACACAGCTAGGGCACCTCCATACCTACACACCCCACGTCTGCACAGCCCATTTAATAAAGAACCCCCTAACCCACACACATGATGTCAACCAAATGGCTCAGCCCAGGCCTCTGGCAAACCCACAACACACCCTGTGCATATGATGATACCTGTGTCACATCCCTGTCATCCATACCATCGATGCAGGGACATGCAAATATGGTTCTGATGCACAGGGTGAATGTACTAAGGTTTAGCAATGTAATGCTGTTTAACATGTTTTCAGCTGGAATGGTTAATGCTTACACGTCAGTGTGTGTAGCTGTCCAGCCATGATGCATTACAGCTGCTATTAACACTGACTGATTATGGTCTCCATAATGTATTCTATTTGTGTTCTAGGTGTCTATGTGTCAGCAGGATGTTGGTCTGCTGTCCTTTTCTACAAGGGGTGTGGCACTGTGGTGATACACTGACTGTGTCATATCCTGGGTACTGAACACAAGTAACAGGTCTGTATAATAGTTACTGCATGTGCCACATGGCTGATAGGTCTGAGGGGTGTATACAAGTGAGTGCATGGTGGCTGATGTAAGCAGCTCTTCTACAGTGGTCAGTGGTAAATGTACTGGGTGGCACACACCAAATGTTTGTGAATAACACACAGAGGCTTTGGTGATGATGCAATACACAGTGAATACTGTTCACATGGATGTAGTTCATTTTGCAGTGAACTCATTTTGGCTTATGTAATTCCACCAAGACCAAATTGCCAAAACATTACATCAGTAAATAACCAGTCCACCAGTTTAATGTTGTTGACAATGGTACTGGCAGGGTATATGCCCTCTTTCCCAATGTAGTGCAATCCTGGAGTTGGTAAACATAGGTGTGCTGGTGTGGGTGGCACAGCCTTCCACTTTGGGGGGTGTCTGGTGGTGTAGAAACACACACAGTGTGATTAGCAACTACTTAACCTGTTAACATAAACTGTACAGTACAACAGCACACTAAGTGGGGGGATACACACAACAATAACCCCAATGTGGGTGGCTCTGCCCACAACAACCACACCCATGTATATATACCAACTCCAGTATCCCTGTACAGCTGTACATTGGGGAAGAGGGCATTTACACATCAACTACTAGTTTTGATTGAATGTATTTCTACAAGATGATTGCTCTGAAGTGTTAACTTTTGCCAGTTAGTTCTCAGACAAATGATCTCCTGGGACATATATTTTCTGCAAACTGAAGTATAGCCCTTGACATGCACACACACTTACTTAGCAACACTGAAAGTAGAACCCCTACCTAGGTATTTATTGCTACTAATGTGTTTGGCCTTAATTGGACACACCAAAGAGCTTTTAGGGTGAGGTGTGTCCCGAGTTTCCTGTTAAGTGAAGAACATCACCAGGCCTTGTACTGTACGGTAATGGGGGATGTACTGGGTGTTAATGAACAATACATAGTATGACATGCTGTCATATACACATTGACAAACACATACAGTCATAGACACATTTGACAGACCTGGGCTTAGCAGTGCTAACTACCTTGTCAGTGAGTCCATTCTGTTACAGAGTTTTTGCACACAGCACATGCATCATTGGGCTGAATAGTGTAATCAGTTACCTGTATGGTTGATGGTGACAGCGGTCCTCATACAGTGGACCTTGGGACATGTACTGGGGGTACCATGGTGTAAAGACAGTATACCAAGCACCCACACCCCACATTGGATATTGTACTCACTGAAACCCATGATAATGCTCTGACATACCCACAAACACATTGACCAGGACTGCAATACAAACCCTTGTTTATCTAATCAGTGCTACTACATGGATATGCATTTATTGCACATGCCACAGGGATAGTAGGGTGAGGGCTTGTCATGACTCTCCTAATGTCAGCAGCATCACCATCCCTTATATTGTATGGCAAAGTTTATTGTATCTGGAGAATGTGGCCTCAGAATGCTGTCTCCTACAAATATGCACAATCACACACCACTGCACACACCTACACACACTTGCCAGGACTCAGAGGGTAATCCACGCCTATCTACCCATTTGTAGAACAGTGTTATGCTGGTACTGCAAGCTCCAGGTAGCCCATAGGGTGAAGGGTATAACAAGGTACATTTAATGTCAATTACAGCAACAGGCATTTCTAAGTATAGCAATGGAAGGTGTAGTGGGTGAGAAGGCCCTCAGAGTATTTTCAACTACAAGTTTACAAACACACAGAGACCGTTATTCTCAGTAATGCACACTGACACATTTGTCAGTACTGAGGTCCACAGGTGCAGGTGTTCCTAGTTGTGTACCAAACTAATGTCCATGGAGAGATGAGAAGTATAGGGCATGTGGGTACACTTGTATCATGCCACCTGACATTTATCATCAGGCCATCTATCAACTGATGCCACTTGAGTGATTCCCAGGGTGACAGTTACATTCAACACCCAGTCATCTGGTTTTCTCTTGCAGAGGGTCAGCGAGGTGCTCCAATTGACATGTATACAACATATATTACATAACATGGCTAGTGTCTGGGTTAGAGACCTGTACCCAAGCATGTTCCATTGACTGTGGTAGTCTGGTTGAGGTATCCATGGCATGTGGTGCATACAGGGTGGGTTTTTCTAGTTGTGGCATTCATAACACAGCTGGGCAGACATGTTAGTGTCAGTCAATTAGAGATTGCCTGTAAGCAGCCAAGATGGATACCTGACATCTGCACATCTGTACAGAGGACAGACAGAAATTAGCTAGCCAGCAGGTTATGCATTAGGATGAATATTTTGACAGATAGACGTCTGACACCGATAGGTATGCCATTACTACATGACAGCAGCCCTCAATTACATGTCCTAAACACATAGTAGTCTACAATTAATATCAAAATATCAGATCAATATCCAATAGGAGATACTAAATAACATATAGCTCACACACCAAAAACACGATAGTCAGTACTCAGAGTCCAGCTTTGCATGCAGGGGGTGTATGGTTCCAGTGCTACAATCTGCAATCTACTCTTACTTGGAAAAGCACTATTAAAAGTAGTAACGTAATGATATAATACATGCAAGTGTGACTACATATAACCTGGGATACTACTCATGTATGAAACACATACAAAGAAAAAAAGATTGTGGTACTAGCCATGTATACTCTGGTGTCCCATATAGTATACTCACACCCCTTGCTACTGTAATGACAGCACATAGAAGCATGTTATGTACATGAAATTAAATACACTTATTAAATATGTCATTACCCTGCTATTTTATCAGACAGGAATGTGATCACTGGTTACTAGGCCTGAGCCATGCTTAGCAGGTGTAAGCATTGCTTAAATGTAAATGCTAAGCAGATTTGCACACTGGTAAGCAAAGCCTACATGGTATAAGCACCTTTTCATTTAACTGTACGTTAGCACCACTTACTGTCACGCAAACCTGCTTAAAGCTGCTCAAAACTGCTTTAACCACTCTGCATCCAACAGTCCTTGTTCTGCCTAGCAAAAAAATAAACAGCCATTGCAGGTCTTGAACCCAGATCCCTGTAGACTATAGTCACAACACTTAACCACTAAGCCATCTGAGCAGTACAAATGTCTGTTGCTTGTTCAAATATATCATTCAGTACACGTACTGAATAGTAGTGAATAGCTGCTTTGACTACTACAATTTACTACTTGTTAGTGAAAATAGTGTTGAATCAGTCGTTTTTATATCTAAATATACACATAGATAAATATGGTGGGATACATCTGAGAAGGTATATACTACACTCATGTTTACACATAACAAGGATATGGATATATATATATATATATATATATATATATATATATATATATATATATACACACACACATAGATATATGTATACATGTACAAACACACACACACACACAAACATATATATATATATATATATATTATATTATATTATATAAAACATATGCCAGTAACATGTAGTGGAGTCATACCTTAGCACCATAACTCACAACCTCTTAGTGCAAGGGAACGGAATGTAAATATTGCAGTTATAAATGTAGAATGTTGCTACAGTAACAGGGGTTGTGTCAACAGACATGTTGTGTAGGAAGGCTCTTCTGAAACTGACATGTACACCATCAATTACTGACAGACATCATAAAATCATCATAGTGAAGTACCACACAAATCACAGTAATGATCCTGTGGAATACAGCAGAAATATGACAAATAAATGTGGACAGTCTGTAACAATCTGGTCAGTCCAGAGGTATACACAGAACTCTTTACTGCAAGATGTGTGGACCAAGCTTGACAAAGGGGATGTTTACAGCCATGAAAGTGGGGATATAACACAAATACTGGAGTAGATAAGCTCACACAGTTGATGCATTTACATCCTCCTGTCTGTCCTAACACATATTAACTGGTGGAGCAGAGGTCTCAAGACCACATATCTCCACTAGTTAGTGACATACATCTTTACACCATCCCACTGCTTTGTCAGAAATACACAACATGTATGGTGGCCAGGCAACAGGACATCTGACAAATATCTGGACATAACATCACACTAGGTAAATACACTGAGCTGCTAGGCATGTCACCAAGCACTCTGTAAACTACAGGCAGACTGCCACAACACTGACCGAAGTTTCCTATGGGGGAATACACACGTAACTGCAAATATAGCAGGCACTACAGGCATGTAGCAGCACGGAGTAATAGACACCAGTGTGAAAGTGCATACCCACAACCAATCTCAACACAGTCACAGTCACATTATGGCAAGCCTTATTAATAGTACAGTATATGGACTGTGTGAACAAAACCATCCTCATGTTTGTCACTCACACACTAACCCTACATATACTGGCCCAATTCACAGTGTAGTCTAATGCCTGACTATGGTATGGGACATGTCTCAGTCTGGCCCTACAAACATATACTTTGATAGGGTACCAGAAACTGGAGCAGCATGCAACGTCAGCTAGAACAGAACCAAGAACACTGACATCTACCACAGTCTGTACACAGGCCAAGTAACATATTCACAATACACTGCTGCACAGTACTGACATTCTGTCAACAATTTCCATAAGTACACAGACCTCACTACTGTACAGACTACAACAGAATGTCCAGGTTTTGTCCTCAAATATAAGGCCTACTATACATAACATGTCTGGCAGTCTGATATATCACTGGCTTGTTATCAGGTATGATGTCAGTAAATAATGATATACTGTACATATGCATCTCTTACTGCATGACATATGGACAAAGGGTGACAGACTTGGGGGGGGCAGAGGCACAAATACAGGGCCAATATTGATATATTGCTGTGATAAGCTGAGAAAATTGCTGGTGTAACAGGGTTTGTTGTGGCATATCTCTTCTGAGGGATATGAAGTCAGTAACACACATGGATGTCACCATTTACTGACTGCAATCATCAGAGTATGCTACTGCATTTCTAAAGACAGAAAATGTGTGAGTAACACACCACATCTAAGACTCCAAACTCTGGCCAGTCCGCAGATAACTCTACAGGTGAGAGTTTCTGCAACACATAACACTGTCATGCCAGACTTTAAATCATGCAGAACAGCCATATCCACACAAACCCTTTTAAACCAACATTACTTCAAATGTAGAACAGATATATTTATATTCTGTCCCCATGTCTGGAACACCCCCCTCCTGTTTGTTGGCCTGTCTCCACAGTGTTTGTTGTACGAGGTATTTTCAACTACCCTCTATGATGCTGTTTGTCAGACACCCACTTGAAGTCCTGCTCACAGTGAAGGAAAAAGGCCAATATCCACATGAAGTGCTTAGTTATATGAGTGTGTTTCCATGCAATTGGCTGTAAGAGTGATACCACAGCTGTTCCTCATGCAATTAACAAGTGGGGGATTCCAATTCATGCACAGGCCATCAGATGATCATGAGCATTACCTACGATAGTCAAGCTGCTGCCAATGCAAAACAGATGTATTCTTCCACATCTACCAGAGAGGGAGACAAAGAGAAAGGAAGAGAAAAAGAGCCAAGCGTGTTTGTTCCGTGGGTGGAGAGTGGTATGTGGGTAATATAATGGTTGCCTATATTGTTAACTAATCCATACTGTCACATAGTAATTGCACATGGCAGTAGACATTTATGGCTGTGGATTGTCTGCAACAACCTTTGCAGTGTTTGAAAACTTTTGGCCTTGTAATGTGGACATTGGGATATATAGATCCTCAATATAATAATGTGGCAAAACCCACACTGCAATGGATCGTGTCATTACACAATCACCCCAATACCCACACAGGATAGTGATGACACACACACAAACAAACACACATGCATGCATGCATGCATGCATGCATACACACACACACACACACACACACACACACACACACACACACAAACCACACTTACCAGTACTGAGTTTCAAACCCCTACCTGGCTATGTATTGCTATTACAGTGTTACACATTTATCGGACGTGCTATGAAGCTTACATGCTGGAGAGCTGTCCAAAGGTATCTTTGAAGGTGAGTGACATCAGCAGCTGTGCTAAAGGAGGAGTAAAGGAAGTGTAGTAAGTGTGAATGTCCACGAAATCAGGTGTCAACAAAGACACACACACACACTCTCTCACACAAACACACACATTATCACAGTTGCCAGGACCAGGATTAGAACACCTACCTAACTAGTTTGCTACACTACAATATTACGCAGTTATCGCAAGTGCCACAGAGCTTATAGGGTTGAAACGTGGCCTAAGGGTTTTTTCAAGGTGACTGACATTAGGAAGGCATGCTAAAGTAGGGCAATGGGGGGTGCAGTGAGTGTGAATGGCCTCAAAATCATTCATCTCCACACACACACACACACACACACACACACACACACACACACTTGCCAGTACTGAGATCCATAGGTTCATTGCTTCACAGATGTGTAGTAGGTGAATGGGCCTGAAGGTTCTACAAGGCTAGGCCAAGGGAAAACCTTGGCATCAGGCCACATGACAATAGTCCCCAGTGTGACTCAGTGGTGTAGTCCCTGGAGTGGTCCCCAGGGGTGGGTATTGTATTCACCATCCACTCATCTGGGTTATTATTGTGGGTGGCCAGTGACGTGCACTGCTTCCCATGTATGTGATTTATATTCCATAACATGGATAGTGTCTGGGTTGTGCACATGTCCCACATGCATGTTCTTCGGTGTGTGGAAGTGTACTTGAGGTCTCTGGGGCATGTTGTGTGGACAGATTTTTATCTTCTGATGTAGCATTCCTGACCTCATTTGGTGAGACCTGGCTATGTTACTGAGGTCGTGCTTACATCTCCACTGACGGTATGATATGGGTATTCAGTGGAGTTAGTGGCATCTGTCCATACAGGGCATGTGTATAAGGCATGGTATTCCTTTTGTGGGGAATGTTTGCAGACTCTACAGTTGTTGCAGGCATCCAGTGGGGAACATGGCAAAAGGGCCACTGTACACATTTATTTGGCTACTGAGGGGATGGAACAGGGTGCCATGTCCTTTTACTTGCTGGATAACACACAGTCAGGAGATGTAGCACATAAAAGTACTTTTTGATGTCAGTGGCACTGTTGTGGTCAACAGACATGTAGTCCACTGGAATCACACCATGGTTACTATCTGTGAGGCAATATGCAGGGAACTACCAATATAGTGGTTGTTGCCTAGCCAAGTGTGTTTGTGTATGATACGTGGGTGGAGAGTGTTCCCTGAGTAATAGAAGGGTTGCCTATATTGTTCACCAATCCATACCATCACATGTAGGGCTGCGGATTGTCTACACCAACCTCTCCGGTGTTTGACATCTGTTGGCCTTATAATGTGGACATTGTGACATATACTAGATCCTCAACATAATAATTTAGCAAAACCCACCCCATCATGGATCCTGTTGTTACGCAATCACAGCAACCCCCACAAAGGACACTGATGACACACACATACACACACACACACACACACACTCTCTTGCCAGTACTGAGATTCAAACCCCTACCTAGCTATGTATTGCTACTACAGTGTACCGCATTTATCACACGTGCCACGGAGCACCAAGGTACTTCTAGGATAAGGAACATCACCAGCCCTTGTAAATACTGGCATTGGGTGATGTAGTGGGTGAGAGATCACAAAAATAATTTTACCCTACACACACATTTACATTTGCCAGGGGTGAGGTTCAAATTTCTAACGATCTTTTCGGACTATTATGTTATGCATTTACCACATGCACCACTAACTTTACAAGGTTTAGGGTTGGCAACAGATACTTCTAAGGTGGATGATATCTGCAGGACTGCTAAAGTCAGGCACTGAGATGTGTACTGGGTGTAAATGGGGCCAAACTCTTTGAGGTACGCACATACATATGCAGACAAATGAACACACACAAACACTTGCCATGGATGATATTCAAACCCATACCTATGTAGTTACTGCTACTTCATTGTTCCGCATTTATGGCACGTGCCATGGAGCTTACATGTTGGAGAGCTGTGCCAAGATATCTTTGAAGGTGAGTAAAATCAGCAGCGGTGCTAAAGGAGGGGTAAGGGGAGAGTGCTAAGTGTGAATGTCCATAAAATCAGGTATCATCAAAAACACACACACACACACACACACACACACACACACAGTTTCACAGTTGCCATGTCTGGGATTAGAACTCCTACCTAACTAGTATGCTACACTATAGTATTACACAGTTATCGCAAGCGCCACAGCATTTATATGTTGGAGAGCTATCCAAAGGTATCTTTGAAGTTGACTAACATCAGCAGCACTGCTAAAGGAGGGATAAGGGGAGAGTAGTAAGTGTGAATGTCCATAAAAATCAGGTATCATCAAAGACAAGCACACTCTGTCACACAAACACACAGTTGCCATGTCTGGGATTAGAGCTCCTACATAAATAATATGTTACACTATAGCATTATGCAGTCGCCACGGAGCTTATAGGGCTGGCACTTGGCCAAAGGGTAATTTCAAGTTGAATGACATCAGCAGGCTTGCTAACGTAGGTCAATGGAGGTGTAGTGAGCGTGAATGACCTCAAAATCATTCATCTCAACACACACACACACACAGTTTCACATTTGCCATGTCTGGGATTACAATTCCTACCTAAATAGTTTTCTACACTACAGTATTACACACATATCCCAAGTGCCACACAGCTTATAGGGCTGAGACTTGGCCAGAGGATTATTTCAAGGTGACTGATATCAGCAGGAGTGCTAACATGGCCAATGTGGAGTGCAGTGTGTGTGTGAATGGGCCATAAATCATTCCTCTAGAACCACACACACAGACTCAGTCACACACAACTTTACATTTGACAGGACTGGGTATACAAATGCTAGATGAATACACAGTTATCACAAGCACCACAGACACTATAGGGCTGAGGGCTACCAAAAGGAATGTCTACAATGATTGACATCAGCACATCATGTGATATCAGCCAATTGGATGTGTGTTGGGTGGGACAGGCCTCATAATGGAAATCTCTTGTCACTGTCTGTATATCTCTCCCCCATATCTCTGAGTGTGTATGTTTGGCATATTATAGTGTGTTGGCCTTGGATATGTGTGAGTATTCCTATCCAGTGTGTGTGCAAAGTATGAATGGTGTACAATGTGGTGTGTGTGCACAGACATCTGTGACTGACAGATATGTATAGTCCACTGTGTTGTCAGACATGGGCTTCATTTCTCCAAGTGTAGAGAGCATGCACAATATGACCTTCTGTACTGAGTGTGTGAATCCATTCCAGGTAGGGTTGTACTCCAGCCCAAGGTTTGGTGTTCTACACCTACAGCTAGCAACCTTTTTCTGTAGGATATCTGTAACTGAAGCCAAGCTTCTAGGAGTCCAAATTGATAATAACCTTACTTTCAAGTCCCATCTACTACAAAACATTAAAAAACCCACCAAAACCTAGGCCTGCTGTATCATCACAAACAATTCCTCTCACCTACTACCAAACTCACTCTCTCTACCACATTTCTCTTACCCTCCCTCCTTTATGGCGCCCCTCTTTTAACTAATCTACAATCATCTCTCAAAACAAAACTTTCAACCTGTTATAATAAAATAGCCAAATTTGCCACTAGCAATAAATCTTCAACCCATCACTGTGTACCACTCCACAAACTAAATTGGCTTGAACTTCCCAACTACCTCTCCTACACTCAACTAACATATGCACACAAATTCATTTTTCAACCATCCCTCTGTCCCTCCCTGTCCACTACCTTTAAAATTCACCATACTCAAAGACTTCTTAGATCTACTAATCAAAACCTAATAGAAGTCTATAGACCCCATCACCCCTCAGGACAAAACCTCCTCTCCTTTTCACTAGCACGCCTATGGAACTCCCTCCTACCCTCCATTCGTACCATCACTAGCCTTCCTACCTTTAAAAAATCACTCCACTCCTACCTATCATCCACATGGGAATGCTCCTGCTCCTACCCCACATAATCTTTCTATACTCTCTACTGTATTCCCCCTTTTACTCTCTCTACCTCAGACAGTAATCTATTCCTTAATAGTTCCTATCCTCCTGAAAGCCTTATGCACCTATCTACTCACTTCCTTATCCTTGTGCCTATGATATAATTTGGTTTCAACTTTAATATGTTTTATTATTTGATTGTATTAATGCTTAACTTTACTCATTTTAATCACTGTACCTCGTGATGTCATGTACAATAATTTGGATGTAAATCTCTATAATATGTAATCTGCATATAACTCTCTATAATATGTAATCTGTAATGGAGCTTTTCTCCCCAGGACTCCATTGAAAATGGGTTCTCTTGGCCCAATGGACTATCCTGGTTAACCAACAGCAAATAAAATAAAATAAAATAAATAAATAGATAGGTTGACAATATGGAGTCACAATGAGTGACAGATAGTGGGATACTGTAACTATTGCTGTCTGTGCTGCTTGTGTTACATGGTTGGTATTAGCAGAGATATTCAGACATATGTACTGTTTTACACTGTGATGTATTATGTCATCAACTACTGACAGATATACTTATTTGCTCACAGTTATTTCCTGGGAAATACAAGCTGAATGAAGCTGTGTCCAGTATTGTGGTCTGTAGCCTACATATTCTTGCACACTCATGCCATTCTGGAGGGATAGCTGCAGACACTTAATGATGGGTCTTTGTAAATGGTCCAGCACCTTGGTACTATGGTGGCTGAGAATACCCTTCTTGTACATACATCAATGTAACAGAATGGCTATATCCTGGTGTGGTCATACCTCTCATCTGTACAGATTCACCCAGGTTACCCAGAGGCAGGGCTCATATATCTGGTCATTTCCCCTTCACATTGTGGTTTACAAGCAGGTTTGTAGCCACCCATTACTGGGTTTGCAGGGAGGGGTAGTATGGGCACACATCAGAGTTTCAGACTTCACACACTCCATGATGTCCATGCTTCTACACCTCCCACTCTGTTATTCTATCCTCTTCCTAACATTATGCAAGCAATATCTGAGAAGTATCCCTATAGTTGGCCCTTCATCCCAGTGGTATTTCGGGGTTGGTCCACAATTCATGCAGTAGGACATGGTGGGCTTGCTACTGGGATTTGTCAACATGGCCTTACATTTTTGTTCTGTTGACTTTGTTATGTTGTTAGTTGGGACCTCATAAGATACCATACATTGGCAGTACAGGTGTGGCATAGGTCTTTGACAGAGGACTGTAGGCCATTTGGTAGTGATGCAGGACATCTATAGCAGGCCAGTGCATTCTGTCACTCCTACATTCCCAGGCTATGAGCCAGTGAATTCCCCTGGGGTGACAGGGTAAGTGTGTGAGGAATTAATGGCAATAGTTCCTGTCCATATTAATCCATTGGTCTGGATGCTGACAAAGTGCTGCTTACAGCTAGGGACACACCTGCATGGGACACCTCTTCAGCATGCTGCATTCTGTGGGTATTCCCATACAGAAGTGGGGGTCATACTGTACTCATTCCCAACAGCAAGGATATGACCTGTGATAAATCTTTGGCTGATGGTGGAGTGAGCTGAATGCATGTGTGATATGGAAGCTACTTGCAGCTCACTCACAGATATACATGGGACATTCCCCTTATGCTGCCTTTTGCGGGGACATAGGCAGTCTCTCATTACTTCATAACTGTGCCTTTTGTGGTCTGCCAGTGACTGGCCAGACTACATCAGTATTCCATACTACACGGACAACTAATGTGCTGCTAACCTGTATGTACAATTCCAAAGTTGTGTGCAGCTGACAGTTACATTTTATGTGCTCTGTCTAGGGTACTTCCACCTGTGTACTGTGTGTATGTCTGGGCCCACATTCATGACATGTTCATCTTTCAGATGGTGACAGATATTGACATCTGGATAGAGAGTATGGATGACTGCTGACATGGGTATTGCTGAGAAGCTTAGTGGTTGGCACTGCAGTTGTCGGAACATGGCCCTGTCATCCACAGTACTGCCCATTGGCCACCGAGACACAACCCTCCATGCCTACATGCTGACCACTTCCACACAATATTGAACACACAACAACCTAACACATAGACCCCTGCATATTGTACACATGCAGGAATCTGTCCTGTAGATTTGGCCAGCCCGGGTAATCTGTGCTCCACTGTTATTACACCTCACACTTACATGTTACTGCATTTCTACATAGGATTGTTGGGGGGCATACCTGACTACTTTAAACATTTCCTATTACTGTACTGTTATTTCAGGTACTCTGCTGGCTTCCATTTCATTTTGTATTCTGACCTATCATGCAGACTGGAGGCATATCAGTAGAGTACAGATCTTAGGTTTTATTGGCCTACATTTCAGTTTCAGACTTCTTACTCTTCAGAACTAACATACAACTGCCAGACCTGTTGTAGTCTGTCTGTGTAGGTCTGGAGGGGGGATGTTAACCATTTCCATCAATTAGAGGTCTTAGCCCAGCCTTTCTTTATGGTCATTTACACCTGTCCTGCTGGCCGAGGCTGGTGGTGGGTATGTTGGCCTCAGTGACATGCATGTGTGTGTCATATGGACACACATTTGGGCCACCACATGCACTGCAGTGGGATTTCTCACCTTGTCTAATACTGCCTAGTATGTTGATACCAGTGTTTGTTATGGTTTTCATGCTGCCCATATAGGTGTCCACTATCTGCTGCCATCCCATTCAGCCACCCGCTTCCTTGCATGCTCACGTCCATACCATAAATACAACTATCAGAACATACTACTCCATTCAGCAATTGATAGGAAGAGTGACTTACCTTGTGGCTGTGCCAGTATTGAGGACGGTGCAGGAGGGTTGACTATGTTGGATGCACATAATACACTCCCTATACATGGTAAAGCACAGGTAGTGTCATGTTTGGCATCCCTTTTACTGTATGTGCGAGTCAGAGAGAGGTGTCATTCCCTGGGTCCCTACAGTGTCAGTGTATGTGCTATGCATTGCCTCTTTGCCAAGACTTGGGCATACTGGGCATGCATCCTTCTGCCTACATGGGCAGGCTCAGGTTGTTCCTTCTCTGAGTCCCTCTGTGCATGTGATGGCCTTGGCAATGGTGGGGGGGGGGTGCTGTATGGCTTTGCCCCATGCTGTTCCTGCTGCAGCTGTTTCCACAGGATCATATTGTGTAGCATGGCACATACTATGAGCATCTGTGTACATGTAGCTGGAGAGTACTGTAAGGCTGCACCAGATATGTCCAGGCAGTGGAACCGTGACTTGAGCATCCCAAACACATACTCTATTATGATTCTGGTTTGTGCACGGGCCTCATTTTGAAGTTCTTGTTCAGGTGTGTGTGCATTTTTGATGGGTGTTATCAGCCATGGCTGCAGAGCGTAGCCAGCATCCCCCACTAGGTGGCTGTATGGGATGTCCCCACTGGCAAATGACTGGTACAGCTGTGTCATATGCCAGATGTGGGAGTCGTGATAGCTTCCAGGGCTGCCAGCACATACATTCAAGATAATGCCCTGGGCATCGCACATGACCTGGCAGTTGATGGAAGGGAAGCCCTTGCAGTTTATGTAGACCCTACCCCACTCACTGGGTGGTGCTTTGATGTGAATATGCATGCAGTCTATAGCACCCACTACCTCAGGGTATTCTGCTATTTGGTGGAAGAGACACATATTGCTGGTCAATGCCTCATGGGTGTTGAGGAAATATATGTGCTCACTGGCATGTGCTGACATGTCATCCAGGAACTGCTGGAGTACCCTGGATGCTGATGCCTGTGAGATCCCCATGATATAAAACAACAAAAAAGCAAGTTAGCTGTTTCAAACTTCACAAAGACCAATTTATTGTAAGCGCTTTCATCGAGGCAAATGCCCCAACTTCATCAGACAACTCAACAGCCATAAAAACCTCCATTTTATACTCACATTCAACATAATTAAACAATTAAACAGTTAAATCCTTGATTGAAACATTAGTTAAAACTACTTCATATTTAAAGTGCCCTTGCTTCCTGACTTACAGTTTACTGCAATGCCTTAGAAGCTATGGCAACAGTACAGTAGATCCCCATGATATCCCCATTTGCCCTTTGGAAGGTACCTGTAGCCAGTATTCTTAAGCTTACACATACCTTGGTATCCACTGAGAAGGGTTCCCCTCTGTTGGTTCTGTGTGTGAGGCGTGGCCTGCACAGCTCAACAATTTGCTGTAGAATGTCCCTGTCCACCCCATAGCACTCCACTATCTCCAGCTCATATAGCCTCTGGTAGGTTACCCTGGGTCTGTACACTCTTCTCCTTCTCCTCACTGTGGGAGGGTCATCAGCATTCACATCCTCACCACCCTCAGCCTCTTGCACATATTGATGTATGAGAGCGACAGCAGCCCCTAATATTTTGTTAGTTTTGTCAGGTAAAATTTCCCTGTCTGTGTACACAGGTGGTGTAGAGTTTGTGGGGGAAAAAACAGACTGGAAGGTGTTTGCATAGTTTGTAGTTGTGTGCTAGGCTGTTCCATGTGTAATTGGCTGATTCTGATATATTTCACTTGCCAGCTATGCTAGTTCTCGTTGATTGCCTTCCTACTGCTGTTTTCCCTTCCCATTGCCTTCCCATTTAAGCACAGAGGTGTGGCACGCATACCCAGTGCTCAGATGTGAACAGAGCTGCTATTTCCTGTTTTTTTTTTAAACCCAGTGCATGGCGCACACACCCATTTAGGCAATGTAAACACTGCTAGGCAGCCTCAGACACACCCCCTTCCTTAGCTGTGCTTAGCTAAGGGCAAACACGGGCCACAGAGCTCCACTATGCTTACAGCATGCATGACACTCCCCCTTATGAGGTCATCTACCTCTTATACTTATACAATGGTGTTGCTGCACCTACACAGTTGGGTGCAAGCTAACACTGAGAGGAAATCTGTGATTCAGTATCACTCCCCTCATTTGCATAAAACAGAATGCTAAATCATAGTTACCACACTTACACTGAGCCTTCCCCATTATCAACCACTATTCTCTGGTATTATTGTCTTATGCATGCCATTGACTATTATGGCAAAATTCTGATTTGGGTTTAAAAGCTTATTTCCAACTTTTTCTTATTTTTGTACTGATCCCGTTTGCGCACCGCTGCCCAACACTTAAACAGCTGAAAGCCAAAAAATAAAAATAAAAGTTATTTTTTATAATTTTGCAATTATTTCTCATGCCAATGGCCATATATTTGGCCATTGGCATGCCTACTACATTGAATACATGCTTTCTTTAGAGCTGTCATGTCTCCATTTTGTAATCTGCAGAAATGTATTCGGTTAGTAACTGAATACATTTCTGCAGGTTACACTATTCCTGCACAGATGCCTTCCTACTTCCTGGATCACTAATTCACCTCATTTGCATGGTTTTCACCAGTAAATGAGGTAATTAGCATACAGCAGTGGTGTCCATGCAGGAATAGTGTAGGAGCGCTCGTGCATATCCCGGGATCTCATTCCTGGATCGCTTGTCGGCCATATTGTGTGCAGCAGCTCTTGCACTATTCCTGCACTTTGTGCAGAGCTTGCTGAATCCGAGGGTTAATCTTTATTTCTGACATAGGTTAACATGTACAACTTACTATTTAGCTGTGTAGCTATAATGTGTTTTCTTAACATATATGTATATATATATATATATATATATATATATATATATATATTCATATATACATATAAATATATACATATATAGTTATCTGTAACACCTGGTACACCTACCACCTGCTGTTGCAAACATAATGTTGCCAGTGGCTTGAGTTGTGTTTGAAGAGGGTCTACTAACTACTTCACTTGCAAGGTCAACAAGTATAAATTAATAAAAAAGAAAGGTTATGAGGTATGATGATTATTTGTCAGAGCCACTGCCTCTAGAGTTTTTTTCCCCCAAGAATGGGTGTAACAGTTGCCTCATTGAGAAGACAAGGAAAGATGCCAGTCCTCAGAGAAAACAGCCAGTCTGGAAAATCATCTCATCAATGATAGTCAAAAAAGACAAAGAGACTAGACTTGAGTGTCCAGGTTCCACAGAAGGTGGAAACAAGAATAATGCTACTTCTAGTCTGGAGGGTCCTATCTGTGATGATCACAATGGCTAGATGAGGCAGCTTGAAGAGTCCGGAGTTTGATATGAGCATCCCCATCTGCAAAGTATTGAGTGACTCACTCACATTCTCAGCAGGAAAAAGGTGACCAACTCACAATCTGAAGGGAGAAAAAAGCTTTCTGTTTGTGAGATATTCCAGACTACATAAACTTGTCCACATTTCAGAAAAGCATAGCTGGCCAAATAAATGACAATGATGAGGTCTGACAGAATATGCATGCTACATTCTTTGATATGATCACTGACTGGTGTATTTACAAGAACATTCATCCAGTCTGAGTCTGTCCTCAACCATACCAGCACATTGCCTTTTATACTCCAGCCTTCCTCAACCAAGCTTCCAGTTTTCCGCCACATTTTTATTTATTTATTTATCTATCATTTGTTAACCAGGTTGGCCCAACTGGGCCAAGTGGCCCATTTTCAGTGCAGACCACAGGAAAAAAGCTCCAACTGCAAACAAATTTACAGTAAGATTTATATTAGCATTCAGAGATAACAGAGGAAGTTACAATAGAAGCATAGAATAAAAAACTTGAGACAAGTACATGACAATAAACATGCAGCATTCCAGTATCACAGTTGAGCAGAGATTAGTAAAAATTGATATGTACATTAAAAGAGACTTAGATGAAAATTTTTGAGGGTTAGATTAGTCAGGTGAATATGTAAGTTAGAATCTCAAAAGAGATGGAATTATTGTACAGTACTGGTGTATGGGGGGGGGGGTTAAGTTGGGTCATGACATGGGCATGTCTTGGTATTATGTAGGAGAAGTTTGATTTTTTTTAAAGTGTAATGGGTGGGCAATAAGAGCATATGTGTAAAGAAAGTTTGTTCCAAGGTCAGTCATCTCACGTTTGTGTTTCACTTAATTTTATGACCTCTTCTGCTGGATTCTGCTCTTCTATTGTAACCACAAAAGAATAACTTTGTGTGTAATCTGTAACTTATTACTTATGTACTACTGTTTTTGACAACTTTTAATATACAGTGTGTCACTTTTATACATGCCTCTATTACTGGTCATGACTGAAAAGAGTTCTAGGGCCATTTACTTGGTTAACAAACCTACAAACCAATAAAATAACATTTGATTGTACCACCATTCATAGGTCACAGTCAACACTGGGCAAACACAAAGTAGGGCTTTTTGGTTAACAACACCAGTGGTAGCCTGATTATGACATCATCAGCTACTCAAGGACATTAGTACTGTAGTCTTAAAGGGATTACCCAACAATGGAATCTGGTCAGGTCTAAAATATTTCACAAATATGTACACGGACCTTTTTAGAATGGGGGACCCCCATAATAAACTAAATCAGGTAGCGATCAAAATAAAGGATTGACTCCACCTATAGAGCTGTAAAGCCCACACCCATTCTAAATATAGGTTCAAAACACAACCTGTAGAATGGATCATAATGTTAGGCACCTGAATAAAAATGTAAACCTTTCTGTAATTTAGAGAAATGCCTGTGTGAGAGCCATGACTTTGTTAATGACTCCTATTACATTATGTTTCCTTAATGACAAAAGGTCTATCTGGCCTACTCTTTAAGTACATTCAGCTTTGTAACTCTACTCCTTTCCTATATTCTCCTTCTGTCCTATGCCCTTAGGTATTTCCTCTTCTTGACTCAGCTTCTGTAGATCCAAGGACTAGTTGTTCCTACAATGTATTGCCTGTGCCCCCTCTGCCCTTTTTGTTCGTGATATTCCTTTACATCACCACTAACATGATTTTGCACTCCCAATTCTGGTGTCATGTCAGAAGACAACCAACATTTGGTGCCTGGTGCCTCTACCCTTTCTGGTACCTTAGACTGAGAGCAAAAAAAAAAAAAAAAAAAAAGAGTCTGTTCTCTGATCTGGTACTCCTTCCCTTCTAAGGAAGATTGCCAGGTCCTAATGCCCTTATAGTCTGCATGAGGGGGAAAAAAGGGATTTTCTCCACTCCTATGTTCCTTCCCTCCAAAGGAAGAGTGCCAGGTCCTCACACCCTCAACCTACACTGCCCATCCTGAACAAAAAAATATATCTTGCCAATCGCTCCCCTCACCTTTCACCCATGGCCCCACTCTAGTTATGTCACTGTGTGAGAAGTTCAGCTTAAACAGTCTCTAGTCATATTCTTTCACCTTTAAACCATGTACCCTTGCTGTGGCTTGGCAGTGAACTTCTTCCTGCAGCCCAATATCCTTCTCCTTGTATGGTCCCCAGAATTCCAAAGAATATTCAAGGTGTGGCCTAATTGGAGCCCAGTATAGGAGAAAAGTGACCAATTTACTTCTCAAATCAGTCCTCTTGAGAATACAGCACAGTGTTCCGATGGCTGCTGCCACAACTTTCTTACTGTGCTCCATATTTTCCAGTTTGGATGTGAATAATATTCCCAGATTATATTCCTGCCATTGCGTCAGCAGTTCCATCCACCTCCCAGATGATATTTCGTTCTAGGGTTGCTGTGACTTGGGTACAATACTTGGCACTTGTGTGCATTTGAACCTCAACTACTACCCGTTTAGCCCACTTGGTCAGCCTTTACAAACCCTTCCTTTCAGGCCCTAATTTCTGTCATCAGCAGAGAAGATGATTCCATTTTCTGTTTCCTCAGATACAGCTGAAATGAACACTTTGAAAAATACTAGTCCCAGGACTAACTCCAGCCATAATCCATTAATTACTTTCCTTGTTCCTGATATTGTCCATCATACCACAGTTTTCTGTGTCCTGCCATTTAACCCTTAATCCATTTCCCTAATTTTGATCCTACTGTTAACTTCTTCAGTTTCTTGCTTAAGTCAAGATAAACTGCATTTATCAGTTCTCCCTCCTCATATCCTTCTGTAACCTAGTCATAAAACTGAATCATATTTGACTGACAAAGAAGTCAATCTGTGCTGATGTTAACCGTATAAGAAAGCAACAAGGCCAATTATCGTCACGCCTTTCCTTGTCATTATGTTTATCCCAGCAGGCATGTAGTTATATGGGTCTTTCCTGCTTCTCTCACTTTTGTATAAGAATATCAAGGTTGTTTTCATATCTTCTGGCACTTCCTTCCTTAGTGTCCAAATGATCTGGTCAGGGGATCTCCTAGCACAGTGTACAGATTTGTGAGGATTCTGGGAAGCAGTCCATCTGGTCCTTGTACTTTCTCTTCCCTTAGAGAATGCAGGTCTTTCTAAACTGTCTCTGGTGTCTGACTGATGCTTTCCCAACTCTGCCCCATCTCTCAGAATATCCCCTTTGCTTTTCTTTTTATGGACTGAAGTCTAGCATTCATTCAGTAACTTTATTTTTAACAGCAGCCTTCCGTGAGCACCTTTCTATCTCTGCTCAAGCTGTCCAACTGTGTTTCTTCCTCCCTTCCTGTATTTCCAAAGAAACATTTTCCCCATTGACCTATTCTGCCAACCCCCCTTCAGACTGTGCCCTTACTGTCCTTTTGTTTGCTCCTTTTTACAGTGCCTTCTGCACATCCACACCCCTTCTTCCACCTCTTTGATGACATTTCTTCTGCTTGATCACTGTTCTTACCATGTAATCACATTAGCCTTCTCCTGTTTTTGCTTCTTACTAAAATCCTTATTCATGGTCCTGAGTACTACATCACTGATTCATTCCAATAGTTTTTCTCATGCTGGTTCCCAGTCCCCCAACTCATTCCTGGCACTTACCTAGCTCATTCACTCCCCCCAAATCGCACATTGCCTTTATGTTCATACACCCACACTTTAACTCATATAATGTCATGATTACTGCTGGCAAAGAGTACCTTCACCTGGACCTCCTTGACACCTTTCAGCTTGGATAAGATCACATCAGAATACTGTCTTTTTAGAACTGACTTACACAGGCTGGCTGAACCCCTTATGTTCCAACCTTTTAGTACACTTTTGGTTCCTCAATACCCTGGAGTTGGAAATCTCATAGTTTGATCCTGGAAGTTTCAGATCTCACATAATTGTGACCATCTTTCTTCTTCACCAGTCATTTATTTTCTTCTCCATTGTGTCATTCTCCTTCCCTTATATATCAGTAGACCAATAAACTGCATCTGTACACAAGTATTCACTTTTCCTCTACCATAACTGTTATGGTATGGTTCCCCTACAAAAGCCCAGTTCCCAAAGGAACTAACTATTTAGCAGCAACTGATTTACTAGACTTACACAACACCAAAATCAATATTTTTTTGCTTAGGACCAAGCCTTGCTTCACCCTCATGTGGGAAACTTTGTCCCTCCTTCTTCCCTTGCTTATATTTGTTACCTCTATGGGCCTACATCTGTGAATTAAACAGAAACACCAGACAAGGGTGTAAGCGCTTAATGGGAGCAATAATGCTCTTACTATCTAATGAAATCAATGGTAGCCACTGTAAGGGAATTGTAAAATCATTGGCTTGTAACTCAGTAAGCTTATGTTTAGCAGGTTATATTTCTGTGACATGTATGAAAACCCCATGCCATTTAAACTTGGTTCTAACCCTGCAAATTCTCTCCCACCTCATGTGCTAGTTTTCCTCATTCTGTCTGTCCTCACATTTCATGGCCTTTTTCTGTATAGACCATTACAGCTCATACACCAATCACTTATCATTTCCAGAGTGCCTGTACTGTCCCACCCCATCTTGTCACAGACACATATTTCTGTAACAACCAGAAATGCCCATCATCCCCTCCTGTATTACTGGCTGCAGAGATTCCTTGCACTGCATAGTAATATTTCTTCAATCTTTCACCATCTGATTCTTGTTTGTTCATATGCTGTGTTGTGCCATTTTTGCCTTCATTTTTATTGTATGAGTATCTGCCCCATCATCTGCTTTTATAATATACCCCCTCCTCATTCATCTTAGTGTGCAAGTACTTTCATTGGGATATACATTTTTGCACAGCTCTAAGCAGTGAGGTCTATTGTGTTCTAAGATAGAGCCTGTTGTTGGCAGAGAACTGATCTCACTGACAGGTTTCTCCATTCTCTCTTAGAAGTCACATGCCTTTTTCCAATGCCCAGTGCAGCAGCAAGTCATCATATACCCCAACCCTCTCCCCCTCCTCACTGTTGGCACAGATAACACTTGTGACAATGTTACCTCCATCTCCGGGTCCTGGCATCTCTTTCTTCCACCTCCCTGGCCATCCTTACTAGCATGTCTCCTATGTCATCTAACAGGTCATTGCTGCCAACATGAAGCAGATAATGTAGTCAAACTCCCCCTACCCCCCTTGGGGACAACCTTTATCTCCTCTATCCTTGTCTTGCTAAACAACAGCCATGAGACCATTTGCAAAGTAATTTGATCTCCCATTTTCCTTGTCATAAGTCTTAATCTCAGCAGTGAGTTAATCCCCAGAACCCTCTTCCCTATTTCCTCAGACACTGGCTGTTATGTATTTCATTTTATGTCCTGTGACCCAACTCCTTTTTTGTCTGCAAACTTTTCCTATTCCATTCCATACTCTTCCCTGCTGTCACTTGTTGCCATACTCCTTTTGATGCATTTGATCCCTTTCCCATCCTTTTTGCACTCCTCCAAATAGTCCTCTCTTCTGTTCTCACCTTCAGCATCATAACTGTTGTCTGCACCTCTGCCTCCACAGTAGATTTCTTCTCCTTCTCCTTTCTCTCCCTCTCTCTCAAGGCTGCATCTCCTTCTTTGTCATTTAACCTTACTTTGTGTCACACTACTTTTCTGTGTTCTTCAGACAACCTCTGCTCATGTCCTTCTGTCCTCTGCCTTCCTGTCACTTCCAGTCTACTGGCCTTTTGTTATGTTTTCTATAATCCAGTGCTACTCATTCTCACCTTCCTCATCAGTCCACTACCATCTCTAGATCTCATATTCCCTTATGAAGATCCCCCATTCACTTGTACACCCCATATCTTCCACTACAGACCACTGAGTCAAACTGCTGCTCCATATAAATATATATATATATATATATATATATATATATATATATATATATGTGTATGTGTATATACATATATGTGTGCGTGTGTGTGTATATGTGTGTGTGTGTGTATTTATATATATATATATATATATATATATATATATATATATATATATATATATATATATATATATATATTTGTATCAGAATACTTTTCCAAATTCAAATTTACATCAGATATTACTTACAAATCAAATTCTACTTAGGTGACAAGTTTGCAGATAATTAAGAGTAACAGATGGTTATTGCTTATTACTTTATTACAGTTAGCTACTGCTTTGTCATCCTGCAGGAAGGTTTGTCCCAAATACATACCCTGTGACAAAATCGACTGAAAAAAATGCATTATTGTATCCTTTGGAAAGTCATCTAACCTAGGAAACTACCACATTAACAATATGCCTCTGAAAGTTGACCCAGTTGTTTCAGATTTGGGAAGTTATGTGGACAGTAACTTAACTTTTGACCAACATGTGTCCGTCATTGTAAGAAAGTCCTTCTATATTGCACAGCTTATAAACAAAGAGATTGTGTCTACATCTAGCGATGGCTTTGTCCCTCTTTACTCAGCTCTCATTAGGCCAGTCATTGAACAAAATGCCCCCTTTGGCATGTATCTGTCCAGACACATTCAACAACTGGAATGCTCACAGAGATAGCGTACTAACAGAGATACAAGGCCTAAACAACATGTCTTACAAGGACCAACTCAAAGTCCTCTACAGAGTGCTAAAAAGTGACCTGTGTCTGGCATATGAGGTATCCTCCGACCCAGTACTGATGGATTTACTGCACATCAGCAAGTCAAATGGCATCAGAATACTTGGTCTAGGGATAGAAACCTCTTCTGCAACATCAATAGAATACTTTGGAGGGACAGGTGTATCTCACAGAGGATACTGCTGTTCTGTACCTGTGAGGCCATACACATTCCAAAATAATATACATAGTGTAGCCATTACACATAAAATAAAGTTCATCCCTGTACATATTCAAATAGGTTCATAGGTTGGTACTAGGCTATCAGCATTAGGGCCTATACAAGCCTAGCTAGCCATAACAATTCCCTGACTATTTCTTCCCACACTATTTACTTCCCTGGACCCCTGTCTAGCAGGGCGATTGACGTGATCCCCGGGGTGAATTTCCTTTCTCCCATCCAATCGTCAAGGTTCCATTTGAAGAGGGCCAAAGAGGCACTCTGCTTAACATGTATGGGCAATCTATTCCAGAGTCTGGGGAGTCTCTGGGTCAGGAACCTATCCCTCCAGCATGTTTTGTTTATTGTGATGACAAGGTTTAGATCCCTGGAGCGTGTGGCTCTGAGGGATTGGGATTTCTTTAAGTGTAGCATGTCCAACAGTTCTGGGTTTGACTTGGCCTTGTATGTTAAGCAGAGATCGCCTCTGAGTAGACGATATGCGACAGAGTATAGCTGGAGTTTTTTTAATGCGGTCAGCGTAGGGCATCTGCTTTAGGCCTGTGGTTCTTTTAATGAGGTATTTCTGCAGCCTTTCCAGTTATTGCAGATGTCTTGATAGGTACATACCAAACGGGGCATTGTATTCTATAATGGGTCTAATAAGGGATGAGTACAGTGGGACAATGACCTCCTTTTTTCTGGATGAAAAGCCCTTAGTGATGAGGTGTGCCACATAGAAGGATTTCCTGACTGTTGTGGCGATGTGGTTATCGAAGGTGAGACCACTGTCCACCTGTGTCCCTAAGTCTCTTATCACACTTTCGGTGTTTAGTGTACTGCCACCTATATGGTAATTCACGGGTACATGTTTTTCCCAAAGTGGATAACTATACATTTCTTGGCATTGAGCTTGAGCCCATGGCTCTGGCACCAAGCATCTGTTTCTGTAAGGCCCTTTTGTAGAGTATCCACATCATTTGGGGATTCAATAATGGCTCCCAGTTTGCAGTCATCTGTGAACTTTGTTAGCCAGAGTCCCTTAGTGTTGGCCTGTACTTCAGAGAAGTAGATGCCAAACAAGAGCGGTCCCGGGACTGAACCCTGAGGTACTCCACTTGTCACTTGTCTGGAGCTGGATTTGGTGTCGGCTACTTTTACAGTGTGGGTTCTATCAGTAAGCCAGTTAGCAACCCATTGGGTGATGTAGGGATTAATACCCAGCTTAATATGTTTATCTAGGATTCCAGAGTGGGGGGTGGTGTCAAAGGCCTTGGCAAGGTCTAGATAGGCTGTGTGGACCACCTTACCCTTGTCCATGGCTCTGGAGACTGATTCAAAGAAGCCAATCAGGTTCAGGAGACAAGATCGGCCCTTCATGAACACAAACTGGGTGGGGTCCAGTGTTTGAAGGTTGCCAATGTCTTTGTTTATAAGTTCCATGATAATACGCTCCATGGCCTTGCAGATAAGGCTTGTCAGATTGATGGGACGGTAGTTTCTGGGATCCAAGGTGGATCCCCCCTTGTGGAGTGGGATAACTGTAACTGAGCGCCACTCAGTGGGCACAAAACCTGAGGTGAGGCTATGGTTAAACATGACACTTAGGTGAGGTGCCAGTTCATATTGTAGTTCATGTAGTACACAGCCCGGGATGTCATCTGGTCCCATGGATGCTGTATTCTTAGCTTTGGAGAGTGCGTTTTTTTAACCTGTGTGGCCATTATTACCAGAATTTGGCAATCTTCCGGTATTGAGATGGGCCATTTAGGGGGTGAGAGGGGGGTGAAGTTGGCACTGAATCGATCTACCAGGATATTGGCAATATCCTTGGGATCAGTATATTTAATGCCATTCTGTTTTAGCTCAGAGCAGACCTGAGCATTGCCATTTAGATTATTGACATAGTTATAGAATGCCTTGTGGTGTGGTTGTCTTTGGAATCTTTGGCAATTTTATTTTCGTAACTAGCTTTGGAGGATTTTATGAGGGATCTCAGTTTCTTACTGAGACTGGTAAGGGAGTTTTTTGCATCCTGGGATTTCCCTCTTTTCTGCAACAGTTTCTTCCTTTTGTTGTAAAGTTTGTTTATGGCAGGGGACCACCAGATTGGCTTCCTTTTTTTGGATGAAAGCATCTTGGTTCTATTTGGGATGGCATGATTCATGCATGAGTGGATGTGCTCGTACAGTGCCTTAGTGTAGGATTCAGCAGTTGAACTTTCAGTTCCCGTCTGGATGGGTGTCATGAAGTTTGTCACTTCTGACTTGAGTAGCATGAAGTTGGCTTTGGAGAAGTTTTTTATGGAGGTGGGATGTGGATGTTAAGGGTGATTAGCTTATGGTCAGACCTGACTAACGAGGGGGTGACCATAGGTGTGGAACATCGATTTTCCATGTTGGTAATGACCAGGTCTAGGATATTGGAGCCCCTGGTGGGACTATGGATTAGTTGATCCAGGGCGTTGGAATTTATGAATTCCAAGAACCGTTGGGCAAAGGTGTTGGTACATGAGCAGTTTTCCCAGTTAATGGCAGGGTAGTTAAAATCACCCAGTATTAGGGTGTTCGGTTCTATCTTAATATTTTCCAGTATGTTTAGAAAGGTGTAGTGAGAATCTTGGGGTATGGTGGGGGATCTGTAGCAAGCTACAATTTGGATTGCAGTCTTACCTAGTGTTAGTTGTACCTGGAGAATTTCAGACGCATTGTGTTGGGCAACTAGCCTGGTTGTATGAATATCCTTGGTGAATATTGACACTCCTCCACCTTTATTGTTTCGGTCCTGGTTTGGTGGCCGAAAAGTGTGGTAAGAGTTGTAGCCTGGTATTGCAGGGGTGCTCTCTGACACCTTGAACCAGGTCTCAGTTACTGCACAGATATCAATGTTCTCCATTTTTAGGAGTGCCTCGAGAAAGTGCATTTTGAGGTTTAGACTTCTAGCGTAGAGTAACATTACCTTCAGATTTGCATGCTTGTACCTGTTATGGTGGTGGTTTTGTCCTTTGAACTTTGCCTATAAAAGGCACTATAGGGGTGGCAAGAGCCTTAGCCAGTAACCTGAATCCCAGAGGTGACAGGTGCAGACCATCTCTGGCAAAGCATCGTGGTCTGTCGATCATGTCGTCCCAGGCAGACAGATACTGGATCCCCTTTGAATGACACCAGAAGCTTAGCCAATTGTTGAAGTCAATCATTCTGTCCTTATATTGTGGTATCATTCTGGACGAAGGCAGGATGCTACTCAGGGCTAGGGTCATACCTGCCTGGGCCACATGATCCGAGAGCTCTTCCACGTCTCTTTTCATATAGTCCAGGGAGGTACGTCTCAAGTCATTCACTCCAACATGGACAATGACAGAGTCATATTTGTACTTGTTGTGGATTGACTTGAGTGCATGTGTTATGTGGCGGATCCTGGCACCCGACAGGCTGCTGACTAATTTTCTCCTTGTTCAACCTGGTGAGTGGGACATCAGTGTGCCGGACTATAGAGTCACCTATGACTAAAGTATTAGGTACGTTGTCTTGCCTTAGGGGCTGTTGCTGGGTGGCACACTGGTGTTGTGAACTATGTGACACTTTGGTTGTGACTGGTGTTTATTTGCGTTTCAGCTTCAGAGGTCCTTGTTGCTTGGGCAGGTTACAGTTAAGGGCCTCTGCGTATGTGGATTTAGTGTTGCTATATGTGGGTGTTGGTGGTGTGGGTTTAGAAGGGCTATGTGTTGCTTGAGGTGTAGTGTGGGTGTTAACCTTCTCCTCTTGACTGTCTAGCACAATCTTGGGGGGAGAGAGCTTTGCTTCCATTTTGGCTATGTAAGTGCATCTCTCACAGGTTGTAGTGTTGGGTGGTAGGAGGAGAGGGTTGTCTGTGTACATGAGGCAATTGCTGCATTGCCCCAGTATGCCCAGATTCACCAGATGGACAGGAGAAATCACCAGAAGCTGACCCTTGGACATGCCTGGTTTGGTGCTTTTTTTTTGTAAAGTACAGGAGCTGTTTTCCCTTACCTTAGCAAGGTACTTTGCAATTATAGGCTGTTTAGTGCCTATGATTAATTTCTCTTTATTAACAAGGAGAGTTGAGTGCTTGTATCTGTTTAAGGCTTCCCAGTGCTTTCCAGCAGGTATTAGAGCAAGTGCTAGTCACAGGGATGCTTAAAGGTAAGATGAAAAAAAATGCACACTGCAGTGTGCACTAGAGAAGTTAGCTGTGAAAGTAGGTAACTTAAGTTTTACCTGTCTAAAAAGTTAAGGTTTAGTGGAGAGTTACTATTTTTAAAACAGCAAGATGGTTTGAAAGGGGTGGTCACTTTTGTATTATGGTACTATGGAATACATTAGAATGGCCATTAAATTTAAATAGTTGAAGGGGAGGGATTTCAAAAATGATGATTTTGTGATTACTCACACAAGCCAGTGAAAGCAGAGGAAATGAGATATATGGTCAGATTAACATAAGAGGCAGGCAACTAGAAAGACAGTGCTATTTAACAAGACAACTGTAACTGGGTGGAAGGGGGGGATTTCTGCCTGACTCAGAAGAGACAGAGCTGTGGTCTCTTTTGAAGTTTTAATATGCAGTTAAAGCAGAATGCAAGTAAAACACAAGGTAAAGAAAACAAACCACAGTATTCAAAATATAAAAAGGCAATAAAGTAATACAAAATACAACAAATAAAAGCAAACTAACCTTTCCTTCACAGCAAAGTGTAGTAAAGTCTGGATGAGCCTTTCTGGTAAAGCTTTAAAATGTTTTATTTTATCCCTTAAATAGAAGGTTTAGTTCCTACCTCCACCCCCTCAGTTCACAAATGATTAACCTTAAGTGACCTCTTCTATCTTATGAATGAGTCCTTAATTGATCAGTTCTAATTTCTGCCTGACTCAGAAGAGACATAGCTGTGGTCTCTTTTGAAGTTTTAATATTTAGTTAAAGCAGAATGCAAGTAAAACACAAGGTAAAGAAAACAAACCACAGTATTCAAAATATAAAAGGGCAATAAAGTAATACAAAATAGAACAAATAAAAGCAAACTAACCTTTCCTTCACAGCAAAGTGTAGAGGAATCTGAATGAGCCTTTCTGGTAAATATAACTTGTATCTGTGGATAGGAAACACAGAGTTTACCCCAGGACTGTTCCGTGTACTAATGGACAAAGGCAGCTCCTAAATGCTTTATCCCATGCATGTGCCCCCTTAAATTATCTATGATATGATTCCAGTTATTCTCATTAAGCATAATATATAATTATTGACCATGGGATGGGTAAGGCCAATCTCTAACCTAATGGGATAGGTTAAATTGAGCACAAAAAAGGAAACTGGCTTGGCTTAAAATGGCCATCAAGGGAAGCTAGACTAGTATTTATCTATAAAAGTATGAAACTATACAATTACCTTACCTAGGGAGAATGAAGAGGTATGTACCTACAGCTCTAGTCATTGTCTGATTCAGAGATCTTTAAGCAACGGTAAATTCAAAGCTAATTCTGTACAGATACAGTGTGTACACACATAACATTTTTTCTTTCTTTAGCTGCTCATTAGAGATTTGTATATTAAATAATAAAAATAATATGGTTTAGTAAATGTGAAAGGAAAGAACAGCATATGAGCTGCTTGGTCTATAAATGCCCACCAAGTTTACTTCTTACAGTCACTGCAACAGTCATAAAATAAGAGAAAAAAAAATACAATGCATAGATCTTTTACAAATTAAATAAAAAAAAAACAGTTAAGTTTAAATAATATGCATTGTGTTTCCAGATATACACTAAGTCTAAATCAATTCAGAACTTTACCATGTGTCCAAATTTAAATCTCTGCACAATAAACTATTCCACAAGACTCCCAGATCTGAACTATAAGCCAGCAGTTGTAAATCATCAAATAAAAGACGACCAAGTTTGTACACATTTGTAAACTTCTGTAATATAAATTGACTTATTTAGGTTCATAGGTTCATAGGTTCATACTAGGCTATCTGCCCTAGGGCATTTATAAGCCTAGCCAGAGTGTGTGTGGCTTTCACCACCCCTTAGGATGAGAATACTATACCCATTAGTTTGCTGTGCCTCTGTCCAGCAGTGATACAGAGATGATTCCGGTAAACCTCGATCTCCCATCCACTCGTCAAGATTTCTCTTGAACAGAGTCAGTGAGGGGCTCTGCCTCACATGGACTGGGATTCTGTTCCATAGTGTAGAGAGTCTCTGGGTGATGAATTTGTCCCTCCAGCACGTCCTATTTATATCCGTGTTGAGGTTTAAGTCTCTTGCTCTCGTGGCTCTGGTGGATTTGGATTTTTTGAGGTCGAGCATGTCCATTAATTCCGGGTTGGACATGTCCTTGTATGTCAGGCACAGATCACCTCTGAGCAGACGATATGCGACTGAATAGAGCTGGAGTTTCTTCAGTCGGGCATCGTATGACATATGTTTGAGCCCCTTTATCCTTTTGGTGAGGAACTTTTGGGGTCTTTCCAACTGCTGCAGGTGTCGGGTAAGGTATATTCCAAATGGGGCGTTGTACTCAATCATTGGTCTGATAAGTGAAGAGTACAGGGGTACAATGACCTCTCCTGATCTGGATGTGAATCCCTTCATGATCAGGTGGGCAATGTAGAAGGTCTTCCTAACCACTTTGGCAATGTGAGTGTCAAAAGAGAGGTTACTGTCAACTTGGGTCCCCAGGTCCCTGATAACTTCTTCCGTGTTTAATGGATTACCACCTATGTGGTAATTAGGGGTAACCTTGTTTTTCCCAAAGGGTATGACTATACATTTTTTGGCATTTAGCTTAAGGCCATGGCTCTGGCACCAGTTATCCATTTCTATGAGACCTTTCTGGAGGATGTCTGTGTCTGATGAAGTGTCAGTTATGGTGCCCAGTTTGCAGTCATCTGCAAATTTTGTCAGCCACAATCCCCCTATGTTTGCCTGCACTTCAGAAAAATAAATACCGAACAAGAGGGGGCCCAGGACTGAGCCCTGTGGGACACCGCTCGTGACCAGCTTAGAGTCTGACATGGCACCAGCAACTCTAACCCTGTGTGTTCTGTCCTTGAGCCAGTTTGCAACCCATCTTGTGACATATGGGTTTACATCTAAGCTGGTGAGCTTTTCTATGATGCCCAATTGGTGTATTGTGTTGAACGCTTTTGCTAGGTCAAGGTAGGCTGTGTGAACTGCCTTACCCTCATCAATGGCCTTAGTGACTGTTTTGAAAAAGTCGACCAAGTTCAAGAGGCAGGATCTGCCCTTGACAAAGCCAAATTGGGTAGGATCCAGTGTCTTTATTTATGAGTTCCATTATGATCCTCTCCATAGCTTTGCAGACAAGGCTCGTCAAGCTTATGGGGGCGGTAATTTCCAGGGTCCGTAGAGGCACCGCCTTTGTGGAGTGGGACCACAGTTGCCGTACGCCATTCTTTGGGTACGTATCCTGTAGTAAGGCTAAGATTAAACAGCAGCCTTATGTGTGGGTTTAGTTCCTCATTGAGTTCGTGTAGCACACAGCCGGGGACACCGTCCGGTCCCATTGATGCTGTGTTATTTGCTTTAGAGAGAGCAGCTCTCACCTGGGCATCTGAGATGTTTGGGAGGCTAGACTCTGTTGGGATAGATATTTCTCCTTTGGGGGAGGGAGGGAGAAATTTGCACTGAGCGTGTCTGCCAGTATGTTGGCAATGTCTGTGGGTTCAGTGGTTTTTTATCATTTTGGACTAATTCTGAGCATATCTGGGAGTTTCCACCCAGGTTTCTAACATAGCTAAAGAAGGCTTTATGATTGTCTTTTGTGTCATTAGCGATTTTTCTCTCAAAGTTGGCCTTGGATGATTTTATGAGTGATCGTAGTTTTTGCTAGTATTGATCAGAGATGCCTTCCCTTTTAGGGATTTTGCTCGGTCATGTAGTAGCTTTCTCCTCTTATTGTAGAGTTTGTTTATGGCTGGAGTCCACCAGACTGGCCTGCCTTTGGTGGAAAGGGTCTTGATTTTATTAGGGATTGCTTGATCCATACATTCCTGGAGGTGCTCGTAGAAGGCATTTGTAAGGGTTTCAGCAGCGTGGGTTGTGGTTTCCACTGGCTCGGGGCCTTGAAGGATACCACTCCAGTCTTAAGAAGTGTGAAGTTTGCTTTTGAGAAGTTCTTCACTGTGGTCTTTTTGCTGGGGTGGGGCGGGATGTGGATCTCCAGTGAGATTAATTTATGGTCTGATCTCACCAATGAGGGATATACTTCCGGTGTGGAGCATTTTGTCCCCATGTTTGTGATGATCAGGTCTAGTATATTTTCTCCTCTTGTGGGAATGGTGACTAGTTGTTCCATAGCATTTGAGTTTATGAACTCAAGGAACCTTTGGGCTAGGGTGTTGGGGCTTGAGTAATGTTCCCAGTCTATGTTTGGGTAGTTGAAGTCACCCAATATGATGGTGTTTGGAGAGACATTCATACTCTCCAGTGTCTTCAGGAAGGCTGTGTGGGTTTCCTGAGTTTGAGAATCCTACCAAAATGATCCTGATAAGTAACTAACTCAAAGATTAAACTTAGTTTATTTATTTTAATATGTACAAAAAACAAAAAAGTCAAGCAATTTATTTGAACTCCAAGTTAACTGAAAGTTTCTTCACTTTTAAACTATAATCACTCAGTTGTTAAAATCCTCCATCAAAATGGATAATGTTAGCTCCATCAGCATAAAGGGGTAAAGCCCAGATTATGACCCAGTGATTAATGGCCCTAGCATCTGCTGGAATTGGTGTGGGGAGGATAAATATGCTTGCTTGGGGGGTGCAGATTGGAAATGTCCAATACCACAATCTTTTGGAGGAGCAGCAGTGACAAGAGACAGCACTAGAGAGGGCTTTTGGCCACCCAAACATGTATGTAGTAGCCCTCTTTGTGGTTGTACAGGAGGATTCACTTACATATTGGAAGGCATAGTGGCTCCAGAGGTGACACAGGTTCCCATCCCAGCCACAAGAGAAAGGTTAGTGCCTGCAATAAATGTCTATATTGTTAATATGCTGACAAGGGTGCAGACCACCTCCATGGGCTTTATGGATGAGATTCACTCCAGACAGCTCTCACTTCTGTGCTGGGGATGCCATGTGCAGGGGAATCAATGGGCTCAATTCTGAAAGTTGGCAGACATGCTGACAAAAAAGCATACAATGGAAAAAGAGAATGAAGTAACACAAAACTGAGCTGATGACAAAAAAATAATGTGTTACTTGGGAGATGATAGTGTGCAGTTGGATTCTGCAGCTAGCAAATGTTCAAGGGAGGTGACCTGTCATTCCAGAACCTGAGCTAGCCAAAGTAAGATCTGAAATATATGGGTACACCACAGACAACATGGAGGAGTAGAATGGTGTGATATTGGAGTGAGAGGCCAGTGCCAGCTCATCTGTGCTGTGGAAAGAGGTGCTTGTCTCATACTATGGCTGACCATAGAAAATTTTTGGAAGTGTGCACCCAGTTAATTATGTGTAGTAGTCATTGCACTTTACTTGCCAGCTAATATGGAGAGGAAGTTAGGAAAAAAAATCTTATAACTCCAGCTTAGATGATGTTCACAATCCCCAGCCCTCACTTCCCTCTGTCAGAATCCTCAAATGCAGGGGGAATGGAGGAACAAATTGGCCAATGAGGGAAGAAGCTTATGGCTGAAGGGAATATAAAAGGCCAAAAAGAGGACCTAAATGGTTTTTTTCTGGCACTGATCCACCATGGCCATCAAGCTTTATACACTGTTGTCCCAGTCACCCCCCCCACCCACTGCTCAAGGTCCTCTAGCAGTAGTAAAGGAGGGACCAGAATAAAGGATCTGGGTTCTTACTGTGCAGAAGAGTAAAGAAATCTCTCCCACCATCTTCCTGGTACTTGACATGCATGCCACCAAAGTGGCACCTACAGTGCTGTCCCACT